>NW_026067904.1:7614184-7784753 GCF_014885135.2 Alexandromys fortis | reverse complement strand
GAGGAAGGGAGGGAGGGAGGGAGGGAGAGAGAGGAAGGAAGGAAAGAAGGAAGGAAGGAAGGAAGGAAGGAAGGAAGGAAGGAAGGAAGGAATTAAGAGTAGAAATAGAGGGAGGGTATGTTGTCCATTGAGCAAAGTGAAAACAAGCATAATGGGAAGATAAAAAGAATGCCCTAAGTCCAAGCATGGTAGCATGAGACAGTGGAGTCACTCTTGTCTCATCTCATCATGGAATTCTGTCTGGTAGGCAGTACAGGAGTAGAGGACTGCTTTCGGGACTTTAAGGATGTAGTTGCATTCAAAGTACTAAGATTTAATAACTGTTTCCGCTCCTCATTTTAGAAATTTAGGATTCATTGAAGATATCACCCCAACTTCATCCTGGAATCCATACTAATCTCACACTAGTGTTCAGTAATCAGACACTCTACCTGAAATCACAAATGTGAGAACTGTTTTACCCAGTGTCTCTCGCAGTGGGGCTGCATACTCCTTCCTCTTCTTGCTTTTAATTTGTTTTTAATATCCTCTATCCAGATATATCACAACTCTTGAATAAGAGAAGTAGCCTGTGTAGCAAATACCAAATAACAGTTCACTTTTCACCATAATTAGTGTGTAATAAGGACTGAAGCCAGTGTGTAGACGGTGTTTCCGGCATGCTAAGGTTCACAGTCTGAGCATATGGTCACAGAAAGTTACTAGGGAGGGGTTCATACTGCCACAGGAACTTCCTTAAAAACTCTACTAAAACATTGCACTTCAGGAATGACAATTTTTTAGCAACTTTTTTTCTTAACTTAGTTATGTGATTTTTTTTTCTCTCTGAAGACTGCTATTAATTCACAAAACTTTCCACAAACCACCAAACGTTCATCCGTTTGTGGCTCTTTCCCTTCTTTTCAGAATTAACATGATAATTCAGAACAGACCATCTCAGTGTGCTTACTTATGGAACCAAAGTAAATAAATAGTTAAATGTTCTTAAAATCTAGAAAATGTACGACAGAATTTTACAGTAAATATTATTAGATTAACAGCTTTTCTCTTGTCTTCTCCACTGTACATCTTGAGAATACACATGAAAACAGCATGGAGTAATTTGGTGTGGTTTAATTTAACAATTTTCGGCTTTTTTTTATACAAAAGTTGAAACTACTCCATGCTACTGCTGCTAGTGTGATGTTGCACCACGTGATCATAGGCAGTTACCCATGGCTCCCATTCCGCATACCATAAATGGGCACACACCCATTACTTAATGTGCACCAGGACGCTGAGCTATACTGTTTCGATCAAAAATATCAAATACATTTGTTACATATTCAATCCATATACCAAAGCAAAATGCTGTATTTGACAACACCTGTATTACAAAGCATGGTGTCATTATGATTGGATGTTCAGGTGTGTTCAGTGGGGGCACTTTACAGAACATGTGACACTAGTTACACTTTCCCTTGGTGGTTGAATGTTTGGCTTGTTGACATACAGATTAATTTGATTCCGTATTCCTAATCCTCCTTCCTTACCCCTACAGTGAATATGGAGATCACCAGTGCCTGGCAGCATTCCAAATTGTGTTTTAAAATCTGGTATGTATCTGTATCTGAAATATTTGTGTGTTCATGTGCATACAGACCAGAGGTCCAAAGCAGGTGCCTTCTTCAATTGTCCCCATCTTATCTTTTTGACGCAGTCTTTTACTGAACTTGAGTCTCACTGATTGCCTAGCCAGTGAGCTCCAGGGTTCTCTCTGTCTCTGACCCTACCCAGTGTTGACATACAGATGTCAGTCATTTTTGTTTTTTTCATAAATCATATACATTTCTATGGGAAAGTTCTAAAACTTTATCCTGTTCTACTTCCATTAGAATTATATTGATTAAAATTGTACAAAACATGTCAATTTCAATCACTTGTTTAACTATCTACAGGACATTTGCAAACTTTCATTTATTAAATTTAAAACCTTCTTGCATTATGCACTTTAATATGTCTTTGTTATCAAGAAGTACATTTTCTAGAAATTAAAATACCAGATTATAATTGAATGGAACAGTATTTTGTAAATATTCTTTTATAATTTCATAAACATATATAAGACATTTTGAACAAATGTGCCCATCTACCCCCTTCCTCCAACTCCCATTTTAATCCTTCTTCCTAACAGGGTCATGTGTCTATATGTGTATGTATGTGTCTATGTGTGCACACATGTGTATATGTGTATGTTTGCAAGTGTGTATTGTGTTTACACATCTGTATATGTGTATGCATTGTGTCTATATGTGAACACATGTGTATATATGTATGTTTGCAAGTGTGTATTGTGTGTGCACATGTGTATATGTGTGTTTGCAAGTGTGTATTGTGTATACACGTGTATATGTGTGTTTGCAAGTGTGTATTGTGTGCACATATGTATGCATGTAATTATGTATATGTGTATATCTTTATGTGTGTGCATGTCTACACGTGTGTGTTTGTAATTTTATATATGTGTACTTGTGTATGTGTGTGTATGTAATAGTGAGTGTGTATGTACATATGTCCTACTGAGTTTACTTTATTTAGTTTAGATTATTTGCAAGCTTATTGGTGTGTATTTGTTGGTAGAATGTAGTTACTCTGTGTGGCATAGATAGTTATTCAGTGGCTACAACTCTGAAAGAAGCATCTCCTCCTCTCCTGGTAGCCATTAATGCCTATGGCTCTTCAAACAATTCATTTTTTTTAATTTATTTATTTATTTATTAAAGATTTCTGTCTCTTCCCCACCGCCGCCTCCCCTTTCCCTCCCCCTCCCCCAATCAAGTCCCCCTCCCTCGTCAGCCCAAAAAGCAATCAGGGTTCTCTGCCCTGTGGGAAGTCCAAGGACCACCCACCTCCATCCAGGTCTAGTAAGGTGAGCATCCACGAAACTGCCTAGGCTCCCACGAAACCAATAGGTCCAGTAGAATCAAAAACCCGTTGCCATTGTTCTTGAGGTCTCAGTAGTCCTCCTTGTCCGCTATGTTCAGCGAGACCAGATTTGACCCAGGCTTTTTCAGACCCAGGCCAGCTGGCCTTGGTGAGTTCCTGATAGAACATCCCCATTGTCTCAGTGTGTGGGTGCACCCCTCGCGGTCCTGAGTTCCTTGCTTGTGCTCTCTCTCCTTCTGCTCCTGATTTGGATCTTGAGATTTCAGTCCGGTGCTCCAATGTGGGTCTCTGTCTCTGTCTCCTTTCATCGCCTGATGAAGGTTAATATTCAGGAGGATGCCTATATGATTTTCTTTGGGTTCTCTTTCTTATTTAGCTTCTCTAAGAACCCGAATTATAGGTTCAATGTCCTTTATTTATGGCTAGAAACCAAATATGAGTGAGAACATTCCATGTTCCTCTTTTTGGGATATATACATATTAGAGTACTACTCAGCAGTAAAAAACAAGGATTTCTTGAAGTTTGCAGGCAAATGGATGGAAATAGAAAACACCATCCTGAGTGAGGTAAGCCAGACCCAAACAATTCATTTTTAAAAAATGCAATGCAATATACTTTACAAAGGTTTCTGTTTTAACCATTACTAAGGGTATAATTCAGTGTTATGAGTCACAATCATAGTGCTGTCTAGGATTTAGAACTATTTCCTAAAGATTTTCATCATGTTATTAAAAAATCTCTGTATTCGTCCAATACCAGTCTGTTTCCCTCCTGTCTTGCCTGTGCCTAATCCACTTGCTGTGCATATGGATGTGTCTGTTCTAAGTATTCCATCGTAAAGTAATCACAATGTTTGTCTTTTGTATCTGAAAATTCAATATTAAGAATTTTGAGCAACTGCCAAGCCCTTTTAGTGACAGCTTTGACATATAGTTTTACCAGCAGCAATGTACGATGGTCCTACAGTTTTTGTATGTGATTTTACCTTTTTTTTTTTGGTGTGGGGTTTTATAATAGCTGTCTTAGTAAGTATGAAATAATCTGTGGCTTTTACCTGAATTCACTTGCAGGTGAGTGCCTTGAGCATCATGCGATGCTCTTTCTGGCCCTTTGCATATCATATAAGGGGCTATTCAAGTCATTTGATCATTTTTTACATTGGGTTTGTTCAGTTTCTGTGATTGAGTTCAGGGAATTTTTTATATATCTGAACATGAGAAGCTTTCAAGATATATAACTTGCAACTATTTTATCACATTTAGTACCTTGTCAATTTGCATTCTTCATAATGTCTTGCAGAAAATTATTCTCAGTTTAGCAAAGACTGAGCGGTATGTTTTGCTCTTTTTGCTTGTGCCTTTGATGGCATATTAGGAATTGTTATCCAAGCTCATGAAGATACATCTCTATGGATTTCTTGTAAAATGTCTTTAGTATTAACTCATGAATCAGACATTGATCCTTTCACTGATAAGTCTATATTGTAAAAGGTAGGAATCCAAAATGATATGAATGTTATGGAAAAGTTGTTTTCCCTTATAAATGGGCTTTTCATTCTTGTAAAAAAAATCAACTGACTAAAAATACAGGTTATAAATCTTGTATCATCATCTGCCTACTTATAGCCTTACCATAGTATTGATTGCTATAATTTGAAAGTAGGTTTAGAAATTTAAGAGTGTGAATCTTCCGATCATGTTCTGCTCCTTTTAGATTGTTTTGGGTATCCTTTTCCTCTTACATTTTGTATCATTTTCTATTTGTACAGTGAAGAGTATCAAAATATTCCCAAGTATAGTTTCAAACAGGTAAATAGATCTGTGCATTAAATTTTCAATAATCTTGCTTTTAATCTGTAAACCCAGGATCAATAAATAAATTTGAATTGATTTACATCATTAAACATTTCCCATAAATATTTTGCTGTCTTTATAAACTTTACAGGATGTACATATTTTTATTGATGATTTCATTTTTAGAGCTTACAAGTTATAAAATTCATTCTGACTATTTTCCCCCACATCTCCTAATTACCCTTGTCCACTCCATCTCCTCCCAAGAAAATTTTCTTTCATGTCATATCTTTTATTAATTGTTTTATTTGTGCTCCACTGTATTTAAGTATTGCTATCTGTGTGATTCTGGGCTTGGAGCTATCACTTGTACCGAGTGGGCTCAGCAGTTGGTACACAGTTCAACACAGTGCCTCTCTGAAATCTTCAGAAGCAGCAGTTCAGAGGCAAAGAGTATGTCCCACGAGCTCCTTCCCCTTGCTTGACAGATTACATTTTTATGTTCCTTTTATCCAAATTTAAATTTATTCTCAGTACTTTCTCAGTTATTTTATTTTTCTTGATGCTATTTTAGATAGAATGCATTATTAATACCTTGTTTTGTGTTTCATTTAGGCTTGGAATCATGGCAGGTTTGAAAGCACAAGGATTGTAGATACTGGTGTTCTAAACAAAGGGCATGATGATTTTGCTCATCAGCCTTAATAATCTTCCTGTGGCTTCCTAAGGGATTTTATATGTGAGATCATATTGTTCATGATGAGAGACACTTTGCTCTCTCTCAAACCTCATCAGGTATCTGCCACTGGTTCCCTTTTGAGTAGATTACCTGGTTAGAATATTCTCTGTACTTCTGAAGAGTAGTGGCAGAAGAAACTAGACTTGTCTTAGATTTAACCCAAAGTGGAATATTCCACTTACTATTGAGGGCAGAACCAGTTTCTGGATTCTATAAATGTCCTGCATTGTGTTAGACATTTCACTTTATTTCTGACTTCCCAAGGATTCGTACTGTGAAAATGTATTACATTTGGCAAAAGAAAATTTAGAGCCAATTAAAGTTCATTGTCCCTTTGTTTATTCATATGATATTCCATACGTATTTCTTTATGTTTAATCTTTCTTGACTCTCTGGAGAACCTCTCACCCCTGTCCAAACTGGTTTTCACATCAACCTAACCTTATCTTTCCAACATTGTCAACATTGTGCTTTTGGTTATATCATGGACACACACACACATAGCCTTTCTCTTTTTTTGGATTTTCGAGACAGGGTTTCTCCGTAGCTTTTTTTGGTTCCTGTCCTGGAACTAGCTCTTGTAGACCAGGCTGGCCTCGAACTCACAGAGATCCGCCTGCCTCTGCCTCCCGAGTGCTGGGATTAAAGGCGTGCACTACCACCACCCGGCTACACATAGCTTTTCTTAACAGAAATGCTGGGTTCTGATAAGGCAGTGAGCCTGAGCCTGGTGAGTGGCATGGCTTTTCTGGACCCTTTGTACTAAAAGGATGATTGTGGGGAGGGATTCCATTTAAAAGATCATGGAATATGCTTTTCACTTCATGTACTCACTAAAAGTATAAGGGGGTTGTTCTAAATTACTTTATCAGAAATCACATTTACAAATTTATATTCTGGTGACATGGTAGAGTCCATGGAATGACTCAAAGCCTCTAATCACCTGCGCATAAAAATATCTCAGTAGTAATACATGGTTATTGATATAAAATTTCCCAGCCTTACTAATTTTTGTACAAAACTGCTGGTTGTTCATTGTTCTGACAAGGTATCTATTTGCTCCTATCCTACTCACTATTCAATAACACTATTGATGGGAAGTCTGTCCACATTGTGATCACATATTTATATTGCTAGATCTTAATGTATGTTTTTATATGTGTAGATAGAACCTGTCATAGAGCATAATTAGAAAATTAAAAAGAGTTTTTAAGTTTTTCTTAAGAACAATAACATTCTGGTATCACTCACTGACCAAATTAATCTAATAACTAACTAACTTGTCAGTGCTTAATGTTTGTATGTATTTGCACTACTTTTTAAAAGCACTGTTTGGAAAGAAACTTCTGACAAACACATTCAAATTACATTTATAATTACTGTGAAGATATATGAAAAGATTATAATCCACAATCATGGCTTATAGTGGGATTAAAAAGTCAATTGTTAGGCTCTGAAAATTAAACCCCAGGTAGTGCATAACCGTGTTGAATCATGTTTCACAGCTGCTTTTGCTAGAATATACATAACCCATTATCTTGCCCCATGTTATCTTGCTCACGATGTCTCACACAATGTGACTTTTTGTTCATATCTGTTTTAAGGGTGAAAAGCATAGAAATCAAGAAAACTTTGGATAATATATGAACTCTTACTATCATTTCACTATATATTAATATCAATTATTAAATTGAAAATGTATTCATTTAAAAACAGAGCACTATGTAAAATATCAATTTTTAAAGAACATGGAGGTAGAAAACACCTAAAACAAATACATGAGATAATAAAACAGGATACAAAATGATTTTAATTGTGCAGGCTGAGCAGTTTGCCATTATGTATTTAGAAATATGTACATGTAGTAAGAATTTATGAGAGCGGCCATAACTTTTACAGAGAGCAAGGAGGTTTATATGACCATGTCTGGGTTAAAGCAAAGCAAGTTGGTAGTGTTGTTACTATTATAATCACAACAAATTAAAGAAAAGTAAAGGGGAAGTTAAACACACCAAAAGTACATTGCTGTAAGTATAATCATAGGGGACATAGAAACAAGTCACAGCTAAAATACATGTAAATATTTCTCTCACCATGTGCAATGAAATGAAATGCCAGAATGCTTAGAGATGTTTGCAATAGAAGTCTTTGAAAAGAAATATTCCTGAAATTATAAAAGCATATGAAACTAAGATTTGAAAAGCAAGGGATGTCTCTGATTGAGGAGGAAGTCTGAGTGTATAGATATAGAAGGAAGGGAACTAGCCTTGTTCCAATCCAACTAACAAGAAACCACAACCTCATAAATATTGTAAAAGTTTGGGTTGCCAAAATACAGACCTGTTTGATTTTTCTCAAAATAATGATAGAAGAAAAAACAATGAGTCTACAATACCAGGTAAAGAATTCTGATCATTATCTAGTATCACAGTACTCTTTCTTGACCAAGAGAAAACTTGCTGACGTAACAGAATCAGTGTCAATCTTCATCAAGTCACCACAATTTATTTTGTCTGAATTAAAAGTGAATAAACACCACAGGCATATTGTGGTAATAATTAAACTAGAAGAAAATGCAAAAATTTTTCTCAGTGTGGTCAAAATAATTATTGAGCAAAAAAGGAGACAAGACTGAGATCTCCTGATGAGGTATTATCTAGGTTGGGGGATATCTGTAAACTTTAGTGTGATATTTTTCCTTATTCACAACATAGAAATTAGTTTCAGTTACACTCTTAGTTCTATGATGATTTTCTGTAGCCTTGCACATAGCTTAGCACCCATTATCAACTTCTTTTCTGCTTTCACAGAATAATGCTTTATGCTTTTTCATTCTGTTTGCTGTTTGTTCTAAGACACAAATCTCACTATAGAAAAGCATGGTTGGTTTCAGTTCTTCATTCTGGGTCCCTGGGTTCTACGTTGCTGAAATTGCAGAAGTGAACAATGCACTATTTAAACAGTAAAACTCCAAAAAAATGATCTCATTCATAAATCCTTAATAATCTATGATAAAATTGAATGTTCAAATTTCTGAGAAAACTTCGGGAATTTTCAAAAACAAAAATAAGCTCACAGAAACAATCTTATATATATAATGATTTTTGTAGCTGGCTGATTAATAAATGGAAACACTATATTTCAAATTAAAATGATAAACCTAAAATGTTCCTACAATAAAATGTATTACTTTTCAAATTTTGCTAATAGTGTAATTCTGAATTTCCTTTTCATATTTAGTAGATTTTTTAATGTCCTTAGTAAAGAATGCCTTTTGTAATGAATAAAATCTGTGAGAATGAAAAAGTATGTAGTGTTCATTCATAGTAAATTTTCGTGTGATTTACTGCTCATGGGAATTTTATTGTTGTGTTAAATATTATATAACTATCTTGGAGAAATAACAAGCAGAAACAGGTGTTTCTTGAAATTGAATGCAAGCACCATATTTTAATGCACAAGTGGCAGCTATGAAAATGTGAATTTAAATCACCTAATATTTAATATTCATTTATAAAGAAAACACACAAATCAACAATGTGGTACAACTTTAGGACATGTTAATAATGCTACTTATTGTTGCTCTGTTTCTATTAGTTTTTTCCACTAATAGCACACAGATATGTATTAATAGCTATGATTTTCAGTTCCATTATAATTCCATTTCCAAAGTCATTTAGCTCATTGTCTAGAAATAGAAAGTTAGCAGAGTTTGAACAGACAATGCTTATGAATTATAGCTCGAAGTCACAGAAAGAGCTTCCAACATACAGTCAATAGCTTGGACAACATTATCTGCACAAAGTCTGTGACGTTCAAGAGCATGTGCGTGGCTTGTCCACCCCTTCATGCCTACTGCATTTGAATAGTTTGATATGTAAAGTGCAGTCTGAGATTAAGTGTGTTTCTGAAATATTAGAGATTTCAGCTCAAATTGGGGTTTTATTGTTAATTGCCGAGTACTTTTTTTTTTTAACTGTGACGTTATTAGGGATTTTGGAAAACTAATTTCCTTGATCATCTTCAGGAACACCACCCAAGGACATGATCACAAACTCTTAGAAATGCTTTGAAAATAAAACAAAGTGGCATTTTCAATATTCCCAATGGCTCTTGTAATAAGGTTCAAAATATCATTTCCATGTTTCAGGAAATACTTATATGACTTATATAGCTGGTCTTTTGATGGAGGAAGGTCATTGGCTAATAAAGAAACTGGCTTGGCCCATTTTATTGGTTAGAACATAGGTGGGTGGAGTAAACAGAAAAGAATGCTGGGAGGAAGAGGAAGTGAGGTCAGAAGTAATGCAGCTCCTCTCAGAGCCAGATGCCTCAGACAGAGAGGCATGCTCTGCTCTCCCGGGCAGATGCACTCAATGAAGCTCCTCCGACCCAGGATGGACATAGGCTAGAATCTTCCCGGTAAGCGTACCTTGGGGTGCTTACACACAATATTAGAAATGGGCTAAATTAATATGTGAGAATTAGCCTAGAAGAGGCTAGATAGAAATGGGTCAAGCAGTGTTTAAGTGAATACAGTTTGTGTGTTGTTATTTCGGGCATAAGCTAGCCAGGCGGCCGGGGTGCTGGGGACGCAGCCCCGCCGCTCCTATTTCAACAGTCTTTTATCTTCTGTGATCCAGAAATGCAGTTGATTGTTTCTTCCTAGTTAATACAAAATGAATCTATAATAAGACTCTATTACACAGTCAATTCCCCAATATTTTTGGAAGTTTACAGTGTGATTAGATGGAGATATGGAAGTAGTAGCAATAGGAGAGTGGCTAAGACCTCCAAAAACAGTCTCTCTAATAAAGGTTTGCAATGAATAGTAAGTGAACTAGAATTGATCAATTGCTTTCAGAAGACTATTGGATAGCAGTGTGTTCATCTCTGGTCAGCACTGCAATAACATACAGCCAGCAATATAGATGGAAAGGTGTTTGTGCTATGAGAAAGAAGCATTGATTTTGAACTAAAAATAATTTTGGAAGAGTATTTTTGTATTTGAAAAATGTTAACAGGTTTTGTCCAAATAAGAGACCCAATCTAGGTTTAAAGGAAAAAAATAAAGTGCATTGCTCTTTCCCCCTCTGGACTCGTGGTTAATGGGAAACAAGAGCTCTAACTTAGGATGAGGATAGTTGAAGGAAGTGGGTAAGGAGAAAGCCATTATCCCTGTTGTGGAAGTAGACAACGTAGCAGATCAAGAGCTGGTACAGAGTACAACGGTGAGAGAAGAGGAGCAGTGAGCTGAGCCAAGGCATTCCTAGGAGTTATGCAATGGACCTCCCATCTCCCAGAGCCCCTCTGTTTTCACTTGACCACCTGGAAATGCAATCAGTGCCCAAGTCCAGACTTGTAGGGAAAATGATGCACATAGGCAGAAAAAGTGACCATGACAGATGATATGCAATCAAACACTGCTCTGTCTGATTCCTTATGAGAGGCAGACAAGATTGCCTGATGCAATAACACGCTTTAATAATACCCAGAAACAAGTAGGAAGTGGCACACAGGAGAAATTATTGAGGACAAATGCTCCCACAAATGTGTGGGCTGTTCCATCAAGGACAGCGATGCTCACAGAGAATGCAGGAAACCTTGACTTTTTTTCAAAATGCAGACTTTTTAGCAATGTAAACAAGAGTAAGCAAAGTTAAAGAGAATTTGAAGTTCTTAATTCCAGGAAATGGTTTTGATATTTCTTCCCTTGTGAGTCTACAAAGCATAGATGATTCTATAGACAGTTGCATATTTCAAGAATGTGCAATTTCAATATATGTGCAAATACAAAGATGTTTTAGTCATTCAGGAGACATGCTTGCATTAAGGACTGAAACAAGCTTCTGTTTACAGTGTTTTCCTTTGATGCCATCAGAGATGAAAAGCTTATGCAATGTCAAATACATACCTTACAGATAATAAACACTTTTCATGGTCTAGTAAATACCTAGAGTCAGGCTTACACTTCTGCCATTACAGTCACCGGCACATGTCCAAGTAAAACTACAAGGAATTTTCATTAATGAATGAGTGTGCCAGCAGGTGGGACTCTATGTAAGAGTTCGTTCCCATGAGAATTTCCAACTGGAAGATGCCCCATCTCCAAGAATTTCCACATTTACCGTTCAGTTTCAGAGTTCTTTCAGCTCTGCTTATCCATTCCTCAGAAATGTTTTCAGCACTCTCTTCCAGACAAGACTGAATGTAACAGGACTTCAGAGCAGGAGAAGGCCTCTGTGCCTCTGAAGGAATATGCACTTGGCAGGGGATAATACAACAAGTTGCAGTTTTTGGATTCCTGCTGTGTGCTAGGCTCCTCTGCTTGGTCTGCTAACCCAAAGTTAGTTAAGGGTTCAGTTCTCTCTGGAAGAAGAAAAGAGAACAGCATTAATATGACTGTTGAAATATAAGAAGCATTTAACCAGGTAAAAAGCAAATTTAGGAACAAGCAAATTTAGATGAAAGAAGCAGTGAGTACCTCTAAGTTTCCGCATTATCTTGTGATAACAATGAAAGCTTAGGAGGGAGGTGCTTGGGATGTGTAGGAGAAGATGAAGCAAATCCACTGGCGTTAATGATGGAAGAAAGCAAGCATTTGGGAAATAAAGAGCTGACCTTCCTCTGGGGGAGATACAAGAGTAAGAGGACTATTTCTATTACTTAATTCAATCTCTAAAAATCCAGGAAGACACCTATCTCTATCACCATTTCACATACATGAAAATGGATAACAATAGTAATAATTACAATAAGGAAGTTTCATATGCACATTAAGGAGATAGAGATTCCAAAGTTTCTTTGGGTAGAGAATCTCATTTGGCATCCAAAGAGGTTCAATGTCAGGTTACAGTGTAGTGCGCTCTTTAACTGATAGTTGCTGTGTGTTAAAAGACACCTATTTTTGGTTCATATCCTTGTTCAAAAGTGATAATGAGGGATAAAGTAGTTTTTCCACAGACTGAAAACAGGACTGGAATCTTTTTTAAATCTCCACCAGCTGCTCTTTGTCAGGAACACTGAGGATGGGAGAATATAAAGCCGGAAGCCTTATCAACAATAAAAAGGATATCTACCTGCAGAGATCATGTTCTTGATACTCTGGGGCTATACGAAATCCTGGAACCAGGGGTACTCTTTCATGGCTGCCATTTCAGGAGAGGCACCTGGATTATGGCATCCGGTGTGAGACAGTCCAGAAACATGTGCCTTCTCATATTTATATATGAATGCTGTTGTTTTACCAAAGCTGACTTTGAAACACTCCGCTAACTCCAGTGAGCCATTAGTCAACACTCGATGTGAGCAGTACACAGTATTGGCTTTGTGTGAAGGTGATACTGTATCTGGTGTGGTTCTTTTATCAGGATTCAGAAACAATTCCATCTCAGGATCTGTGACTGTTACCCTCGGAATTCAAGGAAATGCTGTTATCTCTAGAATTTCTAAGATGTGAATGATGATCTTCCCTGAGCAAAATGACAATAAATAGATCTACCCACATGTAGCAATAGGCTTCAATCCTGCTAATACAACAATGGCTGTCTGTGAACAGAAGGTCTAAGAATGTAGTAGTTACGCAGTCTTGGAGATTGTATGTCTCAGCTGGAACATCGAAGAAGTAGGTAGGCCCTAATACCTGTGAAGAAATGGACTTGAAAGCAAGGTTAGGACAAGCAGGCAAAGAGCACGCTTACAGTTTCATTGGATATCAGCAGAACATGTGACCCAGATTAAAGGTGGGCCTTCCAACATAAATATATGGATTAAAGACATGTGTCTTCCTGTTTTGGATTTGAAGTGGTTCTACTTACTTCAAATTAAGCTAAATTCCCTAGCAGGTCTTTCCTCCACTTTTAAACTTTAGTTAATTCGAGATGTAGTCAAGTTAACAACTGAGAATAAACATCACAATTCTGTCTTCCGTCTTATCTTATTATTTCATAATTAACTTCTAAATGCAAACAATAACCAAGTCATAACAATGTCTAGCCATAATAAAACTATCCCAAGTACAACTACAAACACGTATATTTAAAATAGGTGATACTGTCACTTGAGGAACATTTTTTAGTATCTCAAACTTAAATATAACCATTGATATTCTCTTAATTGATGTAATATCGTACACTAAAGTAATTGGAAGAAAACACAAATATTTGTACAAATGCAGTATTAAAATAAAACAGAATCAATCATGTCAACTATAATTCTTATTTTTGTAACTGGTTCCACGGCTTGGCTATTATTTTTAACTATTTTCCACTTCTACCCATTTTATATTTCCTCCACTTTAGGTCTTGACTCTTTTCCTGGAGAAGTTATCCATACCTTCATTCCTGATATGTCCGTGCTTTTTGTCATACTGCCTGGGTAAGGCTGTTGTAGCTTCCCATTGACTTTTACCATGGGACATGGTAGAACCAGAAAACACCCCAAACAAATACCCCCAATTGAAACATATCTTGCTTGTTTTCATTTTGCAGAGCAATTCCATTTCCTCATCATAGTCTAGACCCAGAAATCAAACTTTTAGAAATGAGGAAACATTCATGTGTAAATTTCTTTCTATATTGAACTTGATTTTTAACCTATAATTTGCTTCTTCATTGGTGTGAAAATATTTTATCTGCTATAGTTCATGACTTATAACTTGAAATATGCTTTATAATAATAATAATAATAATAACTTGGAATCCCTCATCATGATGAAAATACATTTTGCTGTTTTAAAATAAAACAAATGAGATAATGTTCCAACTTTGTCTTCCAAGAATGTCTGTATTTTTACAAAATCTACTAGAGGAAGCGGCATTTGTAAACTATGGACTCATTGTGAGCTATAAGGCTGGGGTGGAAAAGCTTGGGTACGTAATATTTATGCAAAGAATGAAGAGGAGAAGCCTGTCATAGAGGTTAGGTAGGAAGGACTTAGTGACAGATTCACATGAAAGATAAAGCATAAATTAAGTTTCAATTCATCAAAAATATAGTATGTTACTAGATATCAGGAGATTCTGCTAAGTATTCTAGGAGAAACCATTTAAGAATGAAGGAAAGGGAAGGAAGAAGTAGCAAAAGAAGGAAGGGATGGAGAGAGGGAGGAAGGAAGGAAGAAAAATGGTGGGAGAGAGGGAGGAAGGAAAGGAAGGAAAGAGTTGAGGAAGTGGATGTAATTCAATAATATCAAGAGTGCTAAGAGATTGACTTATAAACTACACAAGGCTGACAAGATAGTCAAAAGATATGTTGCAAACAGGACTTGTTCATATATTCCAAAGGAAAAAAATTACAAATCTAAGGAGGCAGCCTGAGTTCAAATATGAGACTGCATGCATATAGATTTTTTATAACTTATTTTCCGAAAAGGAATATGTTCACATACAACCTTGATTTTAGCCTCTGCTGATAATGAAGAAGGCCCAGATTGTGTAGAACTGGTTATTGCCAGGAGTAAGAACTGAGTGGATTGGAAAAATCTTTGCCATCCTTAGGTGATATTCACTTCCCATACTGCCTTTTCTTTTCTCTTCATGGACAGTTCTGTTGTCTTTGGTTTGCAGACCTTGATTGCAGTCTTGACTTTATTTCAACACCCTTTGTCTTTCTTCCTATGTCACTCTTCCTATTTCTCTCCATGCCTCTTACACAAATCCCAAACCCAATGATTCTGCCTGGGCTCACTACTGCTTCTGACAATTCAGAGATTGTGTAGCTGTTTTCTTAAAGATATGTAAGCTTGAATCAGAACTACAAATAGAAGCAAAGATAGAGGCCTGGAGCATTGTGGTGAAATAATGGGACTGTAATAATGGATTCACTTGTTGTGAGGCAAACTCCTATAGCTTTATTTACAAATACCTAACACAAAAGCAGGGAATATCATGTTAAATATGTAGATGGTGCTTTCTTGAAGTGATTTTATAAACTAACTGTTCAGTAACACATGACCGCTTGGTGTATAAGTGAAGAATTTAAGCATAAAGTAATTTTGTCACATCCTTTTCAAGATTTTGAATATACTTTAAGTTTTCTTATTAATTACATATTATCAAGCAATAGTAAATGCCTGGACACCAAAAGTATGGACTAAAATTCAATTTAATTCCCAGAACGTTGAAATTCAGACACCAAGTACAAGTTTAGGGTGGGCCAAAACTACTTGTAAATTCTGTGCATATTGAATAAATTGTGACTTTTCAACAGCTCTCTATCCCCAGGTTGTATGATTTCTTAGCATGATATGCAGAACTATTTTAGAGATTTCTGTCTTATTATGGCAAAGGTGATTTGCAAATAAACCAAGAGCAGATGTGTAGACCAAAAATCAAGAAATCCAAACAACGTACTTCTTGAAATTAAGCAGAGAAATAACAAAGCAAAATTAAAATGCATTCATACCAAATTAACTAATACCTAAATGTCCTCCAAAGACATCCAAACTCAAAAAATGTAGGAATGTTTCTCTTTAAGATCTGATACTTCCCTGTGAAGGCACACAAGGAGTCAGTCATACCATGTTGGTGAAGCCTTTAGCTAGTCCTGACACTGAGAAATTGGGATTAATAAACACCCTACAGCCCAATACACGGAATCCACTGACAGTATCAGAGCTCACATCTTACCAAGACATGCTCACCAATGAGGAAATTCCAAATGGATTTGTGATTGTGGCAGAAACTGGTTATGTATGTGTATAGGTGTGTGTATAGATATATGTGTGTAGTGTGTATGTGTATAGAAATGTGTATGCAAAGATCCATGTGAGTGTAAAATACATATATCTGTATAGATATAAATGTGCGTGTATAGACATGTTTGAAAGTGTATTGATACATGTGTTATATATGTGTATAAGCAGACATATATAGGAGCATAGACCATATTATTTTTATTAAATTACTACTAACCACATATAAGTACTAAGGAAATTTTTGACAATAATTAACTATTACATAAACACAATTTTAGGAATGTTAATTTACAAAATGTTAGGATGCTCAACCAAGAAATCCAAAAAATGTACTTCATAAAATTAAACAGAGAAATAACAGAGCAAAACCAAAATCTTCAAATTCAATTTTTACTAGATATGACTATCTGATTGTATCTGGCTAAAAAGTGCTTGGTTCCAGCTATACTTAAAAGAAAAATAAAGATTAAAAGCACAGTTTTCAACTTCCCCTGTTGTATTTCCAAATCTGCAAGCACAAGGTAGAACAGGCACTGTTGAGAGGCCCTGAGCTGGCTCTCTGCCATGGGTTTCCCTCTAGGCTGGTCAGAGAGTGCCAAGCAGGGTTGGCTATACCTCATTAATGCATTTTTACCCAAAGAGTGGTGACCCAACAGGGGTCTACTGATCATAAACACATCAAGCTGACATGTCTGCAGCCAATGCCCATTACGTTGAGAGTACCTTCTGCCTCCTAGGTAGCAATGTGCTTTGAAAATCTGGGCCAGGAGGCCATTTGTGGAGCTGCATGCATCCTGGGGCTACCCTGAGCCAGATTGCTAACACATGTCTGTGTCCAGAGTCTCAGCTGCTGGATGTACACGTGTATGGGCTAACAGCACTGACATGGCCAGCAAGTGGTTTTGTTTCTAAATCAAGCGGACTATCATATTGACTTATCTATAGAAACTACAAATTCACTGTGAGTAGAAATACCCTCTTTTCTTGGTCTTGTTATTGTTTTCGTTGTGGTAGCCTAAAATACATTTATTATAAATATTGATTCTTTTGATTCCTATCCTATATTTTCATACATTAATGGGTAAACCAGAATTCAATACCTGTTTCCAACTAGATTCTTAAGAACGTTAGGGTAAAAATACAGTTAGCTACCTTACTGAGTTACTGCCTCTAACAAACAATTGTGAATGGACTGCTATTTAAATGATTTTATTTTACAGACTTTGCATACAACTTAATCAATAGGGAACATGGGTTCTTTCAATATTATCTTTCCAGAGGAACTTTAACTCAAGATGTTGAGTTGTTTGCTCAGGGTCTTGTGGTTAATAGTAAAGTCAAAATTCATACCAACACCTTCACCCTGCATCGTCAACACTAGTTGTGTTTGTGAGCCTATATGGAAACTTGAAGTGGCAATAAACCTCATGATATTAGTTTCAATGAGACCATTTATCTTGAAGTCAAATTCTATGAGACTATATCAACATTTTACCTAAATTTTTATGACTCTAATTTTTACAGTCATAAAAATTTAAATTAATAAGTAATTGCTTTAAAACATTTTTAGGAGATTATTCTATTTCTAGTATTTGTCACTGGTCCTTAGTTTCTTAGCCAAGTCCTGTCTTATCACATTTGTCCCAAGTCTTTTAGTCAAGTTGAGGTAGGAGTCTGGAGTCACTGCCACCCAGCAGCTTCTCATATATCACTGCTTCTCAAATCTAGATTCATGATGTGAATGTCCACAGACTCTCTGTGCTGGTCACTCCATTGGTTTGCCTTCCCGAGGGGACTTATTAAGCTTATTCTTTTTACTTTGCTGTTTTCAACCTCGACTTGCTTGAGGCCTGGGACTCTCTCATCACCCTGAAGGCAACAGCTGACATCCCATAAATAAAAAGTCTTCAGCCAACTGTTACTTGTTATTGATCTTCTACCTCCCCATCGTGACACTACAGGCAAGTCAGGTACTTGCTTTTCTACGACAGCTTTCATGCTCTCTTCAGCGAGATGAAAAAACAGAGACTGGACCACTCTGAGGGACTGTGTGTAGAGTACAGAACGAGCCATAATAAAGCAGAAAGAGCCCTGCAAGGGCTGGCTGGGCCACATCCCAATGGAAACACTGCGGTTCAGATGTGTTACACAGAGGTCCTACATCCCTGTGATGGAGGTCGCAGTCCACTGGGAAATATTGCTGCAATGCTGAGAGCCAGAAGGGCTCCTAGTTGCAGGGATTTGGCAACAGGCTGTGTCCCTTAAACAGTACAAACCTATGTTTCATGTGGTCAAAAGAACCCTCATAAGAACTGTTGGATCAGCAATGATCTAGCAATTATTAAATACCCACTATGGTATTGATGTTTTACTGGTGGTTTTTGGTGTAAAGTCAATGAAATCTCATAACCACCTCCTAAGTTCTCTATAGTAAACTGTACACATTTTCTGGTTCATGAAACTGGATTGTATTTAAGAGTAACTACCAAAACACAGGTGTTAAATAGCATTAACTAATACTCGATCTCATCTTTATACAACTTTCAAACTTGTCTAAGCTAGGGAGGATGCATCTGTATATTTATGTACCCTTGTATCTGGGAATGTATGTTTATATGCATCTATCTATCTATCTATCTATCTATCTATCTATCTATCTATCATCTATCTATCTATCTATCTATCATCTATCTATCTATCTATCTATCTATCTATCTATCTATCTATCATCTTTCTCTCTACCTATCTACTCATGTAATATACTTTCCTTTACAGCATGGCAAGACTCACTTCATCTATACTATTCTGGAGCGAATATTTCATATACTATACTGCTTTCTAAGCATGGATTGATCTGGGACTCTTTTCCCCTTTGAAAAATAGATTGGCTCGTCATGAGAAGCAATGGAGGAACCTATATATGACCAAAGGTTTTCTTTTTCACTCAAACATACATATATTCAAAACCATGGTGGGCATCACAAAACTTCATTTTGCTTCACCAGGGATTTTATTTTGGTAGGCGACATTTCGAAATCTTCTAAATCTTTTACTTATGCTTGAAGCCAATATATTCTCATCCGTTTCTCTTTATACACACTAAAATGGAATAGAATTGGGTTTAAAAGCAGTGTATTCTTTGAGGCAAAATAAATTACAAGCAAGTCTTGCAGATAGTAGCTAGGTAAATTGATTTCTGTGTACAAAATGTCCTTTCCCTGATTTCTTGATAAAATTTTAATGTTATACATGTTGGAACTATTAAACATATCCTCAGAGCAGGAGACTTTTATTGGTGTTGCAGTTTTTCTTTTATCACTTGTTTTGTTAAAATTTTCACAATACATTGAAAATTGGAACTGATTATGCTTCTGAGAAACTGAATGATAACCATTACCATAGGGACTTTAATTCGATATTTTTGCTTGCCGCTGCACTACTAGGTCTAAGCATGGGGCGGAAGCAGGTTTAGGGTGTACTCTAAGGAGAAGAGACACATAGAATTCCAAGTCCTTTTAAAATTGGAACTTGCTGTCAATGAAAACCCAAAGATTTATCAAAGTAATGAATTAAGTGCAGGACAATAACTAAGTCATATTAAACTCTAAACAGTGAACAAAAGCAGCCCTCTAAGCAGATGGTGATGAAGATAAATATTTCACAAGGTGAAGAGCATGTCTCGGGTAATATTAATGTATTTATATTCTTTGCCTCTCCAGTTGTATGTGTATGTTCATGTGCAGATGACCTTGTATACCTGGGTGGTAGAAACTAGAGGTGAATGTTACCTATATCCCTAAATTTCCTAGCTTTATTTTTTCAAATAAAATCTCTCAGTGTACCTAGAACTTGCTGATTTGAATAGACTGGCTGGCCAACAAACTCTAGGTATCCTTGGGTCTCCAGCCACTACTGATAAGACTACAGGTAAGTGATACTATGTTTACATTTGTATATGAGACTTAGTCAAACTCATGTCAACAATTCCTCAACAGCACTTTATAAACTGAGGGTCTCATCCTGCCTTACTTTAAGGAACAGGAAGACCTAATTAGCTAATCCCTACATACACATTAAGGTGTACCTATTCTTAGATGCATCTATTTCCTGACCTAGAATATTCCCTTCTTTTTTCTCCAGTATTCACAACCTCACTTCATCCTCTAGATTCATATCTGCCCCAGGCAATGATTTATGTCAATAAAGTAATTTCACTTTTAACTGAGCACTTTTCTATGAATATATTAAAAGACCAAGAAGAAAGATAAACACTAGAATTAAGGATCTAATCAAAGATTATTTAACCACTTCTTTTGTCAAAAAAAAAAAAAAAAACTCTAGATTGAAAGGAAGTCCCCAAGATAGTATGAGGTTTTCAGAACTTCAGTTGGAAAACTTGACTTTCTTGAGATTAGTAGATAAACTACAAATAAATGTGACATTTTCCTTGAATTTAAATGTTATACTAAGTATAAAGTCAAAGAAGCAATATTGTGAAATTATAGCTGTAACTTGACTGTTTGTTAAGCCGTTGAACTAAATGCACCTTGATTTTCTTTAGACATATTTTTCTTAGATACAGTGCCCCCTTTAGCTTCCAAATGAGACCTTTGTCTTCCAATAAGTAGCATGGGGTAGATGGGAAAAATAATAACTGTCTTTATGTGACACAGGGACATAGATTGGTTCTACACAGGCATGTTCGTGGCTCTTGCTCTAGCACCCAGAGTTCATGTGTTCTATGTGTCACTTTTGAGTTGGCAAAATATTGAGCCAAGAAATAGAAAGGTAAAGAACTAGTCATTTAGAAGTGAAACTGATAACCGAGCAGAGATCCATCCCAAGTACAATGCCCACAACCAAGCCCTCCATACTTGGTGACTGCCATCACAGAATCGTTTTATATCTTTCAAGGGTATACAAATCGTGTAGACTGTGTTGCACTAGACCCTATTACAGAAGCAAAGACACAGTATAATCAGAGGGCAGATGATTGGCTGCAATCTGTGTTTCATAGGTTGCTGTGCCAAAATTATTTTTAATTTTAAAATTAAATTTTAAAATTAAAAGACTTTCTAGAAAAATGTGTCTCAGTTTGCTTCACTTTTGTTGTGATAAGCACCATGTCTAAAATCACACTAGAGAAGAAAGGGTTTATTTTATCTTACACTTCCAGGTAATAGTCCACTATTGTAGGAACTCAAAGCAGGAGCCAGGAAGCAGGAACTAAATCAGAGTCCATAGAGCAATGGTGCTTAGTGGCTGGATTCTTTGGTTTCCTCAGCTTGCTTCCTTATACAACCCAGGGCTAACCGCCCAGAAGGAAAACATTGACAAAAGTGGCCAGGGCCCTTTCACGTTAATGATTAATCAAAAAAAAAAAAAAATGCCCCATAGACTTGCCTGCAGGCCAATCGGATGGGGGGCATTTTCTCATCTGAGATTGTGTCATCATAGATAATGCTAGCTGAGTCATGAAAATAAAAACCTATCCAGCTAACTAGCACAAGACTTTTGAATACAATGGTTTAGTTCTCATTTTGGTCACACTTCACTGAAAACTATGAGACCAGCCGTTAGACTCAACAATATACCAGATAAAGACAAACTCCCTGCCTCTTTTTAAAGGGTAGAACACCCTCCTTTTCCTCTTCCCAAATATCAGAACTCAAACTGTTTCTTCACCTGTACATGGCAAGGCATGGCATAGCACATCGGTGGCCCTACAAGAATGAGCTAGTACTCAGGGGGGAAGAATCCTTTTCTCTCCACAGGAGGTATTGGTTCTAAATCACTGCAGAACTCTAATACAGAATATATTAATAAAGCAGATAAGCTCCATACCTTAAAATGAGATCATTTGTAATAGAATTGTCCCAAGAAAATGTAGGCCCAACCCAAAGGCACAATATAATAGGAATCCACACATTAGCAATATTGTTATATGTAGAAGGGAAATGGCTATGCAGAGAAAAGAAATAGCTTTGTAAGAAAGAGAAGAAAGTCACCCAGAGCCAGGGGCATTCAGTCTGATCCCTTCTAAATTCTGTATAGACTTCAGGAAAGAGACAAAACAAAACAAAACTGTGAGTTAAACATGTCTTCATATATTTCTAGTAAATTTGGAAATGACTGCTAGAAAATGCTAAGAACCAGTTTTATACAACTGTGCACTCACACCAAACCTCACATATACTAGCACGCTGCACCAGAGAAGGCTTTCAGCAGAGCCTTAAAATGAGAGCCCGTCAGCTGCCGTCGGGCCTTTGCTATCTTTGCACTGCATCCCTGTCTAGGAGGAGGGGGCAGCCTACCACGATTGCTCGGCTGGTTAAAGAGATAATATTCTCAGTCCAGGCAGCACCTCCTTTATCTTCGCAGGTCCGATGCCTCGGCGCATTCTTTGAGCTTACAGACTTTACTTCTTGCTTTGTTTTGCTTTTTCATATATCTTTGGTTTATGAGATCTTTACTGATTTCAGAACTTAGTACTTTTTCCTCTTTGCGTTCCTTCTTTGTTCACTGTTAACTGGTTATCTTTAAAAATGTGTCTAAAACTATTGAAAATTCCAGTTTTGCTCTTTTATGAATTCAGCTCTACTTTAGAAGCCAATAACAATTGGAATTTCTTTTCTTCGATTGTTTGTTCATTGAGTGATATTATTATGGGCATTTTCTTCTTTCTACACAGCTTACCAGAGCAAGCTTCCCTTATGTGAGGCAGTTTTAAAGCTAATGAAAATATTTTATTCATTATGCTTTATTCATATTTTGTGTCTTCATTAGTAACACATGCTTTGTCCATCCTCAGAAATATATTGTAAGTATTACTGTGAAAAAAAGCTCCTGAGACATCAATATCAATCAGGAATATAATCATAAATATAATAAAGTATACAGATGGCATATAATTTCACATTTTGAGGATAACTTAAATAGGAAGCTGCCACAGCACGAATTATTAAATTGAAATATGTTGCAGAGCTAAGATTTTCAAGTATTTGACATTTTTAAAACTCTCTGAGTATACACAATGTATTCCCAGAAATGTGCTAAGTATATCAAGGCTGCTATGTAAGCAACATTCTTTGTCCTTTATCTCGGATGAGTTTATTATCCAGATGGGGAGTTCACATCTAAGATACAGATGAGAATGAATCCAATATGTAGAGCGCAGAAGGGGCACGTGGTAGATGTTCCATCTGAGATCGGTGAGGAGGCTGTGTTCTGTGGGGCAGTACCATTGCCAGGACCTGCAGGAAGGCAAGGATTGAGGGTAAAGTGGTTCCTCTTCATATTCCTAGCCTTGGCAGAAAGGGAGTGGGCAAAGTAGATACAACTATAGGATGGCACTCTGTTCAAACCCCCTATAGACCAAGAGTGAGAAATCACACCTTTGTAGACTATATTACAATTTATCCAAGTAAAGTTATCATTTATAAAAGGCTATGTAAATGTGATAAATTCAAAGCACACCTCTGTTTTCTCCATGCTGAAACTGACATAGCCTGTTTTACACTGGAATAAGTCTTTTTACCCTTAATATCATTTTAATTTGTTTTCAAACAATGTGCAGACAATCTGGCAAGTCTTTCAGTTACACCAAAAACCAGATTCTCCAGCCACAGTGACCATTTCACTGGGGCCCTTTGAATACAGGTCAACTGTGAACATCCCGTGCTTACAGGTACTCAATCTAGGGCATCATCCCTGACTCTGATTTGGTGGTACTCTTTAAACTCTCCAGTGCCCAACTCTGTCAGACATTTAATCACAGAACCCTTGAATGATAAATTAAAACAGATAGATGAATTTTGGCAGTGGGATTTTAACAGGTCTGTAACACGTCACTCAACATAACGGCAATGTTAAGAAACCTCTGTAAGTCAAATAATAAAATGGACCATTCATAGGTTGGTGATTTTCTCATCTCTGAACATATTCAAGATGTGAACTTCAAAGGGGTAGATTTTGGGCTAACACCCCAGAAGGGATAATGAATCCTAACTCATCATGGATGCTAGCAATATCAACAATATGACCTATCTTTTGTAGCTTATATGTTTTGTTGATTCCAGGTTGCTACTTATCACATGAAGGTCAAATACTCCAACTCTTTAGGCCCCTTAAATTTGGATTCACTTGATTAATTAGTTAATTAATTTATCAATTTAATTGCAGTAAAACAATTATAAAGAACAAAACACTGATGGTACTAGCTATGCAAAGGTCCACTGACTTGTGCTTTACAGTGCAGTTGGCCCCAGCAGCATCTCTGCCATGGAGCTACTTTACCCCCAGTTGTGGTCAGGAAATTCCAAGGGTGGGTTTCTTACTTATTCTCAGCATTTCACAAGAGTAACCACATGCAAACCACCCACTCAACCAATATTAGTAATGCATTTACTTCGAGATTGAAGTGCTTTAAACGTTCAGAGCAAACACATTTGTTTATTTCTTTGTTAATTTGCCCGGCCACTTTGCTGGCAGAGTCCAAAGCTGAAGAATCCAAGATGTATTGATTTCTTTCTCCATGACTATTTAATCGGTTAAAGTGCGAGCTACTTGCAAGTGCTAAGATGCTGGTTACATTTTAATAAATGTCCTTTGTGGCCGGTCAATACTTCTCAGCCCCCGCCCCCTCCCAATAAATACATAAATAAATATGCTGTTCCCTCCTAAGTTAATGGGGGGAAATCTTTTTACCATCATAATCTCTTATAACAAACAAGAATATGAAAAGTGTTAATGAAATGACCAACTGTCTATAAAATAAAAACCTTGCAAGACAGCCTCCTTTCTTCTCTTAATTTGATGAAACAAAATGGAAAATTGCACTGATGCCCATTCCGGCGTGAAATGATGTTAACAAGCAGAAAACAAATGCGGTAATGAAGGACTTCTAGGATGTACTATGTATAGTCTTCCTTGTAAAGAGGGAATTACTGGGCAGTGCTCTAGCCCTGAGCAACAGCCCACCCCCTACTGAGAACCATAGCGATCATCATTTCCCCCTGGAAGTGGCGCCACTCAGCACAATGCAACAAAATTGATGTTCACAGCATAGCAATTATCCATGTGCCGCAAATAATAGGCCAGGCAATTATGAGCCAGGGCAATGCCCTGCACAGGCAAAGGAAAGTTCCACAATGAAGCAATCACACAGATAATTGAGGCAATGGCCCCACAGAAAAGCGACGTGCACAACGTGTCATTTGTTGGGTACTCTTTGCGTGAAGGAAGAGGTGAAAATAACTGAGTTTTTCCAGAGCAGCAAAACTTCCCATTTTAAGTGCACGGTGTCTCGTTTTCAAAGCATTTGTTGGCCAAGACGATCTTACTTAAAACACATGATTAATTGCCTCCCTTCAAAAACAATGTCCCTCGATGTGAACATATTTTGATAACTTCTTCACTAAACAAACAAGCAAACAAAGCTTTTGTTAAGGAAATGTGGCTCGAAGGCTTATTCTTGAGTCAGGACTTCAACTGCATGCTGCAATATTCCTCTGGTTTTTCACATAAGTTTGACTTGAGGATGCCTAAGGAGACTTGTAAGCTCATCATTCCGAAACCATTCGCTGATTATGGCTTGTGCGAAATAGAATTTACCAAACAGAATAAAGGACTAAAATTAAACGAGATACAATTCTTGAGCTTTAAATAACTGGACTCTATTATGGTACACCTTTGTATGTTCTTATGAGAAGAGTGAAGCCTGTGGGAACATAGTAGAATCGAAGTAGAGGCACTGGTGATGTTACGGGCCTTGACCTCCCAAGTTCTAACCCTTTTTTACATTCAGTAAATGCATACCGTTGTAAATTTTAATTGTATCTTTCTTCATTCCACAGCCTCATCCACAAAACAAAAATAGTTTTGCCTATTTAAGAATGTGTTTTAAATAAGCTGCTTCTTACGAAGTCTTTAAGCCCCTTCCAGCACTTCCCAGGGTCTCTGTAAATGTTACCAGTTGAAATAATTAAATAGGGAGTGAAGTTTGTTAAACAGAATCCCAGGAAAGCTAAGTGATTGAAGAGCATGAGAAAGTCTGTGAGGGGAAAGGGACTGGATGCAAGCTATCCCAGGCAAGTGAGAAACAAGCAGAGTCAGGCAATAGAGCAGGCAAGTTGATTATAGAATAACCACGTCTTTGACTCTTCAGAGGAAATACCACCAACTTCTTTTTCAAAAGCATCTAATCAGCAGTATCACAGAACAGATCAGACACTTTTGCATTGCAGGACACCATCTGTTCACCCCTGTCTTTGTTGAGTCCCTTTTCAGTATCTTTAAAGCCTTTATCTTTTTGTTGTGTGTGTGTGTATGAGCCTGTATATGTGTACATGCATGCATATGCCTGCCTAAGCCAGAGAGGAACTCTTGAATTTGGAATTATGAGTAGTTGTGAGGTGATAAACAAAGATGGTAGGAACTGGCCTCTAGTTCTCTACAAGAGCAACAAGGGCTTTGAACTGCTGAACCAACTCTTCAGTTATTTTTCCACTTAATTTTGTTTTGTTTTTCAGACAATGTCTGACATGGAAATTCAGACTGACCTGGGACTTACTGTGTAGAACAGGCTAACTCACAGTAATCTTCCCACCTCTGCCTTGCACTTAGATCCTCACAATAAAATTTGTCACGGCCAATTTGTAGCTGAGAAAGCCAAAACTCAGAATGAAGCAATACCAAGCATATTCATAGGGTTGTTGAGTAGGACTAGATGATTTTTTTCATTCGATTAAAAGACTTATGTGTTGATCTGTCTTTCTAGTCATCTGTCCTTGCTCTGAGCCATATTCACAACTGGGAACTCTCTGTGTGCGAAGCACTGATGATGTGGGAGGTGATGTATCCTGTGAATAGGTTTTATTGCCATTGGTTAATAAAGAAACTGCTTTCAGCCAATGGTTTAACAGAGTAAAGTCAGGCTGAACGAGATATAGAGAGAAAGTAGGCAGAGTCAGGGAGAAGCCATGTAGCTGCCTGCAAGAGACAGATGTGTGTGATTATTTAGAGTCTGAGCAGCTGGGAATGAATGAGCAGCCCCCGACTACACAGTGAGACAAAAAAGAATTAAAATCTGGTCTTTACTCTTGGAGATCTTACAGTCAACTACAGAAGTCTTATAAAGACTGACCTGTGTAGTAACAGATGACTTCCCAACAAGGCTATAGATTCATCCCACACTGCCTTATTGTCTTTAGGCTTCCAGAATTATACCTTCAACTCCCAACTCAGTCACATCCTTCCATCCCATCAACACAGGGATTCTACCCTCTCTGAACCACTTGTGATTTGGAGTCTACATCTAGAAGTGATTAACTTGAGCATCACTGATTTCTGCCTCTAGAGATTCAGTTTTAGGATCTGACATGGACCATGAAAATATTTACTTTAGGAAATTTTAGATGCTCCCATTGCTGCTGTTCTCAGAGACTCATAGTCTGTATCCTTCTGTACCCCAGACCATCCCCTCACTCCAGGAACCTTCCCTATTCCTTGACTCCTGGGCATATTTCCTCTAGTCACTGGGATTGTCCCTCTACCAGGGGCAGAGAAGACTACTGTCTGTTTCTAGTTAGTGTTCTTTACTTGATGTTTTGGGAATGGAGTTATTCACTCAGAAACCATTTCCTCTTTAGCTTTCTTCTCATAAATACTATACCCGGAATTTAGATTAATGACAGAGATAAAAAAGAACTTCTAATGATATTTCTATCTTCATGTCTTTCAAATAAGATTTCAGATAATGAACAATGGGTGCTTGTTTTCTGGAAAAATGCATAGATGGTTGCCTTAGAAACACTCCGAACTTTCTAAATATTCTATAATGGAAAACCATGCCTTTGCCTAATAACTAACACCATCTAAATTATTCCTGGTTTTGGCTGAGAGTATATAATAAGGTGTAGATGCCAATAAATGTCATTTTGAGGACATAATTATCATATTCATATTATGATTCATTTAATAAACCCATTTTCACCAGTCAGGCATCTGAAGAGCAATTACCTAATGAAAATATAAAATATTAAATACTGTTATTTAGAGTTGTGTTTATATGTGCACTCAATTGCCCCTGGACTATTTTTTTTCTGACCAGTACATGTAAAAAATATAACTTGATTTTGATTATCCTTTCTCTAGAGAAATCAAATTAAAATTATTGATTCCATGTTTGGTTTTGTGAAATGCAAAAAATGGGTTTTAGGCCATTTTAGAGAGATACAACTTAATAGTATATCCCTTTAACAATTCAGACATCTGTAATTGCTAGGCTCAGTCATAAATATCATATTCTGTACTACCTCCACCAAGCTCCCCACCAGTTACTGTTCCTGTTAACTCAGTTTGAAACTTCAGTCTCCCAGAGTGCCAATCAAGTTCCTGAGAGCCCATATGTAATCCAAAAGGTATGAACAAGTTTGACAATTAACTTATTAACTTGATCTACTTTTACATGCTGATAGCCAAACCTGATGAGTCAGTGAAAATAATTCACTCAGAGGACTTATTATCTGGAAGAGTTAGCCATGTTGTTGAATTCTATGTAGTCATGCCAACTGCTCACTTCATTAACTATCATCTAAACATAACCCAAGATGACTCTACCAGTTACGACCTCTGCATGCTAGCCATCTCCTCAAAGGGGAGTAGATTTAGCTTTCAAAATTATAACAAACTGATAAAAATAATTCATAGACTGTGGAGCATGAAAATTAGTCATTAGTGCCTGTTGTCTCTCCTGTCCTCCTTACGCCATTAGGAAAGTCTGTGGTATGTTCACTGGCATAGCCTTATTTTTGCATGATATGAAGCCTAAAGTTGGCTGAAATAATGTAGCAAGTTAGACACCTGGTCACATATGCAGAGTTGTCATTAATTGCCAATGAAATGAAGGGGTCTGTAACATAACCATGCTTCAGCTATGAGAACACAATGACAAAAACATTAACTTAATCTCAGCATCCAGTGTGCTACTCCTTAAGGAATTCACAATATTTTGAAACTGAATTCATTAATGTCAGTGCAGAGAACAGTCATGCATGCTCTGATCAAACTGCTCTGAGGCATTATCACTCTATAAAGGACAGAATAAAAAACAAACATGAGAATCACAGGAAATGAGAAAGAGCAAAGGGGAGATTAGTAAGAACACAGACTTTCCATACTATAATAACTACTATCAGTATATTTGCCTACAAATGTTCTTTCTTACAGTGCTTGGGATTGAAACCAAGACCTTGTGTATGCTTGGCAAGGGCTCAGAAAATGATCTGTGGCCAAGCTCTGTACTGTGTGTGTGCATATGTGTGTGTGTGTTTAAATTATTGTTGGTGGGAGGAGCTTTAAAATTGATTTCCTGAAGAATATATTGCAAACTCTTCATTGTATTAATATTTCCACTTCAAAAAATAGAATTTGCCTCTTAATTTTTTTAGCAATAAACTGAACCCTACTATTGTTCAAAAGTGGATATCATCTAGTTGAAGCCCTGGCATACGGTGTGGAGTTACATTCACTGTGTGCCCTGCTTGAGTACCAATACTTTGCATATCTTGAGTCTTGTTTGGAACTGGACACTGAGATATCTGTCCTGATCATTCCTGGGCTCAAGGAGCCATTCTGAAACTTCTTGTTAGCTCAGCCTCTCACACCCATGTCAGACCACCAATTCATGAGGTTATATGTCTCTCTTCAGTCTCATCTGACTCTGCATCCTTGTGTCTTCCTATATGAATATCATATTTTATTGGACTTTCTATGATCCCTCTGAGTTTACTTTCCTCTACATGAAAGACTGTTTCATCTGCCACAATGACTGGCTTATTATTGAGAAAGTGGGGAAAATGGCACCAATAGAAACACTTTTTAAAATCTTATATGGTTTAGGTTTTTATTTGAGTCTAACAATATGTTTAGGGTTATATAATTATATTAGATTGGCATCAAGAAAAAAAAAAAAACAGAGGCTAGGGAAATGGCTCAAAAGATAAGGGCAATTACTGAGCAATCATAGGAACCAAGTTCAAACGCCCAGAACATAGATAAATATCTAAGCATAGTCTGCACTGTGAATGGAACAGGGCAATTTGAACTCTACACTGTCTAATAGCAAAGTATTTTAACTGTTACCCATGAAACTTTTCCTGCCATTGCTGTATAGCTATGTTTTTACTATGGAGTAGTTTATTGAATTAATAAGGTTAATACTTTATCCGTGCTAGCCCCACTACAAACTCTACAAAAACTAGTCATCTAAGAGAAAAGTTTCAGTAGAAGAAAACTGCCTATTTTGGTTTGAGAACCAGGCTGTAAGGGATTGCTGGCTTATTAATTGAAGCAGGATGATCCATCCCACAGTGAGTGGCAGCATTGATCTGGTAGGTGGTCCCCAGCTGTGTGAAAAGCTAACTGATTATGTCCCCAGGGAACCAGCCAGAAAACAAGGTATCTAGCAAGCATCCTCCTCTATTGTTCCTGCTGAACTTCCTTACTTGTAACTGAGCTCCATGGTTGTACATAATGCTTCAAGGAATAATAAGTACTTTATAATAGCCACAAAATTCAGTCTAAAATGTGTCCTCTGGTTTATGTTTATTCTACTTAGATAATCCCATTTAATTATTTTCCTTTTGGGGATGTGGCCAGAGATTGAATGTTAAGCATTGTTTCTAAAGCTCAGCCATAGTTCCAGTCATTCTGTGCTAAATATATTGTTTTTGGTTGGTCCTAGTTCCTAATGACTTTTATTTACCTGTTACTGTTTTTATTTTGTTATTTAATCTTATGTAATTTATACTCCGTCATCTCTTCTGTTATGTTAAGTGGTTGCTCAAACACCTGAAGATAGTTTAACTTCATCTCTGTAAGTAAGTGGAAAAGACACAGAGAAAGAGAGACTAGGAAGGTGTGCTAAGAGCTAAGCAAGAAGATATGTGCCACATCTTAGCCACCTCTTGCTTTTGACAATTGATTCCTCTCTTACTCATGCAAACTACAGGGTGAATTAAAAACCCAGTGACATGAGCAGTAAATCATGGCTGGAAGTCATTTGTTTCTCTTAATCACAAGAGTCCATTTTAAAGTCGATTCAATGGGAAACAGGAAGGTATATCCTACAACTGCCAGAGTCTATTCCACTATGGCCCAACAACTGAACTTTATAGGAACAACTGAACTTTAAATGGCACGGGATCCAGCTGTTTCCTTCTGTCTCCAGTGATGAAATTCTGTGCTGGCGGTCTACTTCTTTCCCAGTCTCCCAACTAAACTTGAAACATGAGAACTTATTCTCAGTGTGTTTTCTATGCTCTGATATTTTACATTGTTTCTCTGTTTTCTCTGATATAGATCAGAATTGCCTAACTTCAAATAAGCAAAGACTAAGGGGAAAAACAGTGCTTCCATTCAAAATTTGGTCAGACTAGTTATCAACATGCAAATCTATACTAGATTTTATAATGAAGACAAGAACCCTTAAAAAGGACATGAGACAATAATACATCCCTTTCTTATTCTTCATGATCCTCTGATAGTGAAATCATAGAACAGAGGAATGAAATGCCATCTTTCTCAATAAATATACGGTCTGCATTGATTTCTGTCTTTCACCTCAGATTCAATTAGGAAATGTTACCTTTTTTTGTCCGTGGCTTGGCTCAGAAAAATTTACATGATAGGCTTCCATTGTTTGAGAGACATATATATGTTGTTCAAGAAGACAGAGACATGAGATAATATTCTCTGCCTTGGACAAGTGGTTCGATGTCATTTGCTATCATATATTGACTTGCCTAATTCTGTAGAATTCAATTTGTAAACTGGGGCTACAAGATGTGACCTATAGATGGGTTTGGGTTTTGCTTTATTTAATGTATATGGAAATTTGAAAGCCATATTTAAGAACAAGAGAATTTATAGGAAAAGTATCCAATTTTGTTAAAACACTGGAAGACCTGTAATCAGGGACTACCTGCCTTCCTCTTAGTAAAAGTCTTAGGTAGGCACTTGGGAAAGGCATTTGGTCCCTAGGGTGTCCCAGTCCTTTTCACTATCTGCCTCCTCTCTAACACTAAAGCAAGTGTAGTTCAGTGTTCTAGCTTAGTTTATGTCAATTTGATATTAGCCAGAGCCATCAAAGAGAAGGGAACCTCAATTGAGAAAATGCCTCCATTAGATCCAGCTTTGGGGCATTTTCTTAATTAGTTATTTTTGGGGAACAGCCCCATTGTAGGCTGTGTCATTCCTGGGCTGGCAATCCTAGGTTCTATAAGGAAGTAAGCTGAGCGAGTCAAGAGCAGCAAGCAAATAAAACAGCACCCCTCTATGGCCTCTGCATCAGTTCCTCCAGGATCCTGCATTTTTGAGTTCCTGCCCTCGTTGCTTTTGATGATGAAATGTTAACTGTGAGCAAAAGCAACCCTTTTCTCCCCAGGTTGTTTTTGGTCTTAGTATTTCATCCCAGAAATAATAAGCCAATTGAACACATTCTGGCATCACATATATTGTTTAAACAGAATGTTAGATATGGATGGTTTAAAAAATTTAGACTGTAGAATCATCAACAAAAATAATAATGCAATTTTTCTTCAGAAAAAAATGTGTGTGCATACTTAATGGGTCTTTTGTGCATGTGTGTGCATGTATGTATGTGTAAGAATGTTTTTCAGTGACTACTTTGTTAACTTTCTCTAATATTTAAAAGTGTATCAGAGGAAAATGTTTAAAAGGGCAACTTAAAATGTTAATATCCATCCTGGACTCTTCAGTAACACATAAAAACTGCCAAAAGGGAATAAATGGCTCTCTAAGAACATAGAGAGTGACTGCACTTTCGAAGAAGTGTTCAAAGACACACAGATGGAAATTGGTCCTGGTTATAAAATAAGGGGACCCACTTAGAAACCAGGGAATACAGTTAAAAAACCTGTAAGTTCGGTTTCTTCTGGGTTTTCTCTTAAAAAATTGAAAAAGTCACACTTAGGTATGCTAAATTGTAATTTTCATTTATTATTCTTTAGAAAATGCAGAATGAATAAATGTCAAGCATTTTATCCATTAATGCAGGATCCTTTGCGATACCATGCCATATATCACGGATTTGCTAATAGATACAGAGCTCATTAATTGTCTATAGAAGAGAAAAGGCCATGCATAGACTCTCCTTTCCCACAGGACAGAAATCAATGGCATCTCTGCTTGACAACATCTCCTTGAAACTACGGACAAAAACACTTCGCAAAACTCTGCATTCTAAACTTTAGCTTGCTCCAAAAGAGAACTGAAAATCAGGCTTTCTTAAAAGTGTGTGTGTGTGTGTGTGTGTGTGTGTGTGTGTGTGTGTGTGTGTGTGTGCAAGCACACCTGTGAGTGCACACATGCCTGTGCGTGCATGTGCACGTGTTCTCATTGATTGTGCTTGCACGTTTTACCATTTTACTCACTTTTGTCCTCCTGATATTTTCCTAATGTGGAATTGGTCAGCATGGTCATGGTGTTCTATGGAAGTGAGACAAGAAAGCAGCCCCTTTGATATGTATGCACGTCTTCATCACCCTTACAGTGATCTTCCCTTGTCATCTTCTTCCAGCCTGTTGCCTTGTCGCCCCCTACCCCATCCCATCAGCTGCCCTATGTTTATTAAGGCCTGCCACTATCATCAAGTGACAGACCAGGCCCAAAATCTGCAGTTCTTTTCTGTTTTGAGTGAACATTTAAGTTTGGATCATGTTAGCGATTTAGTCACACCCAGGACATTAAGAATGGTCCTGCTGGGAGCAAGGTACTTGGGATGCTTGCTTTGTTACTAGGTCCTGATTTTTACCTGTGCTCATCCTGCCTGCCTCCTAGCTGACGACCTTAAGCTATGCCATCGTAGCAAGTCATTTTGCTTCTGACTCTAAGCATCTGTAACTTACTTAGTAGTGCTAATTATCATAACTATTTAGAAAAAAAAACAGTGATGCAGAATTCTAATGTGTAATCTTCATCATTTTTATTTTATTCATAGGAAAGAGTGAGGGAGATTAACCCTGCTATGGCAGTTCAAAGACCTTTGGAGATGGGATGTGCATTAAAAAAAAAAAAATCAAAGAAGTATCTTGTCTCCTTTCCGTTTGCACCTGATTATCCCACATGTCTGAAGGGTTTGGGCTGAGAGTACATCGTTTTTATCGTATGTTAACTTGCATACCATTCAAAAATGGAAACTTACAGTATCGTATCCAAGCCACACCTGCTTGGAAGAATCCAACACAAATGAAAAAGAAAGATCGCTTGCCCTTTGAGACTTTATTGGCGCCTCCCTCTTGGCTGTGCCCAACCATCTTGCTAATTGTCTACAGTTAAGGCGTCAGTGCGCTAGGAATGGCTCTTGTGACCTTTTCCTTTCTCAGGGCAGGAAGCTGCATGCTTGAAAGTCCTCCCTAGCAGTGCCAGCTTCCCCCCTGCAGACGTGCTCTAATGCCTGTGAACAATGGGGTTTCTCTCAGAAATAGTTCGTTCATTTTGGAGAACTTAAGTACAAACAGGATAGTTTTGTAAAACGCATTAAAATGTACGAGCATCCACTAAAAAAAGCTGTCTTTTTGCAAACACTTGTGAAGTTGTGCAAGCATTCTTCGCTGCTAGGAAATGTCACTGTAACCGAATTTAAATCAAGTCTTCATATTTCTTTGGGGAGTTTCGGATCAGCAAAAGAAATGGAATATTTACAATTTAGTGCATAATTCATTTTTTTCTCTGTGTGTGACTTCATTTTTTTTTTTCTTTCTCTAAGGTGAAGTGTGCTGAATTTTAGACGAAAATGGAGATCATACATTATTAAGTGGCACTCTAGAGGCAGGAATGAGCAGGTTATTATTAGCTTCATGATCACCGTGGCTAATAAAAGAACACACTGGGAAAGGAAGAAAGGAAATGATGAGGACATGAGATTGCTGAGAAAGGTTGCTTCATGTGTGCCTGTTTATCAGAAGCCGTGTGGGACGGGATTGTCTCGGATGCCACTCTGATCTTTGCCTTTGCCAGCTGCAAACCGAGGGCACCTTTGAGGGTGTCAGCCAGCTTTCCTTCTCCCAGCAAGCTTCTCCCCCTCACAGAGCTGGCAGGGCGATAACATCTTCTAGCAGGAAGGTGTGAAATCAAGGCAGGTTTTCAGAGGCCCTCGCATTCAGTCTGAATGGGAGTTCACCAGAGGGGCACAGCGCTCCCATAATCCCTCAGGTTTTAAGCTTGGTGTGGTGACAGGATGAGCTACCTCAGCAGGTGGCTTTACCTCAACTTTCTCATTAATTTTCTTTCTGACTCAGGTTCCTTGTTCCACAGTCTCTTCAGTCCCATGGTATACCTTCGGCTGAAATCCACTCACTAATCATTCCTGCTTTAGGGAGAAATCATTGCATACAATGTTTATCCTCCTGCAACGGGATACCCATGGCCTTTCCCTGCAATCACCAGCAATTTTTTAATTGGTCAGTGTGATCTGTGACTCATGATGACATGTGGGTTGTATTCATCTCCCTGCCCTTTGCGCCAATAGCAGAACATCTGGAGAGAGTAGAGAGGGTGGGAACAGACATCTGTCCTGCCCTTTCCTACCTCATTTCTTTTGACAGTTTTCCTTCACAGACGGTATTTCACAGACAGTCTCAATGAACTACTCAGGACATTGCAACCAAAGGACGGTGAAATATGTGGCGAAGAGAATTTGAAATATCCACTCACAGAAAACAATTAAAAACTGCAAGTTGTAGAAGGCAGAAACACACATTTTTTTTCACTTAGATATTGGGCTTGCCCAACAGATCCTATCTGAGTCTGTGTGGGTTGGTTTGTTTAATCATATGTGTGTCTTAACATACATTGTTTTTAAAAATATACATACAAGTATAAATATTCATATATATATATACACACATACACCTATATACAATGTGCTTATACATATGCATATGTGTACATTTTCTATCTGGTAGCCACATGAAAAAAGTGAACAGCAAAGCTTGATTTCACTATTCTACCTTTCCTTTGCCTAAATCTTTCTTTCTTAAAGACTCAGCAGATCACATCCCAGAGAAGTCCTTGTTCTCCAAGAGCTCCTAGAAGCAAAGGTAGTGAAATCACCGGTAGGAGCACATGGAGCCAGTGTTGGCCACTGAGGTATCTATCATGAGGGTCTTTGCAGACTGAGGCACCATTGGCTCTCTTCCTCAGCCAGGTTTGCATGCCACTGCCTCCTTGGCTACTGGTAAGACATATCCAGGCATTGAAAGTTTTGAACAATCTAATCCTGCTTAGCTCTTAACACTATAACTGCAACTCTCGGGAAACTGACTGAGGCTAATCCACCAAATTAGTCTGGAAGAGGACAAAAAGCTGCATCTGTTCTCTCTCCTTTTTATAAGCTGAAAATGTCCCCTAGAGCTACCATGGTGCTTTTCAGATTGTCTCAACAACCACCCCACAGCAGCAAGTTACACAGACCTCAAAGAAAGACTGAGTTCTTCCCAGGGAAGACTGAGCCCACTGCTTCTGTTTGTTTTGTTTTGTTTTTTTTTTTTTTTTGTTTTTTGTTTTTTTTTTTTTTTTTTTTTNTTTTTTTTTTTTTTTTTTTTTAGGGTTCATAAGAAAGCAACTGCTCCTTGAACTTTCTCTCTACATTTTCTATAGTTTAGGGGTTTTGTTTTCTTGTTTGCTCTTTTTGTTTTACCTTAGAAGATAATGGCTGGAGAATAGCTCATCTGATAAGGGGCACAGCTACCATGAAGACCTCCATTTGATCTTCGGCACCATAGAAGTTAATCAAAGAACTAGCTGGAAAGGGAAAAAGAAGTAAAAGTCTACCAAAGTAAAACTGTTGCATTTATTTTTATTTTCTTCCAAATAATGTAAGTGGTATCCTTACTAGTGAAGCAAGTCTTTCAGCACATGGTAAATGATATTGGCTCACATGCCTCACACATGTTTACATCATGGTATTGTAGCACTCATTACTACAGGTAACAATGGCTCCTTTCTTGCCCATGCATTCTCTCCCCCTGTTTCTTTCCCTTTCTCCTTGTTTGGCTCCCTTCCCCTTTAGGTTTTAGGCTTACCAATAGATCAAAAAGCAAACATGATGATTCTTCTGTACTTATATCTGCTTTTCAGACTTCATTCACCTCTGACCTATAATGGCCCAATTTAGCTCAAGTACTTTTATTTATGCTATTCCCTAGACCTATACATTTTGATCAAAGAAACGACACGTGCTGTTCACTGCCTTCAGAGAGCACTTTGCAGGTACCATCCGTTCAGAAAAAGCAGTCACCCAATACATGAGATTGTGACAAGGTATAATGTAATGGTAGTTATACGAACCTCCAATAAACCGGCGCTACTTCACAGATTACTTGGAGAGAAAGTCTCTTAGCGTGCTTGAAGAAGTATGAAATGAATTTCATTTCCTTCTCATTTGCCTTGCTTCTGAAAGGTTTCATGCAAGATATGTGACCAACTATTATAGTACTAATCCATCCATGACAGAGCTCAATTTTCCCTGAGAATTTACTTCTGAATGGGCTTCTCAAATACGTGAAAGCTCAAAATTAAAGTACACCGAACAGAACAGCCACTGAGGTGTGGACAACTGTCAGTCAAAAAAAAGAAAAGAAAAACCAGCCCGTCAGAATAAAATGCAAATTAGATTTTATTTTTATTTTATTTTATTTTTTAAAGTGATGTATAATGATGAGGTGGTAAAGTTTTATTGCCCATCGCCCAAACAAGAACAATAAGGAGCGATGCTGAGAGCCTTCCTCATTACCATCAATGGGAAAGGGCTGCCCGTGGAGACTGTGGGAGGGATTTGAGAATGCTCTGGCTGACTGGGTATGCTTCGCACCAGGATGGATGAGAAAGCGGGACAGAAAAGCCTTTTCACTTGAGATGCCGCCCAGAGAACAACTGGTACAGAACGTGCCTCCCCAGTGACCAGGTATCAAAAACTCTGTTGGTCATTCCACACCAGGAAGGTGTATCTATTCTAACGACATGGTAAAACACTTAAACCCAGTAATCTTTGACTGACTAACAAATTGAGAGCTGGGAAAGTAGCCTCACAGAAACATATAACCTGTGGCTTCTCCTCCTTCTGCTTTGTAGAGGAGGAAGTTCCCTCCATAGGCAACCCTACACTGACACCTTGTTCATTGATCTGATGAACTGATGACTAAGGTATAAGATTACCAGGTATAAGAACCTGGAAATCCTAATTTATTTATTTGTTTTAACTGTCCATGATAATAATTTTCTTATTCGTAAAGTAATACTATAGATTCCAAATTGTTCTGTTAAACTGAGAATAGAATCACAGCCTGTGATCCATACCATGGATGCGAAGATACCCTGGGGATGAAGGCAGGACGTTCAAGCCAGATATTTCCTACTTTTGGTTGTAGTCTATCACACTGAGGTAGACCCTGGAAGCCACACCTGTCCAGGAACTTCCTGTACAACAACTTAAGGGGCAAAGTGCACAGAACTGCACTCTTCTTTCCACCAGGTATCACAGAATCCCTGGAAAGCAACAGACAAGAGATTGAATTTCAGAAAAGAGAGCTGGGTAGGGATAGGACTAGCAAGACAGATTTTCTCCCCCTGATTTTTCCATCTCTATATCTGAAAACCTAACATTCTAGTGATGGGAGGGAGGAGGAGACAGCATTGCTTACAACAATTTTCAAAGTCCTGAGATGCACACCGTAGCTGCTGGTTGGATAATTCTCAAGTGCTTTTATAGCTGTTTTGTGGGAGACAATTATGCAAAATTTTTAAAAACAAGTTGATAACTACTGTGAAGAAAAACATGTGGAAGTCTCAAAATGTTATCATAGGAGTTATTGATCCAAAGACTTTAAAGTGCGAGGAGATAGTGGAGTAAACAGGCATGAGTTGGAAGAGTGTACCTGGATGAGGTGACACCCAGGAGGGTATCCAACAAGAAACCCTGTACAATTCCATGTCTGTTCACAGACAAATATCCGTCCCCTGCCCATACTTCTCTTTTCACTGTTGTTGTTTGCTTTAACATATAATTTGTTTCTGTTTTTTTTTTTCCTCATGTGGAGAAATTTGTTTCTTGGGCTGTAAACTTAAACAAACAAGCTTAATAGAGGGTAGAAATTTTTGGCATATGTTTATTCTGCTCAGTTTCCTTTTACAGTGCTTGTATATAGACAAATATCTAAAGCATACGGCCAACAGCAAAGGCCCCCTTTCTCTTCTATCAAGGAGAAAGAACAGACCAGGCCGCTGCCACGCCACTAGTTTAGATGTTTCAACGTCTCCCCACAGTGACATTTCCAAATACTTGATTTAAAACTTCAATCGAAACTGAAGTCAGGAATAATGGAAAATGGCCTGATTGTTTTGGTTTTGACTTTTTTTTTTTTTAAAGTCAATTTTACAAAGGCCAAACTCAACAAGTTTAAAAGATCTTACCAAGTTTAGCTACTGAAAATAAACCTGGGTTTCATATTCTAAGACTACAGTAATTAAAAGAAATATATTTAAATTCATCTTAATAACCTAAACCTTTTGAAAGGTCACTGGGAGAAAAATCCTTTCCATATTCATACAAGCATACGGTACAAAATATCAGCCACCATGGCAGACCTTGCTCCAAAGTTATAATTTAAAATCTCATCTGCTCCACAGCAAACTGTTGGTAATGAGAGGGACGCAGGAAGAATGGGGAAAGAATAGGTGGGGAATGACGCTTCCAGAGCCTGCTAAATTTATGAAAGATACCCGCTCCACCGGTGCAGTCTGAGGCTGGACTATGGGAATATGTAAAGTCAATGGAAAAAAAAAAAAAAGATCTTCAAGAAAATGTGGGGTCCTTAGAGTCCACCCCTGCCTCCTTTCAGCTGTGAGCAAGTATAACGTTTGCTCTGTCTTGGATAGCCACTGTCATAGTTACGGATCTTTACTTTGAAAAGAACCCATGACCAGAACAACTCTTACGAAAGAAAGCATTTAATTGAAGTCTTGCTTACAGTTTCAGAGGTTTAGTCTGTTATTATCCTTTTTGAGAAGCATATCATACACATGATGCTGGAGTAGTTTCTGAGAGCTGTATCTAGATCCATAGACCAACGGGGGGGGGGGGGGACACACAGAGAGAGACAGACAGAGACAGAGAGACAGACAGACTTGGCCTGGCATAAGATTTAAAAAGCTTAAAGCACACTTCTTCCAACAAGGCCACAGCCACTCTTCCAAGGCCTCACTTCCTAATCCTTGTAATTCTTTCGTAGAGTCCTACTTCCTGGTGACTTAGCATTTAAATATATGATCCTATGAGATCATGCTCCAATCACTACACCCACTATGACACATTGTCACAGCTTCAAAGGAATAGGGTAGATTGATCCTAGGCAGAATCCTCTATGGTGAGAAACAACAGGCCAAAGACAGATTTCATCATATTCTATCAACAATTTAATAGACGCAAAACATTTTTCAAACCAAGAAGAGACGTTAAAATGAATTTATACATTTTTCTTTTAACTTTAATGAAGCATTATAGTCATTGTACCTGCCAACAGATACATGATGGAACTGAAAACGGGAAAATTCCATTATATCTTCCTGCACCTCAGGTGTGGCTGATGGACCATTTGAAATGATCATGAGCTGCCGTCCCTCTATCTGCTTACTTAAATATCTGTCATCTATCTTTTGTTCTGTGTCTATTATTTATTTTCTGCTAATATATTTAATCTTTATAACTCAGCTTTTCATTTCTATTCTTTCTTATTCCATCTGATGAAATATTTAAAAAAATTAATCATCTTAGTTAACTACAAATCCATGAACGTGTTTTCACTATTTGGTATTTGTGTGACATATATAGTATTTTATTTTCATTTTAATAGTCTTTAACATGTATTTAAATATAAGGACATTGCAGTATTTATCAATTGGACAATTTAGCTTCTTTAGAACAGATGTTGCTTTGAGTTCAAAGACACCTCGCACATGGCTTTAAGCTTGATACATGTTCTACACTCTCTGGTTATTAGCAATGCCCCATTTGCTCATGATTGTTGCACCCAAATGTGACGTAGCTGTTTGGTGCCTAAGACCACAGTTAGTCTTCTACATGTATGTAAGAATGATATTGAGGGACGCTGAGAAATGCTAGGTCATAATGATAATCCTTGTGCTAACTTTCATAATCTCCAGAGAACTTTCTGGAACACCTCAATGTTTCCATTAGTATCTAGTTAGTTTAGATAGAGATGAATGGACTCCAGGAAAAAGAGGTATTTGGGAATCCTTTTCACCAGAATCAACTATTCCTCAAGAGAGGTTGCCCTACCCCTGCTTCATCTAGTCATTCTCTTCTCAGCATCATCATGTGATTACAGCCAGGTATAGCAACAAAGGATTCTAAACTGTGAGCCACAGGAAGAAAAAATGGACGATAAATATTTTTCATCTGCCAAGAAAGTATTTTTATTCCATGGGCATAGCATTTTTATGTATTTTAAATGACAGATCCTGTCACAAAGGTTCTTAATATTATATTGAAAAGATATCTGTATTACAGCAGAGGTTAAAAAACTCATTTATTTATAAGACTCTCAGGTCCTGGAGAGGTCTGCTACCTCTTTCTCCCTGCAGACAGTTAATATCGTTGAAAATAAAAAGCTGTTATATTATATGACAAGCACACCGGTATTAAAAACAAACACAGCCTGGTTTCAGTAATGTGTTCCAGGGCTGGTGAACTGCTGGTTCCAAAATGGAACAAAACCCGATATATGTTTCGATTTTATTTTTGAATTTTCTCCTCTGTTGAGATATTTGTTCTTGTACATCTGATTCATCAGAAAGTATTAAAATTATCTATGAAAATCAAATGCTAGGGCTTCATTCTGACATCCTTACCTTCATATAACAAAATCATCTCTGAGTTCATGAAGAAGGCAAACTGAGGGATGGTATCTGTTGGGGATGAAATACCCTCATATAGGTTATTGAAAGGTTCATGACTTCAGAAAAGCAAGCAACAGAACTTACAAAAGTGTATTCAAATAAAAACATAGTGGTATCTTCATCTCTGTAATCCTTCTGGGCCTTTATTACTTCATTCCGGAAGCTGTGAAGATAGTTCAAAGAGTGAGAGTTTCAGAGAGTGGGATTCAAAATGTAATGGATATGGGGTATCCAGCATGACATGAAAATATTTCCACATCAGATCAGACATTCATCAGGACTTGTTGTATTTGCTACCATGGTCTCAAATCTGGGCTGCAAGATCCTAAAACTAGGTCAAAGGCCACGAAACAGATTGTTGAGTAGTGGAGATGCAGAGGGACTAGAACTGATTACTATAGACTAGTTGGTTATTAAAAGACTCACTAGAGGCGCATTCTAGCTACATGCAGAAGAGAAGGAATAAAAACCACACTTGGCAATCAGTGGGGAAATGGCTATCCCATTCCATCCATGCACGGTTAGAGAAAACACAAGCACCAGCCTCTATGAACAGCACAAAATTCCATTTAATTTTCCTGTTCTAAACCAAGATTCAGAATAAGTGGGTAAAAAATAGCAGGAGGAACGGTGATATTTCAGTTTGTCTACCTGACTGTAGGCATTCTTCAATTCATGCCAATACTTGCAGCTTCTTACCTTCCACTTGAGTTTGAAGACAAATCAAATTAGGTTGAAGGTTTCCATCAGTGGAGGACATGGACCACCTTGGGTGTATTTATTTAGGAAGGACTTACTCTGTACTTTGGTAGGAAAGATGCTGCAGACAGTGCCTGGCAACATTTAACATCCACATCCTCAAAGCATCTGTCATGACAGAGGAGGAATGAGAAGGGCTCACAGGGGTCTTCTGAGCAGAGATAATTGAGGCATTCAAAGTGCTACAGAACTGCACAAGGGAAACATGTAATTTTATTTAAATACGGTACCTTTTGTTTTGTTTAAATTGCATGAACCAAATGTTGCATATGGTTATTCTAGTGGAATAGAGATCTAGTTATAAATACAACCACAATGGTAAGTACAATCTCTTTTGCCTAATTTTCAAAAGCAATTATAATAAAGGAATGTCCTTTATCAATTTTGAGGTTGAGGATAGTATTTCTTAATTCATCCATTCATTCCAAAATTTGTACTGTAAACTATGGTAAAGGGTTAATAAACAATATTGTTTTAAAAGTAGTCATAAGAGAAGTTGGATATTTATTTCAAGAGTGTGGGAAACAGAAAATACTGGCCAGACTTTGTACCATTTTGAGTTTGCTGGTTCCATGGGAGGAGTAAAGACGTAGAACCTATTGGGATTCCTGGTTTTATCACCAAAAGAAACCTTTCTGCATTTTCTTTACTTAATACTTTTAGTGCTGGAGTTTAAGTAATATTTGGTTTATCTGCTTATGTTAAATGCTATTGCTGCTTTTAATTTTTTTAATATTTAGACATGGCAGGACTTCTAAATATCAGTCTGAACAGGTGGATGAGGTTTTCCATGGAAAGACTTCCAGTACTGTGCCCAGTTCACTACCACAAGTTTCTTCATTCAAACCATGGTATTTGTGATAAGATATGAAGTACCTACATTTCTGGTTTTACAACTATGTGCATATATTGTGGTTTATAGCTCTGAAAAATTGCACACCCAAACTTCAAAACGGGAGTAAGAATTCTTTATATACATGACTATGGGCTGTCTGGGGAAATGAATCCAAATAGGTAGAGAGATGGTCTTAATGTTAAGAATCATTGGTCCTGTGGAGAAAGCTTTAAGGATGATGTGCAATTATTAGAAAGAAGATTCATTCATGGTGGAATTGAGTTTTGTGTCTTCCAAAGAGACATTCAGGAAATGCCGAAGATGTAGAATCTACTTAATAGATACTTGAGCAGGGCAAGGACTTCACTGTGAAAGAAAGAAAGAAAGAAAGAAAGAAAGAAAGAAAGAAAGAAAGAAAGAAAGAAAGAAAGATTGAAACAGAAGGCAAAAATACACAGTTCTTTAGGCAGTCAAAAGATACTGTCAAGCCAATATATTTAAAAAGTTAAGCAAGGAGAATGTCTCAAATGATACCAGAAATAAGCAAGACACAAAATATCTTGAAAAGCCAGAGATCTATACTCTGGCTTTATATATACCACCATCTGGTAACCAATAAATTGCTGATGGACTCTGCTATGGAAATGTTTTGTGTGTTCAGTTCCATGTTTCCCATGAATGTCTCTGGAGTGGCACACGTCTGTTACTAATAGTCTACACCCAGCGGATCTAAGACATACTATCTATTGTCAAAACAACCATATAGAATGATTTGCTGCTCTCAAAGAGACACACTCCCTAGGTTTAGACATCCTTTCTGATCAAATCTGCATATATTAAAATATCTTTAACATTTTCAATGTGCTAGGGGTGAGCAACAGTTCAATCATGCAAATGGTCAGAGATCAATCAGACCCAGAGTTTAGACGGTTGAACAAGAGAGCTAGCAATTTCATGGTCCTTCTTTCTTTTAAGTTTCTTTAGAGACCAAATGAGATAAATTGCTATCTGACCCACTGCTTGGGGATAAACGTTAAATGGTTTATCTGGGCAACCCAATCACCTCCAGACAGACCGGAGAATCGGCCTAAATAATGAAGGTGTGTGTCATTCATCTCTTTGTCTGTCTCCTGGTAACCTTGACGGGACTGAGTGGAGACATGCTGATTTGTATACACTCAATAATTCAAGGTGTTTGCTTATCTTTCCTTGTCAGATGCTGCTCATCCATAGTCTATGTCACCATCTAATTAGACTTTTTTTTTAACTTTGCCTTTCACATAAACCTTTCTTTTCCGTGAATTTAATTTGCAAACAGCATTGCCTTTATAAAATACCACACTTATTTTGTTTGTTAGCTTGGTTACGAGGCTTTTATTTATATGGTTTTGATATATCAACTCCCAACTGGTAGCCTCCTTTCAATGCAGTAATCCATTTGGCCTCGCTTTTTTGAAAAATAAGAATTAAGAATTCATACTAAAAATGCATCATACTTTAACTATGGTTACTGAAAGAGAACAACATATACATTTTTAACTGCCTCCAGCATGTCTTGGAAATATATTTTTTTTGGTTTGCTGACTATTAATATATCTGAGGAAAATCCTATGCTTTTGCCTTGCTTGGAATTTTGACAATAGTTCTGGTAAGTACAGTAGAATTGCCTCATGCTGAGCCTGAGAATTTCTGGTCCCTTTCTGTTTTTTTTTTTTTTTTTTTTTTTTTTTTTTTTTGGTGGGGATATAGCTTCCTCCCATGGTTTAACTAGATCAATGAATTGCAAGCACAAATATTAAAAATATTTGGCTACCTTGAATAACTCTTCTCCCTGCCTAGAGCACTATGAGGGTGTTCATGAATGACACCTCTTCTGGAGATTAAGAATATTTAGAACATTGGAACCTTGGAAGGGTAAAACTGTATCTTCGCTTTTCAGCCATTGGAACTTTGGAGAGCCCATTCATATTTCTCATATTTCAACAAAGTTTAACATGCTGTAATTAATACCACATACTTAGAATTGTTCTGTAAAAATATTCAGTTATACTCCAAAAGTTGTGGATGTTTTCATGCCTGGCATTATGCACACTAAAAGATAAGAATGAAAGGAACTCAATTCTTATATTAAACTCATAAAGGACAGACATCTATCATACTAAAGTCAGGTGATTCTGCAATAAAGCAATGGAAAGGTATAGATTCTAAATATTACAGATAAATGAAAAAGGTAAGTAAGAAAACCAAGTGAATTACATGGACAAGCAGAGAACAGGAAAGTCATGGAATAAAAGGGTCACAGCAAGCAAGACAGTGTGTTAGACACATGTCAAGAAGCAGAAGAGTGATTCAGGAGCCATCAGGAAAAGAGGCCTCATGGAAACTAGTAAGGGCTTGTTATCTGATCCTCATTGGTCTCATTTTTGTTTTGTTTTGTTCTTTTCCTATAGACAGTTTCTGTGTGTCCCCAGGAAGCTACGAATAATTATAGAGCAAGCCCATGGCATCTTACTCAGCCACCAGAATCTGTACCAGAAACTGTCCTAGCGCTATAGACCTACACATGTTTTGGGGAGGCTTAGGGTGTCCACAAATGCTGACAGAGCACCCCTGCTTTGAAAATGCACAGTCTAAGCTGCTGCAAAGCTTTCTGAATAATGACACAACACCACAGAAGAAAATTCTGAATACTACCTTGTTAGTGTGAAGGGTCACAGTCAATATGCATAAAAGTCCTTCGAACACCTGTGTGAATTTACCTTTGGATTTCATGTATTAGGAATTTATGAAGGATATCACATGTAGAAATAGTCTCATGCTCAAGATACGTTGGTAGACATGCAAACACTATGAAATTAAAATACAATTTCAAATTGAAGCATACCAGCGTCAAATACTACCTTTAATTTTTTTTTTTTTTTTTTTTTTTTTTTTTTTTTTTTTTGTCAATACTCTGGATCAGACCCCAAGATCTCACTGAGCTTCATGGGCAGCTCTCTTTCCAATTTTTATTTTGACACAAGGTCTTACCAGTTTTCCAACCTTGAACTCTCTCTCGGGCCCATGTAGGTAAGAAACATGTGACCCTTGTGTTTTACATCATAAACTGCTGGGATGGTAAATGTATGCTTTTAGGTTCCTAAGAACTCATAGTATAGGTAGACAAACATTCTTACAGAGTGTGTTAACCACAAATGTTCAAGACAACAGAGACTGAGATATTTTAGCTACTACACAGAAGTAATATTAACTCCCATTCACCTCTAAGCATAACCCAGTGCCCTGTCCCTAACCACCCTTCCTGCCATGGCTCCTGAAGCTGAAGATCTGAATGAAGTCTCTCTGTAACTTGTATTCTCTTCCTTTGAATCCCGAGATTGCTTTTCAATGACCCTGTACCTTTGCTCCAACAGTGAGCAACATTTAAAGTACTAAGACAATAGCATGGATTCTGGCATAGGTCATTGATTGGCCACAGTGGTAGAATGAGTGAAGGTTCTTCTTCAAGCTCCAGAAATCCATTCTAGAAACATGTTGCCCTTTCTATGATACAAGCATAACAATAGTCATAGTTGAATACAGAGTCATTTGAACCAGTTAGCTCAGTCCCTCAGTCTGCAAAACAAAGAAAAAAAATATATTATTTTTAGTATGTGGCCAATAGCCTCAGTTCTGGGTACAGGAGGCAGGAGATATTCTCTTATGTTGTCTTTCCATCCATGTATTTTCAGAAAGGTAGGTAGATCCTGTTCATGATGTGAGGCTTTTAACTCCTCTTCCCACTTGTTCATCCTTTTTGTTTGTTCCCCATTCGTTTTATATCACTCATCATTTGGTAAGATATTTACTTACTTTTTTAGAAACAGTCTCATGGTCTTTAAAATAAATAATGACGTGTGTTTAGGAACTGCTAGTATCCACGACTTTCCCCTTTTAAGTGTTGGGTTGATGGCACCCCACAGAACCACAGAGCAACAAAATCAAAACACAGGCTCTTCACCAACTGTCTTTTTTCCTCACTCTGAGGACACCTTACTTTCCTGGGAACACCCTCTCCCCCATTCATCTTCTTAAACACGCATACCCTAGAAAGAAAATAAGCCATCTTGAGTCTCTATAAAGACTGTTTTTAACCGGAGTGATGTTTTCCTCTGCCTACAGTTCAAGGCCTCCAAATTTCCTGGAAGACCCAGTGCTTTTCCAAGACGCTTTGGATCAGCTGGACAGAGGCTTGCCATCTGATCCTAACCAATGGCCCAAGTCTCAAGTGCTCCATCTATTAGCCCCGCATAATTCACCCGACTTAGCTGCACATTGTCCGTTGTAATTAAGGGTGTGCTACACCATTAGAGAAAGTTTATGGGCCAGAGACTGAACTTATCTGTGCATATCCCGGCCCACCAATGGAGCTTTAGTGTCTCCAAAAGAGTAGGAATAATAAAAAATAACAATGATGATGGAGGCTGTGTCTCCTTGAATACCGACCTCCTGCTAAGTGCCCTTTCTCTATTTGAATGTCTTGCTAATTCAACGCCATTAAAATAGATTCGCTTAAAGACTGCTCTGTCAAATACAAAAAAGAGAGATATATAGAGTGTGGGATTTAATTATCACTGCTCTCTGTCTCCACATGTGAGTTGTTCTGCGTAATAATTGCCCGAGTTTGTCTTCAAAGGCGTTTTAATAGTGTTAATACGAGTAAATATTGCTCATTTTGATGCCGATGTGCTGTTTTAATGGTTCCCATGGTTTCTAAAAGTCATTTCTTATCGTTTTACTGTAGAAAGAATCTTACTTTAATTATGTCATAATTGTTTGGAAGCCGTAGAATCTTAATTAATGCCAGTGGCTTCAAGGCACAAACCAAATGTAGACTTTGTATTCATGTTTGTTTCTTCATCTCTTCCTGCCTTAGAACAGTTCCCCATGAGCTTTCTCCGGCAACATCACAGATGCTTTTGAAGTTTCTGGTGATGTCATTCCTTTCTGCTCCTCAGTTAGCTTTTCTCAGATTTAGCACCCAATTTAAAGGTTAATATGGAATCAACCTTCAGTCTTCACAGGGAAGTCTTTATCCTCGGTATACACTTCCTTCACCTGATAAAAGCACAAGACTCTCCTTGCTCTGTGGGAAAGGTGGGATGAGATGCCAATGCTTTCCCTTGGAATTACATGATAGCAAGCAAGACAGAGGATTTCTCTCTCTCTGTCCCCTCCCAACCAGTTTGTCCCATTGGTTCTTCTGTGTGAACACATTGATTGGCTCAGTGTTTCCCTCACCTGGAAGTTTGTTATTTCCATGTCAATTCCCAGAACCCTCCTGTCACATCACGTGGTGCCCCGGGATTGTTCTCTGCTCCTCTGTTTGGGTCCAAAACTCCCCTATGGACATAATTTATATCTGAAGCAGTGTTATGTCTTAATATCACTTTCTTGAAACGTCTGTGCCTTAGTACTTGCTGATTTTTCTTCCCATTTCATTCTGTTTTACTTAAAGCTGTGCTTAAACCAGACAACCTGTAAATATTGATTTAGTGATTATTTATAGACTTTCTGTTTAGGACCTAGTAAAGTTTCAAGAATGTAAGCAGAAAATACATCAACATTTGATATCAAACTTCCAGTATAGAAACGTGTTTCCCAGAAGCACAAAGCTGGGAGTGGCTCAGTGTATGCACACGCCTACCAGTAATGGAAGAGGAAGGTGGTGGTCACAGCCCTCAGAGAATTGCACTCCTTAGGATACTCCAAGAAGGTAGCCATAGGGATCCGTAACCAGATCACAGGCTTTTGGATAGAAATTTCAAAGTTCTCCCGTGTGATTTGCCCAAGTATCACATCAGTCACTCTCGCTTAGCTCTTCCAGATAGCTCTGGGATCATCTCAGCCCCATCATTATGCATGCTAGCCAGTAACCCACAGAGAACCCCATGGAAGCCTCTGCTCCAGCTAAAACCTTTTTCTCTTTAGTTTCAATCTCCTACACAAACTGAGATTCAAATAACAACAATTCATTTATCTGAATTGCTTTGCGAAGGACTTTACATTTTGACTGAAATTGGAGGGTGTTTATGCATAGTAATGTGGGGGTGGAGCCAATAGGAGACTGAGAGGAGAGAAGTAGCATAGCCTATGTCCTGGGTTCCATCCCAGAACCTGATACCCAAAGATGGGCAAGTAAAGCTACAGACTTAGCCTGAGTGACCAGCATCACTGGGAAGAACAAGAAGAAACAGGAAATCATCAATTTGGGGGAGAAGGGCTATTGCTTCAGCCTCTTGGGAAAGCATTCATATTGGGAATTCTGCAAGGTAATAAATGGCTTTGAGAGTCTGCTGCAGGGCTCCTTACTGTCTCAGGAGTGGTAACTGTCTTATACTCGGTAGTCACCGGGTGCTAAGGAAGTTCTCTCCACTGCTTCTCAAACATAGTTGGGTGTGAGAGTCTCAGGAAGGTGGAAAGCCGAGATGTGGCACATTTTACTCAGGGAGACTGAGAATACTAGAAAAAACACCCTCAAGAGAATTGAACTGTTCAGACTGAAGAAATTGCTCAGTTGATAAACTGCCTGCTACACGCAAGGATGAGGACCTGAGTTCAATACCTAGAAATCACATTTTAAAAAGACAGCCGGGGGCACTGGTGTGCACTTGTAATTAGAATGCTGGAAAGCTAAAGAAAAGAGGATTTCTGGGACTCACTGGTCAGTTAGCCTTGCCTAATCAAGGAGTTTCATGCCAAAAGAAGGCTCTGTCTCAAAAAACCAAGGTGAACAGCATCTAGGGATAACTCAATTGTTCTCTGACCTCAAAATATATGCAGCCACAGCTATGTGCACCTATAAGCAGATAGTGCACACTGCAAACATACACACACACACATACACACACACACACACACACACACACACACACCATTCAAGAATTTGAAAAATAGGCGTTACCACAATTCTGATGACAGCATCTGGCCACATGTATAAAAAACTTGTAGAGTTACATGACCCTGTAGAATTAATGTCCCCATAAGGACCAAAAGATGCTGGATATTGCACCAAGGCTGAGCGGCAGAAACAGTCACATTCTATTCCCTAATGCTCCCAATTCCCCCTGACACTGTGAAGCAGAGTGAATCCTTATACTCAGTATGCTCCTGAGGCTGTGTCAGGCTGCCTGGTCTGTGGGTGGGCTCCGGCGCACAACAAAGAGAATTCTGAAGTTCTAAAGCGTCCTTTTATCATGGTGCCCCAGGCTTCATCCACTGTATTTGCAATCCAGGAACAAACATTTCATTTAAGATGAATTAAAGATTTGGAAATCAAAAGGCTACAAACATAATTGCTGTAATCAATGTAAGTCGATGCCAGGTCCAGTACTGGAAAAGTCTGGTACACAGGATGGGGCTTTTGAATCAAAGTGTTTGAATCAACTTTGGGGAGCAGGTACGCGAGAACTGTATAAGCACATTTGTGGACTGTTAGCTTTCCTCGTGTTTACTATCCATTATCTGCCTTTGTTCTGGCTCATGCCGGCCCCTTTATAATCCTTTTTTAAAAATACAAAATCAATACAACTTTAATTACAAAAAGCCCATGGTGCCTCTTGAAAAAACAGGACAAACAAAAAAAGGGCATTTTGAGAAGGGGCTGGTGATCTAAGAAGCGTGACCTGGGGCCATCCTATTTCTTGGGGCGATGCTGTTGATCTGTTGGTCCCATTGTAATGATTTATGTGTTCCTCTCTGGCACCTTTTGTTCTCTAGCTGGCTTTGTGTATGGTAAATGCACAACTGCATCTCAACCAGGGGTTTGACATTTACGGGGCTTTGTAGCAGAGATAGAGCCACATCTGGGCAAACATTGTCCCTGGCGATTAGTGGCTCATATCATCTGTGCAGTGTCTGGCTGCCACAGTGATGAGCACTCATTAGAAATGTCCCATTTCCTCCTCGAGCCAAATAAAAGCACAAACTAATCTAAACTGCACATTTGCTGGGTATGGGTAGATATGGTGTTCAATTTCTGTGTTGGCTTCTTCCAGAGACACACTGCAGCTTTAATTTTTTTCCCTTTGAATATTGTTTATATCAATGGCTTGAATCAATGTGTGTGTAACAATGTAGAAAACCTAATTTTTGACCAGGTGCATCAGCCAGAGCCAAAAAGCATTATACAAAAGAGCCAGATGAAGCCCCGTTGGCTGATATATTATGTGAGATAGTATTACCAACTTTTGTGCTACTTGACATAGCAGCAGATTTATAAAAACCCCGGAGATATTTTTCTTCAATGTGAGGACTAGATTGGCTTTTCCTGAGCAACCGGATGTTTTGTTTATTTGCTGGTCTGTGTTACAGTAAGAATAAATCCCATACTTTTCATGAATTCATCTTTCTGCTTGCTGTTAGGACACCAAAACAGCGAGCAATCTATCCAAAGCATTGGGGGGAGATTCTTAGCAAGCATTTTCATCTATTAATTGTATCAATTGCTTCCTCTTATTGTTTTTTTTTTTTAACCAGAGTTTTGTCTCCAAATTTTCTATTCTTTCTGCTGTATCTTGCAGAATTGTAATCTGTTAATCACTGTACACCCCAATTTTCAGATTAAAGTGGATATAAATACTTAGAACGAATACAGTAAAACGAATACGAAAACAAAATGTGATGAAACTAGTTTCTAACCTCAAGGAGCCTGTAAATTTCTTTTGGCGTCTGTATAAACTTGGCAAAAGATAAAGATTTAAGGCGTGTGGGCTTAAATGACAGTAGAAAGCAGACCTATATAGTAATAGTACCTAACAGGGTGGGAGATTGATCTGAATTAGAAGACACAAAGGAAATTAATAATTAGGGAGCATTCGTTATAAGTATTTCATCTAGAGGCATTTCCTAACACTTCGGACAGATGGCCCTGTGCATGAAAGTGTATATGATGTATCTCTTTGTTGGGTCCGCTAGGTTGACAAGGGAAGTTAAACCACTTAAACAGCTACAGTTTCTTGTGTTAGCCGGCACTCTTGTTTAAATGCCTTTTTTTTTGTCTTCAAGGTTTATGTGAATATTTAATTCTCAGTACAAATCCGGTCTTACTTCAAACTTTGTCTCAAGAATTATGAAGACCAAAAGAATTTTCCTTTACAATCTACCAGATTCGTGATATTTTGCTTTAAAAAAAATGTGAAATGGACCCAGACAGAGTCTACACTCAGATCACCTTTGATTTTATCTGAGATATGATATCAGCACATTTGATTATGTTTTCTCTCTTCATCAGGGATTAGACGCAGTGAAAACTCTGCTAATAGGAAATGACACAAAACATCAGTGGAAGCAGACTGGGAAAGGAAGTTAAGCAGCACATGGCTGTGTCCTCTAGGGCAAGCATACCTAACAGCCGGGCAGCCCTGAAGAGAGCATCGCTCTTCAAGTGTTAACGCAGTCACCACTATTTCAAGAAAAGGGTTCTTTATTTTTTAAGTAGATTACATGCATCGTTCAAAAAAGTGGGTGGGGGGATTATTCTGGCAAGTGATCACTACATCTCAGTCTTATTCCCTCCATTATCCCTGCAGTTATGTTCAATATAGACACTAGGAAGATATCACCTGTAAGACCACGCTGTCATCAATCCTTAGTGCATGTCATAATAGTTATAATAATTCCATGAAGATTGTCCTTTCAGCATCTGAATATTTTCTGGTTTTTTAATATCGCCACCATGGTTTAAATTCTCAGTGGAAAGAAAATAGATCATTATTAGGCCTCATTTTTAGTCCTTGCTCATTATGGCTGAATCACACCTTCTTGCCGAAAGAATGCCTTCTCTTGATGTCACCTGTTTGTCTATGTCAAGGTACTTTTATGCAGAGGAAAGCATCAGGATTAGAATAGACTTAGTGGTGACCCTAATAACTGTAGAACTAAGTTTGTTGGTATGGTTTACACAATACAAGCTTGTATAAAAGAATCTACATGGTATTATGGACAGGAATTTGTAAAGCTCTGCTTTAAAGAGAGAACCATGTGACTACTGACTGGAGTGGGTGTCAACGACTCCCCAGGTGGGCTGGAAAGTTTGCTTCCTGTGGCTTCTTTTCTGTTAAAACCTTCTTGTGCCCTGAGACTGGTAGAAATGACTCAAAAGGAAGAGAATATTAGTGGTACCAAGTAAGAATTAGTCTTTGGGTACCAGGCAGAAGGAGGAACAAATTTGCAGCCTGCAGAAACATGAGGGTAGGACCACTGAGTGATCTCCTGCCAGACACTGTCTGAGGCATGATTAGTGTGTCACGTTCACAGAAGTTCTTCTCTGAATGGGAGGTACCAGGCCAGCCTCCTGACAGGAAATGGAACCACGAACATCTTGGAATTCTACCCAACACCACTTGATCAGGTCAGTTTCATCGGTGCTGGAGAGTATTTTCAAAGCCTATTTCTGAGAAAGGATTAAAAAAAAAATATGTTAAAGAAATAGAGCAAGCTAGAATGAGAAAACAAATAGGCTCGGTTTCACTGCTTTAGACAATACACTTTGAAATCCTACCCAAACAACCCAGAATGTAAATAAACCAGAGCCCTGGTGAATTCGCTGGTGTTTAGTTATCAGTTCAAAGCCCCTCTCTGACATGATCAATTATGGTCACAGCACTATCTTACAGAAAGTAACAATTGAAAAGAGAAGGAAGACAACAGACAACAGGGTGGGATAATGGTGCAAAGATAAAGGAAAGGGTAATGTAGGAAGAAAAATCTAAGTAGAGAAAAACCTGAAAACAGAGAAGGTAAATAGGGAGGGAAAGAAAGGCACCAGCTGTAGAAGGTTATTGTTCTTTTGTGTGTACAAATGTCAATCAAGGTGGCGGGTGCTTGGATGAAAGTAACCCTGGACCTCACAGAGCCATACAATGTTCTGCTCTGTGTCTCGCTCCCTAGATACGAGCACTACACAAATAAAGGCAAATGAATGATGTTGGGATTTTTAATGGAGGTTGCCTTTGAGTTTGGCTCAGAGACAATGGCCTGTAGTTGTATCTGATTATAACTCATCTCCGTGGGGGCAGACAGAACTGTTGTAAATGTCTGAAAATTATGAGCTTTAGAAAGATGAACTCTGTGATGGTAATGACACGAGACATTTGCACATTTTATAGTCCTTCTCATCTGAAAATCATGAGCCTGTGTTTATGACATCACTGCATGTCTGTGTGTAGCTTTGAGGCATGTACCCACAAGTGTTCTTTTTGCCCAGTGATTTGTTTTGGTTTTGGTTTTCCTGAAGAGAATGTGATAACTCAGAGTACTGTCATTAGGATCAATAAAAAAATCCTGCTGGCCAAAGAGGCAGCCTCACAATCTGATGAAAGTTCAAGGGCAAAGTTTATAATGTTTGTCCAAGGGGCGGGGTAGGTTAACCTGTGCACTGTCTCCTCGGGAGAGCGGAGACCCTTGCTCTGCAGCCAGCCTCCACACAACCTCAGTTCCAAAAACGTTCCTAATCCCTAAGGGGGATTCATCTCTGCTGCCATGGGATTTCAATATTGTTGGACTGAACAAGAACAATTAAAAAAATCCACACTTGATCCATAACTCAAGGTAAGTCCATAAAAGGCTCTGATGGTGTGTGCTGGCTCTTTTACCCAACCTCATTTATCAGGTCAATGTAATTTTAAAAATTGAATTTGCTTTCAAACAATTTATACCAAGTTGGTCAACAGGATGAATATGGACAGATTTCAAACATATGTTTCCGGGTGTCTTTGTGTTTGAGTAAGAGGGTATGCCTTTGTATGTGCAACTGTGTATGTGTGTTTTTCTTAGTGCATCTTCCTTTGTCTGGGTGCCTATGCATGTCTGTGAAAGTCTATGAGTGCCTCTGTGTCTTTATATGTCTCTGTGTATGTAGTGTGTGTGTGTGTGTGTGTGTGTGTGTGTGTGTGTGTGTGTATCAGTGTATCTCTATGTGGAAGGTGGTAGGAGGACATATCTTCAAAGCTTATCTGGAGGGTTGTTTCTCCAAAAAAACTGTGGGAGTATTGATCAGCAAGATGAGCCATGCAAAGAAGAAACAGAAGATAAAATTAGCTTTGACCGTATTGAAACTACAATATCTGACATAGAGCAAAATGTAGATTGTGTTTCTTTATGTACTTTTCATTACAAAAAGACTAAGAGACAAATGAAATACAAGTTAAATATATGTGCTCTGAAAAATGTGGTTAATAAAAATCTCCAAAATACAAAAATTAAGCACTTACATGAATACATGAAAACAGAAGAGGGCAATGTCACTTCAGAACTCACAGGATAGGTTATTATTAAAATATGTGTCACTCAAAACAGAATGTAAATTTATCTTTGAACTATGTGTGAGTTGTAAATGAATTTCATGTTTATGGTCAAGTCCCTTCCCCAAGATACCTCAATATATATATTCAAATATCAAGATGTTTCCACCGTAAAAATTTTTAAAAGCTTTCTAATTCCCCTATTCTATGCGCTTCAGATATGAACTGCGCCATAAATATTATGTAATATAAAACATCATTGAAAGTTTCAGAATTTCCATTTACTCTGATCTTTAATCCCTAATATGCTGAAAATATTTTGGTGTCTACCAGTGTGCAAGTGTGCGGGAAGGGAACAAGCAGGCATGGGCTATCTTGAGATGAATGCTCTTTCTTCTAGGTTTAGAGCCCTGGACCTGCGCAGTTGTCAACTAAATGGAACAGAAAATATTGATGAAAGTCATCAAAGAGGTAACAACAATCACATTTACTCACAGATTTGTCGTAAGAGCAAAAACATCATGACAGTTGCCTTCATGTAAAGTCATCTGGACACATTTAGTAGTGGAAGAAAAGTAAAGGGAGAATGTTAATGTGCCCTTACAGAGTGTCTGCACAGTTTAGTTCCCAGACCTCTGGCTCTGTGACTCTGTTTTCCTTCCTAGTTATTCTGCCTTCATCTCCCCTTGAGAATGACCCAGTTTACCTTGTCACAGGGTAAAGCCTAGTTTTGGCAATCAGTGCTAGTCATTGCTATTCAGAACTGCTGTAGCAGCTACCTTGCCTGCACCTGCTCAGTAAGAGGGTTCCCGGTCAAGTTCAGAAATAAGCCAGCTTCATTTGTGGGATGCTGGGTTGAAGTCATACTTCAGAGGCCTGGTTTTGTGCAGCCTCCTGGGATTCCATTGGGCTTGAATAGCCTGTGACCTCTGTGCCCTGAGAACATCACAGAAAACACCATCTCAGTGCCCACTAATTGGTCACCTTGATGTCACTCACAGCACGAAGATCAAGGACAGAGTGGATCCTGCAAAGTGAACTACACACACTCTCAGGGGTGGTCTCTATAGGTCAGGCTCACCTCCCGTAGACAGCGCAGCATGGGGGCTTCTTACCCTGGGACTGCGTGAAACCTGGCTGCGGCGCACATGAACAAAGGACTGTTGGACCCACAAGTGACCTGCTTCTGGCCACCCACGAGGGCCAAATTGTCAGCCATTCACAACTCTTACGCCTCCATTATCCAAGTAAAACACTGAGTACTTTGTGTGGAAGCTCTATAAAACAGGCCTTTAAAATTAGTTCATGATACTGCTTTTAAAAAAAATTAAGATTATTTTATATTTAAAGTGTCTACTCAATCATGAATGTTCAGAGTTGTATGCACAGTATGCTGGAGAAACTTGTTCTAATAATAAGCTGGTTTCAGAGTCCTAAGGTGCTGTCTCTGAATAAGTTACAAGGTTGATCAAAGAACAGGGAATACATTGAACACATCTTGCAATCATCACCCTTGAATTAAAAACAGTTGAGTATTATTTACAACCCTTAAAACCAAAAATTTTAGATGGTAAGACCTAAAAAATTATTAAGTTCTGATCAAAAAGAAGAAAAAATGAAAGAGTAAGAGAGAGAAGGAGAATGTGAGAGAAAATGAGAGAGAATAATGATGAATAATGATTCAGATTTTAGTGCTCATTGGAAGGTTTAACTTAGTGGTTAGGTTTAGCAAATGAAATACTTAGTTTTAGATTAATGAGAGCTTTTCTTGTGTGTAGGACTGTCCTGTGTTCCAATGAAAGGACCAGGATTCTCTAGGAAGATTTGTCTAACAGATGACTAAAAATGAACATGGGAGATACCTTGACTAATTATTTTCTAGACAGACACAATTATGACAAGATGCAAATCAGAACTCCCCAAAATAGCAACTGCTACATAGAACCGACATCTTAAATATCCTTAGGAATAAAGGAGAAATACACGCACAGATGCAGGAGGAGGTCATGGGCACTATTATTCTGTAAGGTAGGAGTGAATAAGTTGAACCCCTTTTAGGAAGCTGCATGAATTTGAAACCTTATTGTATCTTCACTAAGTATGTTGAGTCCTGTGCAGTAAGTTCCAGATTCCATGAGCGAGTAGGAGCCAGGGCAAGGGGCACATCTGCCATCCCATGAACAGAGCGAGCTGCTCTGATGTGAAACTTCGACAATCCAGAGGACCACACAACAGTGCAGGACATGATTACCAGTAGGAATTAAGATTGTTTGAAAATGTATTGTTAACTCAAGGGATGATGTGTACCCGTCCAGCAGGTCCAGTTATTCCAGGGTCTGAAGGGGTGCTACCTGAAAGAACATGGGCAAGAGAGAGGAACAAGGCCAAGCAAAATTCTCTTGTCAAAGCCTCAGTTTATTAGCGTAATGGCAGCAGCTTATATAGCCCCTGGATGAGGAACCTAGGTTGGCGTGGGGGGCTTTGCTGGGACAGCAAAGGTCACTAGTCAGCACACCTGGTAAGCAGAAACATTCTTTTTGTGGCTCCTGTGGCTCCGCTTAACAAACAGCTCTCAATGGGCTGGAGAGATGGCTCAGTGGTTAAGAGCACTGGCTGCTCTTCCATAGGTCCTGAGTTCAATTCCCAGCAACCACATGGTGGCTCATAACCATCTATAATGAGATCTGGCGCCCTCTTCTGGTGTGCGGGCATACATGGAGGCAGAATGTTGTATTCATAATAAATAAATCTTTAAAACAAAACAAAAAAACCAAACAGCTCTCAAGCGGGGCGGTGGTGGCACAGGCACATGCCTTTAATCCCAGCACTCGGGAGGCAGAGACTGGCGGATCTCTATGAGTTCGAGACCAGCCTGGTCTACAAGAGCTAGTTCCAGGACAGGCTCCAAAACCACGGAGAAACCCTGTCTCGAAAACAAACAAACAAACGAACAAAAAAAAAAAAAAAACCTAAAAAACAAACAGCTCTCAAGGTAGTTGGGATGTGGGGGCTCTCTGCAAACATCCTTAAGACAATGGTCCCTGCTATTAAGATAGTTGGGATGTGAGGCAGGTTCTGTTAGCAAACAGCTCTCAAGGTAGGGGGACTTTCTGCAAACATTCTTAGGACAATGGTCCCTGCTATCATCTTTGGGAAAATGGCCCCTGACAATGATGTTTGCAATGTATGCCCATAATAAAATCAATGTAGGCTTTCTCACTTATTAAAGACTTATTCACCTCTCTAGATAAAGTTTGCAAAGCAATGATGAGAGTCTTCCTTTAAAGGTGAGAGCATGTCTGGATAGGCTACAGAGCTTGATTTGTTTAGTTACTGGATTTAAACATTGCCTTTAGCCTCTTGACTAAACCATGGGGTGAAGCTGCGCTGTTGGCCTGGCTGTAGATAACACTGATGACATAGACTCTCCTTGTCCATGCTTTTATTTTGTAGGGATTTGGGAGTATTACTGGGCCATGAGACCTGAGACAGTTGATTTAAACAAGGCTGCCAGTGTCAGAGGCTGCAGCTCATGGTCAGGTGGCCTCATTGGTTCTGGCGATAATGAGTCTGGGCATCATGGTGAGAAATGTATTAGGGAGGAGATGCTTTCTCTATGGTAGCTCAGAACCAGACAGTGAAAGAAAAATCCAGGAGTAAGATATACAACAGGTTCATATAGCTGTAGTTACCCACTTCATCCTTGTAGCTCTCACTTCTCGTAGGCCATTTAGCTATGAACTCACTGACATGTTAGTTCACTGGTAAAACTACTCCATGAACTAATGGCTTCTCAAATTATTGTGTCACCTGATAGGAAACATGAGCCTTTTGAGGACGGAGGCACTTCACATTTAAATTACAAAATGCCCATCCGAAACTTGCTGCAGCCACTTGCCTTTTTACTGGGGTCTGTGTATATTTTAACAAATAGTATGTTTACATCAGAGGTCAAGACATCCACCCTTAAGTCATGGTAACACTGCCAACTTCTGAACACCGTTCATATGAAGAACCCGAATCATGGTGTTGTAAACACAGACATTCAACTGTTGCAGCTCTGCATCCATCTTAGCTCTAGTCACTTTCTTCTAGCATCTCAGACCATCAGGATTTTCATCCTCTAAATGCCCCTTAACCTCTGTCCTTATGGGGGCAGTTGGTAATTTAGCCAATCTCCTTCACCCCACCCCCACTACCAAGAGACTATCCTTTGCAAAACTAGTCACTGTAGAGGTCTGCAACCTAGGCATTGGCAGAACTTTCCAGCACAATTACAAAAGAGATTTTCTAAAGTAGTCTCTTCCATGAAAATCTTGAAGGAAGTAGCCATCAGGTAAAACACTGGGTAACTCCTGAAGGAAAATAAAGGGGAATAGTGTGGCAATGCAAAAGACGACAGAAAAATCAAAATGCTGGTTGATACTCTTAAGAACCATACTAAGTATGAACTTTTCTGCATTTTTCATCATCTCCCTGCTGGGGCCAATTATCAAAGCTCCTGAAGATTTCAGGAAAAAACAACTCAGCCACAGGCAATGCAGAAGTGTCCTGTGCCCATATTTGTCCCCTGGAGGTTGCAGAGGGTGAGGGGCTTTGCAATATTTGAGGTCCTAGCTAATTCCGACTGTCTGAGAGCAAGATAGCAGGCAACAAGTTAGAAGACTCAGTTGCTACATCCGTGGCACGAAGCGGGCTAACTTTCTTAACGAATTAAGCTTTATCAAGCCCTGTGTGTCTCTACCATTGGCGATAAGAAATTCAAGAAAAGGTCTGGAAAAAAGGGAAGAGGAGATACGGAGAATTTGTTTTGTGATATGATTCCATTAGGTGAGAGCTCTAGTTCTCAACTTTAATAAAAGCTCAGCTAACTTGCAAGCACTGTGGGAATGAAATAAAGGAGCCTGAGGGCTGAGTCCTTGCTTCTCATGCAAGAGGACTATTGAGGGCTCATCTTCTGAAATGTGAACTCCGCTGGGTAATCAGTCATCCCCATGGAAACTCAGCAACTTTTAATTGTCTTTAATTAAGGGGCCACAGAGGCAATCAGCTACACTCCCGGCACATTAATGAGGGAAGTGTGAAGTGCAAAATGGCTACCTGAGGTGACTCACATAAGCCGAGAGCCCTGGCGGAATTTCCGAAGGGAAATCCACAAGGAGAAGAATTCGAAACGGGGTAGTCTAGGGTGGGGGTATGAGAAATAAAGAGTAAAACCAGTAAGATTGTCTTGCCTAAGTCACCAAGGCCCAGACGACATAACATGAATCTGTGATATTGAAAGATTAAAACACAAACAAAAATGGAGATAAATTGAGCCATTAAAATAAAACTAAGGAGCAGGCTGTTTAGGGGATGGTAAAGGAACACTGGGAAGCATGAACAAAGACTGTGGGAAGATTAAGAAGAGACATATGAAAAATGCAGGTGTATAGTAAAAAGTATATAGTAAAAGATTATAAGGAAATCCAAGATTGTGCATACTCTTTACAATAACATTAATAGAAAAAAACACCAGCCTATGAAGGGGACAGCCATGTCTCTACAGTGCATTTTAAACTTCGCTACAGGCAGTTTTCTCTGGTCACCACAGTACATATTAGCCATTTCTTTCTTTTATAAAACAGTACTTTCGTTGCCTTCACATTGGTTTACCTAATTATAAGTGATTACATAGTGTCTAGCTGTCACGATGCTGACACATGGAGACAATGTAAGAGGCTTTACACATTACCTAGTTGGTTATCTGCATTCTTGTGACTCATAACACAAGAAATAGATGTGACTTGTAACTGAAAAATATGATGCTGAAGCACTTCCCATGTCCTGCTGCAAGGTATTGAAGCTCCATCTAGGTGTACTGATCTGTCTATGGTTGCATGAAGATTAAAGACAAATGGTGATCATCCACAGGCACCCAGCTCTTCCGAATGCAGTACAGGCACTCAAAAAACTATGTTGACCCAACAGAACCTACGATTGGTACCATGGCTGGATTTTTCTTGTCTCACTCAAAGTACCTTCTCCTATTACTCATTACTACAGCAGTCTACCTACCTCCTAATTGTGTAGGACTCTGCCCAACAACCTCTCATTCCAACAAACACTTAATTAGGTGACTGGTTCTAAATACCATTAAAGTTCATGTTTCTAGTAAGCGTTTGCGTTTGAGGGATCCTTCAAGAACAGCTCTAGTGGCTGAGGTACAGTACTGTTTCAGGTTCAGATAGACACCTTCGAAAATTCCGCATCTAAAGGTGATGCTGGCTGTGGCCTGGCAGAACAATAGAAGTGAAAAGGAAAGAAAGAATTCTACGGCTTAAAGCAAAATAGTTCCCAGCATTAGCTGTCTTCCTGTCTCCAGCTCTTCACCATTCGATCATGAAAGGTGTATTACTTCCTGTGTAAGAAATGGCTTCTTTTTTATTAATTAAATTTCTCATTTACTTTATTTCCTGACCGAAGTTTCCCCTCCTTCCTTTCCTCCCATTCCCACGCACACCTACCTTCCACGCCACCCCATGCACTCCTCCTCTGTTTCGGTTCAGAAATAGCCTTTTTCATGCACAACATCAAATGTCACTTTTCAGTTTCTCTTTGGCTCATTTGACAGATTTTCAAGTTGTCTAGGATGGCTGAACCTCCGCTAACCTAGGAGGCTGGAGAATGAAAGAGAAAGAAGATACCATATGCCTTTTCATCACCCGGACTTTTGTTTCGGTTTGTAGTGCAATACAATACAAGTTTATAATAAGGGCAGCCATAATAGTCTTCTGTAGTCAGTACTATCTGTTTTCTTATTGTTCTCTATGCTCATTTCCTGTTAACCTAAAAAAGAAACGTCTTTGAAAAGTTTGTATTGTGTGCAAAGTACAAAATATGAAAGCGCATTTTTTTTTCTAACTCACTCAGTTAATTAAACTGGAATGGAGATTCTGCCATTTGCAGCCTTAAAAAATAGCCAATTGCAATTTAATTGGTATCCTTTTTCCTTTCGTATTCATGCCCTGAAGCTAAATTAATGATCAGTTATAAGCACTCAGCGAAAGGGCCATTATGACTTTTCGATGGAATTAAACCTAAGACCATATAGTGTATCCAACAGCTTCTCAGATAAGGAAGACAGCCATACAAATAAGGAAGGGTTAACACTGCCTCTCTGCCCTCCGCTCTCTTTAGCGCACACTCTCTCTCAATAATTACAGAGAGACAGCCAGCTCGAGTGTATTCTAGGATCAGTAGCTGTTGTAAATCAAATTAATTACTTTTGTCCAAAACTGTCCTCAGTGGAGGGTTTTTGGTCACTGGACTGTTAATATGTCTTTCCTTAATCACTGTCCTGTAATGCTATCCCCTGATAAGTGATACAATGGCAATCTCCTCACCTTTCCCAAAGTCCCTACAAGACCCTGATTTATAAGAAGACAGAGTTATGTATCACTCAACAAAAGACAAGCAACGTCTAGAATCTCCTTCTTTGCCTTGGAAGGAGAGCAGTCTCCAGACATGTTGATCCCGGAGGCATCTTTGTATGCCTCTCTGTCCTAAGCTCCTTGTGAAATTCCCCTTTTGCCTGGTGAATTGCTCCTAAAAGCAGTGCATCCACCAAGACATTTGACATTCATATCAATTTGATCAAGAGAAACTCATTGCATAGGTATTTTATACCAATCAGTGCTGCAGTCTCTTTGAACTCATAGAAACTGATGTCTCAGATAAGGTCACATGGAAGCAAGAGAGCTGAGACAGGGTCCTAAGCTTCTTTATGACTTATGAGTGGAGTCTGCTTGCACTTCAAGGTGGCCCGTTGAGAAGGCAAACTGAGAGTGGCGGAGCAGAGTTGAAAAGCAAACACAAAGCTTCTGACCCCCTCGAGTTAAGTTACATGTTTATTGTTTCTTGTACAGACTTCCTCTATGTAGCTCAAGTTAGCTTAAACTCACGATTTCTTTGATATAAGCTCCCCAGTTCTGAAACTGCAAATGGTGAACATGTACTTTAAAGTTAATTGTAGCAGGCTTTCCTTTGGGCCACCAACTAACTCTGAAATCATAACATGGAGACAATGTATTAGCCGTTATCAATACTCATTTCTCTGTTAGCTCTTACAACTTAACCTGCTTCTCTTCATCAATGTTTTGTCTCTGGGATTTCTTTCTTTCTTTCTTTCTTTCTTTCTTTCTTTCTTTCTTTCTTTCTTTCTTTCTTTCTTTCTTTCTTTCTTTCTTTCTTCCTTCCTTCCTTCCTTCCTTCCTTCCTTCCTTCCTTCCTTCCTTCCTTCCTTCCTTCCTTCCTTCCTTCCTTCCTTCCTTTCTTTCTTTCTTTCTTTCTTTCTTTCTTTCTTTCTTTCCTTCTATATGTTCTCCATGTCCTTCTTCCTTGCAGCTAGTTGTCTGTCTAGCTAGCTCCGGCTCTCTTACACTTTCTTCCTCATTCTCTCTATTTTCTGAGTTTAGATTTCTCCTAAGTATTCTTTCTGCTGCAAGCCCCGCCCATTCCTTTACTGTCTAGCTATCGATCACTACTAAGCTTCGTATTAGACCAGTAAGTGCCTTAACTAGGTAAGGTAAAACAGCAACATTTTTTACATAATTAAACAAAAGCAGGATAAATAAATGTAACATTCCTTTACATAATTAAACAAATACATCATAAACAAATATAACACACTTTTACACAGTTAAAGGAATATTTAGCAACATAAACAAATGTAACACATCTTTATATAGGTAATAGTCTACAACAGTTAATAGTCTTATTCTTAAAGAATTCTGGATTTTATATAATAAATTAACTTTTCTCTGAGTAAATGATGTGTGGATCAGGGGAGGAAGAAACATTTGGATAAAAAAGTACCCTATCTTAGAATACAAAATATCTGACAAATATTCTTACATATATATCTGAGAGCTAATATCTTGAAATACTTTTGATCATGCGTGAACTCCAGAAGTCAGTACTCTTGTGGACCCTGCCAGCATGGGGATGGGTTGAGAAGTTCTTGTTTCAGGTCTACTCCAGAATAGTTATTCTCTCTTACACCTGAGACTCAAGACAAATTCCACAAGACAACACTATAATGCTGAGAAATCTCTGAGAGTGTCTTGGGAGAGGACTCACTCTTGAAGATTTCATTGATGTGACAGAAAATATTTTGTCTCTTGTGGTCTAGATTTGTAGCCTTGAATATGGTTATCCCAGTTTTTGTACAATTGCATGTGTCTACCATGTTTTATGATCATCATCATCCTGGACTACCCATGGTTCTCCTATTCCTCCTGTGAATTTAATTAAGGCTATTGTATGAACTCAGAAAGAAGGTTATTTAGTAGAACATTTGCAACTACCATTGCCTATACCAGTAAAAAAAAAAATAATACTCCCTCAAACAATCCCCCACCGCTTATAACTCCTGAGCTATGGTCCAGGTTTCACAAGATCCTTCTTCACTCCTAATGGGATGCCCATGTACCACATCTAGTTCAATGCTCATACAGGCAAATACAGCTGCTGGGAGTAAATGGGGGCACAAGTGTGACATAGATAGAAGACTCATAAGAATTGCATTCTTCCCCCATCTTCTGTGTTTTTCTCTGGGAATGGTTGGGGGATTATCCAGATGTACTCTTTAAGGCTAAGCACTCAACAAGTTACTTATTCTCAACACTTTGCCTAGTTGTGAGTCTCTGTATTAACCATAACTCATTTGCAACTTTGTTTATTAGCTTTCTCATAACCTTAATATCATGGCTAATCAGCAAACTTTACAGGGATATTGTATGTCAGAGATAGACCTTACACCACACCATTAAATGAAATGGCAATGACTGCACAGAAATCCCACAGTAAGTATTTGGTCTTGGATATAATATTCATTGTCCTTCTATGTCTTCTAAAGAGTTAATATCTGGATCATACAGGCTAAAACAAATAAAAGTCTTTATTTAAAAATATATAATTTAAAACTCTAGTGATTGTTTTTGGTCAGTTCCTTGCAATCTGCAAGGTAATTTTTTTCAATTTATTTGGAATTAGTCAAATGCACTGTTGAAAAGGCAGAGTGAATTGATGCTAAATAGTTTTTGGAAGATGTAATTGTCTGATGATTTGTAAATAGCCAAGCTTATCAAAAAAGTAATTTAAATGTTATGCTGACAATTTTGCTCAGTTTGGTGTTCTCTATAAGCTTGGGAATCCAATTTTTTTGCCCCCATTAGCATGAGAATTATCTTTGCTTGACTAAATTATTTGAAGACCCAAGGCTGCCCAGTGTTTAGGAATCTGAACTTTTAATCATTTCTCACTTACAATAAGCATCCCTAAAAGATGATACTGTCACAGTGTGTTTAATAAGCAAATTTGGGGCATTGTTTAACTGATTGGAATGTTTTCCAAATATACGCTGTGACTGTCAGTCTTGGGAGACAACAGGATTTGGTGAAGTCTGTGTGTCTTTCCCTACATCTCCACACCTTTGTTAGTGCCCTTTAATGCCATCACTCCATACTGCAACTTGAGTCCAAGGAGTTAGCTGTTGAATCCTCTAATTCATTGTTCAATGAACATAAAGAAATACAAAGGAGTTCTATTCGCAAGTGGAAAGATTTGCTTATCAAAGTTTGTTTCCAACTCTGCAGTGCAACTCCAGGAGCCATTTTGTCCCTAAATTTGTGGCCGAGAAGCATAAAAACCAGTCTTTCATGGCCGTATTTCTAGTCAGTCAGCAAGCTGAGATTCAGAACCTTCCGGCTGACTTCAGATGTTAACATCTGAACTATGATGACACCAAGTTATATAGAGATGATGAAAAATCAAACATATAATGAGATATATTTATTCTGGACTAATACATCTTCAGATGAACCACACAGAAATGAAACATAAAATATTTTTATTCTTTTACAAATTACCAAAAAGGAGGAAATGACTGCTTGGTTGTCCCAGGAAAGCCTTCTCTGAAGCATGTTGTACTCAGTACTCATTAAAGATAAAATGGTGTTATATAGACCGTTCCACTGTGATTAAAACCTCCCATCTTGGAGGAAAACTTGTTAAGGAAGAAGATATTAAATTGATGGTCAAACAACAGGGACAAATGAAGTATTCCATCCTACATGGAAGTATTTTAATTCAGGAAGCAAAAAACAATAGCTTCGGGAAGTCATTGAAACTGGCAAGATTCACTAGAACTCTTATTCAGAAATAAATATAAACCGTAAGGACCTCTGAGAGGCCTTCCTGGACAAGTTAAGTTGCATGGAAGTAACAGAGAACAGCCCAGCTTCCTGGAAGAGTCTCAGCCAACTTAAATACCTGGAAAGGGACAGTGTCCAACCTGTTGCATTGCCAGCAGATCAAGAGGTAAACTTCAGTCAGGTTTACAGTTTTTGTGATGTGTCACCCATGGATGGTCTTTGTTGATGTTGTTGTCTTTGAGCCATTTCTGCTTCTGTAAGTAACCCCCATACATAGTCCCATACCCTCAACTAACTCATCGGTTTACAAAGTTGAAAAAATTGCTTTCCAGTGTTATCCCTGTTTTGGCCTGTTACTGGTTTCCTTTTTGGGGTGAGTAGAGCTTCCTTTATGCATCTTCATGAATGGCTTCATCCAACAGATCGTGATTTTCTAACCTGTCAACTTATCTTCAAGTGATAGGCCAGCACTCCCGTATTTCTGTAAGCATTCAAATCTTAATTGGTCATGATTTCATAACGCAGCGTGTTCATGGATCTTGTAGCTTACCCCAGATTAAAGACTCTATTCTGGGACTTCTTGCAGTGAGTGGACCGAGATAGAACATTAGAGTGGGTTTCAGAGAAGCCTCAGAGGAGGAGTGCTGAAAAAGCAGGAAGGTCACCAAGAACGATGTCTGCCTGATATGTGTTACACCTGTTGCAAATAGCTCTGCTCCTGAAATCTCTAAATATTTCAATCAGATTTAGTTTGCATCTCTTCAAAGCAAAGGAATGCACAGCAGAGAAAACGGGCAGCAGGAGCTGGAGATGTAACGGTCTCACGGTTCTGCTGTTTCCTTCTACTGCGCTGAATCAAATGAATCTTTTCAAACAGGTGAATTTTCTCACAGAAATGGCTGGCCCAAACAGCCTCAGCTCACTGAATAGAAAGCACAATGGTGATCTAAACCTATTACTTTCAATGGAGTCTGTGACATTTTCTGCCAGCATATTGATTGGCAAGAAAGAGGGAGCCAGAGAGAGAACTTTTCCCTCCGTTCATTGTGTGGAGGCAGTCATTGTGATTCTAGTCACAGTGCGAGAAAAAGCACCTAGAATCAACAGGCCAAGAGCTTTTATAGCAGCAATAATGAGTGATTTTACCAAACAGAGTTATACATTTTTCATTAAAATAATATTCCCTCCCTCAACTACATAACCAGAAAATATTAGTTAATGGTTTTCACTGACTATACCTATTTTTGGTGAAAGATTAAGATAATTATTTACAGAGAATTATTTATACCACCTTTCTAAAAATGTTATTTCTTCCAAGAATATTTGCCTTGAATAACCAATAATTTAAGTTTTAAAAAAAATCTGCTCAAATTTATTAATACCAGGATGACTTCTATACCTCTTGGTTAGAAAATGCTGCTTTGGTTTTAGTGTGTCTGTTTAGTATTTTTGGGTTTTGCTGCTATTTAGTAATCTAATTTCTGGAGAGATATGAAATCCAATTGTCTCCAGCTCATCAGGAGGTGGGCCTCGTGCAGGGCTGTAGAGGTTGGCCTCAGAGTTTCCCGTGACATACAGCAAAAAGACCCTGCTTTCACTGACTCAAGAAAATTGCTCACTCATACAAACTCAGGAACATTCATAACAAATAGTAACTGTTTTCAATGAAATAGTAGTCTAGTATAGAATATGAACATATAAATACATTTATTTCATCAAGTATTTCAAAAGTAGATGCAAGATTGCACACAAGTTCCTAGTAAGACAGCTTTTGAACTACTTCTACTATAAATGTTATTAACTAATATTGAGATCATTTATTTGGTTTTCATCGCAATTTTATCCATTTCACAATTTGCCTCTAATATTATATGTATTTTTAAACCTATTGCTGTTCATGTTGTTCACATTATATAACCTTTCCTATTATGTACAAACAATCAGCTTCTACAGCTGTTCCTGGATATTTTTAGAAGTTAATTTAATGTCTGATCACATTGAATAACATATCACCCTACAAGTCTCAATTGTACCCAGCACTGATATGAATTACTTGGTAGATGAATAAAGCTACATCAATGACTATAGGATTGACTCCATAACATATGGAGCTCACTGAGTAGTCAGTATTATTAGCTCTATTTTCTTTCCAATACCTGCACAATCAAATTTATTTCTAAGCGCATCTAACATAAAAGTTTGTGCAAACTACGAAATTAGTAATGTAACTGAAGTATATTCTGATTAAGGAATTCTTGTAGAATTCTGGACTTTATTTTCTACTGCAGAAGTAAGGTCTACGGGTAGAGAGAGAACATGAATTGAAAGAAGTTCCTTTGTATTTTGATCTACACCCAAGAGTACACTATCATTCAAGACAGATATCTCAGCAAGAATGAAACTGGGTACAAGTCAGATAATAGCCACCAACTTATCCCATGACATTATTAAGGATCCTGTGAAGGGGACTTTTAGACATTTGTAAAATACACAAGCATTAGTCTGATTGCTGGACAAAGCTAGCTATCAAGATGTACAACTTAAACCTCTCCAACCAGCCTTCCCAGGCAACTATGGATTCAAATCCATAGCCAGTCATCAGAGAGACATATCTCAGTATCAAATTAAAAAAAAAAAGCAAAAAAGTAAATCTTAAGTTGGACCACATCTAGAAATCAAAACAAATGCTAAGAAAAATAATCAAAATTTAATCACAAAAGTACCCAACTGTTTTGAAGTCTAGCCAATTTCAGAGAAAGTCACTGATGCTGGACACTGATCTGCAGTATTTCCTGCTTTCCCTGTTGGAATTTGCTTTTGATTTGGTCTAATCATTTTATTATACTCCCCAGTTCTTTAATTTTGGACATAGGTTTGCCATCATAACTTATAAATTTGAAACAACTTTCAGATTTTGTAGACTCCCACAGTTAAGAGATTTAGTCACCTAACATGTTGAAACTTTCAAAGACTAAATGAACTACATTATTACATTTCAGTTTAGACTAAGTGTACTACATTATGACATAGTTGTGAGCCTCGCCAAATAAGGAGTGGTAGGTTGTGGCTTAAAAGTGATGTATGTGGGTGTCAAGTTCATTAGAGACAGAGTTGTGACGGTTAGTGTGGTCTACTTGTCAGAATCTAGAATCATCTTAATGACTGGGCTTAGTACATGCCTGTTAAGGACTGTTTTGATGACATTAAGTGTAAAGACATGCCTTGTTTTATAAACAGAGACTACAAAATGTAATAAATATGCCTTCTTCTCTCTGTTCTATAATTGTAGATCATAGTGGTATATTAGTTGTGTTTTAATAAATAAAGCTTGTCTGAAGATCAGAGAGCAAAGCAGCCATACTAGTCAGACTAACAGGCCAGGGAGTGGTGGCACATACCTTTAACACTGGGACTTGGGAGACAGAGGCAGAGCAAGGTCTGACTTCAAGGCCCTCATGGACTACACAAGATTGAGTCTGTCAAAAAGAGAAACAAACAAACAAACAAACAAAAAAACAAAAAGAGAAAGGGTATTCCAATATTTGGAATCACACATCCTTAATCCCAGCACTATGGAGGTGGAGATGGGAGTGATATGGTTGGTCAGAGAGAGGAACATAAAGGAAAAGAGACAGGAACTCAGTATGATGTGGAATTTGAGGATTCATGGAGACAGGACCACACCCATTTCAGTCTGAGGTAAAGGTGAGAGAGAGCCAGTGGCTGTCTGCTTTACTTTTCTGGTCTTCGGACTGAACCCCAATATCTGTCTCATAGTTTTTATTATTTGTGGTATAGTGGATATGCTGTTTTCATATGCTGTTATGAAAACCAATACCTTTAATTGTGAATGAAAACAAACTCATTGTCCATTATGTTAATTTTAATAGAGCATTTTATCACAACAGAAAAATAAACTAATATACCTTCAAAATCCTAAAAGTAACAAAAACCACTCTTTCTGTAGTTCACAGACTTCTGAAGTGCTTCTGTAATGAATTTCCCTGTACATATTTATAGAAAAATCTTGCCCAATTATAATAATAATAAGAAGGAGGAGTTCTCAGACATTCAGACATTCTTGTGAAGCAAATGTGGTCAATAGGTGGTCAGTTTGCAATCTTTCACTGAAGTATGATAGTTAACAATATTATGAGAATAATAAGGTCTTAGGACTGGCCAATTTGTGGGTTACATGGGACCCATATCTTTAAAAAAATTCTAAGCGACTCTCTATGATTCGTCCATGTGCTACTGAGTGGTGGATATGAGAACTGCTCTTCTCTTATGTGTTGAGTTAGTTCAGGTTTCTTCAGGCCAGATTGGCTTCATTTATATTCCTATATATTGGAATTTTACTTTCAGGAGTTGAAGCATGCCTAATACATTGCCAGGGTGAGCCATTTTAAATAAAATGGCCAGAATCACTCTTTCCACTAACCAGGCATGCAGAATACATCACCAACTCAGGAAGTCCACTTGCAGAATTGTAGTCAAGCTCAGGAATCATTAATTCACTTCCCAGTATATTACTCTTTGCAGGAAGAAAGTAGTTCTACATTTCAAAGTCAAATCAGAGTTATTAGCTCAGTACTTAGTAGACTAATTTATGGGTTTTACCCCCCAGCTGTATATATCCTTTATGTTAACAATTAGAAATCCAAAGGATTCATAGATCAAGGTTTTGCATCATTTGGTATGTATAAATATACTGTGTACATTCCAGTTATGATAAAATGAGTATGTTCTTTTTTGTGTCTCCCCTCAATACTGGAGAAAACTTGTTGAAAAACTAAGAAGAAGACTACAGACCTGTGAAGTTCTCTCTCTTTCCTTGCACATCCACCACACTGGGTGCTTAATGTCTGCTTCCACATCGTTGATAAAGTTTATGACACTCAAACTTTACTACAGTACAAAAAGCTTAGAGAAACCCTTTCCTTTAAAGGAACTATGTTATATTAGACCATCTTGAAATTCTTCCTTTTTCAAACTGTCTTTGTGAATTGTACCAGAGAAGCTACACACACAGGTAGAAACCCTATTGCATGTCTGTCTTGTCACATATATAGCAAACTACTACTCTGAACTTCCCCAACTTAGTCTTTAGTGCAACACCTCTGCTTCTTTTGCCTAGATATAGCAGGGTGAACTTCTGAGAAACCTCTGCCAGTGTAGATACTCAGTCTTGGAAGTGTAGTTGTTAAAGGCAAGCATAATATTCTGGTTTGTCATGAGCAATACAGAAATGAGTAAAGTATAAATTAAGTGACCATTTTTACCAACCGAAGTGGTTGATATCTTGTTTTATACAGAATCATTTACCAGTGGTTTGCTCTACAACATAATCAATGGCATTTAGTGAAATAAGATAGAGTCAGAGTGGTTTAAAGTGCTTGTTGTTCTCCCAAAGACCTGAGTTTGGCTCTTGGCCGCCATGTTGAGTGGTTTACAACACTCTAACCCCAGGTTCAGGATATCTAATTTCCCCTGCTGGCCTCTACAGGTAACTGTATTCACATGCATATATTCACCCCATAATACAAAAATAATTGAAGATAAATGAAATCAATCTGTTTACTAAATGAAACAGATCAAATATAGACAGGTTTTTCTTTTTGAAGTTAGAGGCATGAATTTGATTACTAGCAAATACAGCATTGGAAAGCGCCACCAACATATTACTCTATACTGAAATCATTCCCAAACTGTCTTTCTTCTGCTTTATAAAATCTATGAAATTTAACGTCTTCATCATAATTGTAGTGTCAGATACAGGATCACCTGGAAAGGGGTAGCTTAATTCTCAGTGAACTTTTAAAACCTTTATTCTGTCAAACCTCCTGCCCACAATTGGCACTGAGATTAAACTACAGCTCACCAGGCCGGCCTTTCTGATTAGAAATCATGGACTCCTTATGAAGATTTGGAGCTAGAAGGTTGGTGATGTAGCTCTGTGAAGAAGCTCATCACCAGGTATAAATCTTCAAAACCAAAATAAATAAATAAATAAATAAATAAATAACTAAATAAATAAATAAAATACAAAATATATCAGAGGAGCAGCACGCATAGTGAACTTCCCAAGCATTTTGCAATGTTCTCCCTTTCTGGTCACCCTAAGCTTCTGCTATTGTTTTCTTTGCAAAAATCAATTTGATTCCTAGGATTCCCTGTGTCCTTTTCCCTTCTCCCAACCTCTTCATAGATAACCAATATTAATTTATAGCATCTCCTGAAAATCTGCTCTGTTCTCTGAAGGGCAATTTTTAATGACAAATTGGTTTAGGTTAATCAGTAGCAAATATAAATGATCCTATACTTTCTGGAAACAATTTTGCTTTTCTTTTAATTTGCAAACAAATTTTATCTGTGCATATTTTCAAATAGTTATTTTAATTGAAAAGAATGAGGCAATGTATATTATGAGGAGGATTTTTTAATGCTGCTCTTGTCTTTTAATGTTAAATTAAGCCACCCAAGCATTGTTATAAAGGCCCTTAAGTTTGTCTAATATGCTTTTATTGTAAACAAAATTTTATTCTTTATCATGCCATTGTAGAAAATAGCTTCTATTATTTTATATCAATTCTAGTTTGCATGACTGTTTAAAGCTTATAGGAGGGTCACATCACTAGATTTGAGCATATTAAAAGAGTAAGATATAGACATAGGATGACAGATTATATTCATGGCCAATGCCCTTACCACCTTTTTATTAAAAGCAGTACTTTTTACATAGGATACTTTATCTTGTTTTGAACAACCTATCACAAGGCAAGCTACAGGCGAAACTGCAGAATGTGGAGACAAAGGAAGCAGAGAGCAGCTGTGCCAGAATGTCTCCATATAAAGGATTTAAAATACCTTCTAATGGCACTAATGGGTAAAGCATCCTGCATGAAAAACTATTGGTACTATAAGCAGAAGACTAAAATTCCTGGGAAAAAAAATACCTAAAACTTCTAAGTAGAGGAAAGAAAGCCTGTAGCAGAAATGTGTTTGATTTGATAGGGTTGTAAGAAAGGCAGAGACACTGCTGAAGGAAGAGTCACTATGTTTGAGGATATAAAATAGAAAGCTCTCAAACTGGACAATAGATTGACTGAAACTGTAGCTCTTAAGGCCATGGAGTTTTAAGTGATTGCTCTAACATTTGAATGCGTATTAGATATTTGCAACCGATCTTTCAGAATAAAAGTAGTTTGTGTGCAATTTGGAAATACCTTTCACAGCATAAGTTCATGTAGAGCTGCCACATGTTGACACATTAACAGTGTTGTGAACCTCACACATTATTTTTATACAGTTTTCAAAAATACGAAGGTGATTACCAGTAGTTTAAGAAAAAAGTAGTGAAGAATTTTACTACTAATGATGGTTGATGATCATTCCTATTCTCTATGGATTGTCATGTTTGGGGACTTGCTCCAAATTTTTCTATTTTTGTTTAGATTTTCCAGGATTGATTCTAGTACTCATAAGTTTTGAATTTCTCTGTATGTTTCATGCATGGCAATTATTCAGTTTTCTTAGAAAAAAAAGGTATCTCTGCTTCCTAAATTTAATTAATTTTAGGATATTATTTGGCATCAAATACTTTTACCAGGCTTTACTGGGCTCTTCTCTTACAATTTTATCATTGCTACGTAAGCCCAAATCTCAAAAACTACCTTCAGTGACACACTTCCCTGAACAAGGCCACACCTCCTAATCCTTCCCAAACAGTTCTGCCAGCTGATGCAAGCCTTCAGACACATGAGCCCTTAGGGGACATTCTTATTCAGGCTACCACATTATACAGTCAGCTATAAATGGAGCATCTTTATCAAACCTCCACCCTCAAAGCTCAGGAATGTGTGCCAAAGAAGATGCAGAAATATTATAGAAGCCAGACATGATGACTGATTCCAAAGAAAAAGGTCTTTAACAGAACTGACACACATAAGCAATCATAGAGACTATGGCAGTATGTAGGGGATCTGCACAGATTCAAGCAGAAAAAAAAAAATTCCCACAACTGGTAAGGAGGTATAAATTCTAGTCCCCAACATAGGTTCTATTTGCAATGTATACCTGCTTGGAGAAGGAACATCAGTTTTCTTCAATGGATTGCCACTGGCTATTATTTTTAAAAAGATTTACTTAGTTTATGTGTTTAATTGTTGTGATTGAGTTTTTAAAGTTTACAGCCTACGTGTTTGATGCCTTCAGAGGTCAGAAGAAAGCATTGTATCCTGGAACTGGTGTGAATGAGAGGATTCCCACCATGTAGGGTCTGGGAATCAAACCTTAGACATCTGTAAGATCAGAGGTCAACTTCTCTTTGGTTCCCTCTCCATCTATATCAAGCAAATCTGGGGTGTATCTAAAATATAGTCCTTGGTGCTCCTGATGACCTGGCTTCTGGTACAGTTTGAAACAAATTTCCTTGACCATCCATAGTGAAATAGTTCCTCTTTTCCCTCAAGGCAAATATTTTGGCTCTTTATAATCTCAATACAATCTACCCTCCTATAATCATACTTTGCTCTGTAACCTGTACGTTTCTAAAAAGGCAGGATTTCGAGTGCCCCACAAGAGAGGGGCTTGGTTGGTCTGAAACAGCAGATAATTTGTAAATGACTGAAATATTTCTCTTCTCTATTGCTATTGGTAAGATACCATCACTGGATACTAACTAGAGTGAAGGGCACAGGGCCTCCAGAAGCCCATGCAGGAAAGAGGACTCAGAGAGAACTCTCAAAGTTCCACATGGTTTAGGCATCATAGAATACAGGATAGTGTGTTTCCTATAAGCCTACATGAGGGGCATTTTTTTTTTAAAGAACATTCAGCAAACCTTGGGCCCTGTAGACTCTCTTAGCGTGCTTCTAGAAAACAGTGTGTCGAGGAAGAGGACTTGGGGGAAGTCTAAATGATGTAATGAAAACTATTTACAGCATTCTGTTCTCTGACGGCTTCAGGGATGTGTACAGTTCAGGTTGCTGGCACCTGGTAGGAAGTACCCAGGCAGGTACTTGCCATTGAAATATTGCTGGAGAGACAGTCTTGCAGGTGGGTATGCCCTGGTATGTTCTTTAGGGTAGAAACCAATCAACTCCAAGCCAAATCTAAGAAGGAATCCTAAGAATCACAAGCTGCGGGAAACCTGGCTGCTTCAGTGAGATCTAATTTGTTTTGAATACGAAAAAAAAAAGATGAAGGCAAAAGAGAAGTTGGAGCCATGGGGATTAGCAGAGGCAGAGCTGACTGCATGCAGCATGCTTGCTGTAATAAACAACAGTGTTATTAGTGAATACAAAGCCTACGATAAGCGATGCCTGTGATGTCCCATTCACCCTAATAGTCGGGGAAGATAATTGGGACAAATAAAGTGCTGAAACAGTCCCTAACCACCTTGCCAGCCTCTCTCCGAATGAGCCAATCATCTGACCTGCGGAATAGCACAGCGGTTGTCTGGGGGAGTAGTGTCTGCATCTCTGTAAAAGACGATGCTCCCTCTACTAATGGAAAACTGCAGAAGCTGGGGACAGCTGTGGATTGCCAAGGCTCCATCTCTCTGTCTTTCGGTCTCTGTTTGTCTTTTAAGATTGGGAGGCAGCTGAGGATAGGGAACCTGAAATGACCCTATCCTATAGCCATACTGATGAATATCTTGCATATCACCATAGAACCTTCATCTGGCGATGGATGGAGATAGAGACAGAGACCCACACTGGAGCACCGGACTGAGCTCCCAAGGTCCCAATGAGGAGCAGAAGGAGGGAGAATATGAGCAAAGAAGTCAGGACCACAAGGGGTGCACCCACCCACGGAGATAGTGGGGCTGATCTTTTGGGAGATCACCAAGGCCAGCTGGACTGTGACTGAAAAAGCATGGGATAAAACCGGACTCTCTGAATATGGTGGACAATGAGGGCTGCTGAGAAGCCAAGGACAATGGCACTGGGTTTTGATCCTACTTTATGTTCTGGCTTTGTGGGAGCCTAGACAGTTTGGATATTCACCTTCCTAGACCAGGACAGAGGGGGGGAGGACTTTGGACTTTCCACAGGGCAGGGAACCATGACTGCTCTTCAGACTGGAGAGGGACAGATATGTATTTAATGTTCTTCATCAATGCATCTACATTAGCTTCTTGTCATTGTTATGAAAAATACCTTACTGAAGAAACATAAGAAGAAAGGGTTGGCTCACAGTTTTGGGTGCAGTGCATTCTGAGGGGTAGTCATGGTGGCTAGAACTTGAAGAAGGTGGACGGTCATGTTGTGAAAGCAGAGAAAGATGAATCCTGCTGTTCAGTTTCCTGTCTATCCTGAGTCCAAGGCATGAGGTAATGGCATTCATAGTTAGTGTGGTCATTTCACCTCAATTAAGCTAATGCAAAAACTCTCACAAACAGGCCCAGGGCCTTTTCTTTTTGGTACTTTCAGACCCATCAAGTTGATAAACATACTAACCATTATAGTATCTTTTTTGGTGATATCAGCTCTTACGTTGGTTTATGCAGTAGTTGGAATTTGTCACAGATGACAATGAAGTTTTTTACATGGAACTGAAGACACTATATTACCATTCAAAACTTCTTTAATACCAATTTCTTCAATGTCTTTTCAGACAACGTGTTGGCTGACAATTGTAATTACTGGGTACAGTGAGGCAAAGTGCTGAAATGAAACTGATTTTGAAGAACCCTGAAGTTATTTAGGGTCCTAGGCCAAGATAAATTAATTGCAATGGGGCTGTAGATAGATTTCAGTTGTTCATCTACCCATTCAACAATTGAACAAGTACAACTAACCACATTTAATAGAGCTTGCACTGCACATTCTTGCTTTCAAATTTATGCTCAGATGAGTCATGCATTTATTTCAGCAATGATCATATTTTAGCATCCTCATTTCAGATGAGAAAATATTTATATTTGTAATTTTCAGTTATTATTTTTCATTTAGAGCTCATCTTTTCCAGAAATGTAGCCTTTGATCATTAATTATGTCAGGATGTGGATGAAAATAGATGAGATTAAAAACTTACTTGATTTTCTCAGGTATTTAATTTCTTGGTACCTGGGAACAAAAATGAGAAGCAAGAGAAAAAAAAAGAAGAAACAAAAGGAAAGAAGGAAGGAGTGGAAGAAAGAAAGGAAACAAGGGAGAGAGAAAGAACAGGGAGGGAGGGAAAGAAAGGAAGGAAAAAAAAACAGAGGGAAGAAGGAAAAGAAAGAAGGAGAGAAAAGGGCAGGTAGTGACTGGAGTGATAGGGAGGAAAGGAGAATAAAAATGGCATTTGTGATCTGTCCAAAACTGTGATATAGCAGGAATTAGACTTAGTTCCCTGTTGTTGGCATGGGGCTTTTAAAATGGTTATAGCTTCATGAGTGTTAGAAAGGAATGGACATCCTTTATATAATTCTTGGCAGATCCCGCTCCATCATACCCATACCTGATTTTAACCTAAGGAGTCAAAGCTTAGAACATGAAACTGGTTGCCATAGTTATAAATGTGAGATGAACCAGTTGTACCATTATCATCACCCCAGCCCTCTTCACCTCTGAGGATATTAGAGAGGCAATAAAGTGAGTTGGTCATCCATAACAAATGAGTTCATCAATCATGCTTACACAATGAACCTTCCTTTAAAATTTTGAATAAGGCTGGAGATATAACTCTGCTTTTTTAGTGTGCCCAGGACTCAGATTCAGTTTCACCAATACCCAGTCTAAAGCTTCACTGAACTTGGTGATCCTAGCAGGCAGCAGGCTGAGTCAGGGTGATTGTGGTTTGTCTAAGAGCAACCCATACAGTTCAGTGAGTTCCTGAACTATATAGTGAGTTCTGTATTTAAAAAAAGAAATAAAGAAGAAAAAAAGAAGGAAGGGAAGGAAGGAGGAAGTGAGGAAAGAAAGAGAGAAAAGAAAGACTCAGAAAGAAAAAAAGAAAGAAAGGAAGGAAGGAAGGATTGGAAAGAAGGACAAATCAAGCAAGAACAGTTTTGAGCTGGTGAGAATATTTGTATATGGGGGTGTCTTGTTCCCAGTAGAGATTGAAGAACCCCACAGAAGATGGAGAGAAAATACTGTAGGAGTCAGAGGATATGGGGGACACCAGAAAAACATGGTTCACCAAAGCAATTAAGTAGGACTCACCTGGGTTTACAGAGATTGAAGCAGATAGCCTTCTCTTAAGACTATTTCTTTCCTTTTGTGTTGCCTTGTCCAGCCTGAACATTAGGGGCTTTTGCTGTTCCTCATTGTATCTTGTTTTGTCCTCTTCAACTATCCTCTCTTAGAGGCCTGAGGGTTTCTGAAGAGGATACAGAGGGTAGATGGATCTTGGGGAGAGGAGAAGTGGAAGAATCAAGGGGGAGTAGAGGGAGTGAAGCTATGGTAGGAATGTATTGTATAAGAAAAGGCTTTACTTTTATTTAAAAACAATAATGAAAGCTGGCAGAGAACAAGACATCTACAAATAGATGGGAAATATCCCAATAAGTTAGGAGCTGTCTATACCAGGAAAGCAAGCAGTCAGGCCAGGGACGATATAGAGTCTCTTGTTATTTTAGTTGATTCAGATGTTTGTTTCCTAGACTAACTGTGAAGTAACAAACATATCAACCCTCAGGTGTAATCATGAGCACCTGGCTGTTACTTCTGCTAAGACATCTTGGGGAGAAAAAAGGATGATTTAACTTAAGATAATGGTTAACTGTGAGGGTAAATTTATTTAAATTATAATGCAAATAGGTGAACTGGCAAGACGTAAGGGTGACAGTAAAAGAAGACTTTGTCTATGCTTGTACAATATGATAAAATATGTTATTTTATTAAATGAATTTTAATATGTGTATTTAAACTTTTTTCTTAAAATTCATAAATTTTCACCAGGGCCATATATCCTGCAGGGTACATTCAGGGTGCTTTACTTTGTCTTTGAGTACCGAGTCTTCATGACAATTAACTTTAATAATTCTTTTTATAATTCTATTCATCTAATGAAATAATGAATGCACTTGATGTTTACATATGACTGGTTTATTTATGTTACATATTCAAATTTTAAAACATAATCTTAGAGAAAAAAAAAAACAAGCAAAAGGGCAGTGTATGGCTTGCCTTCTAGAGAAAAGCATTCTGGCTCCTCACACAAGATTCCTCCAAATATAACTGTACTCACATTGAGGTTAAAGTTTCACCTGTGCCGATAGAAGTGGTTTGGACACCTGGGTAGCAGCATATGCCTTCATAAAAAGGCACAGAGTGGGAAAAGGGACTTGCCCACTGAAACCAGTCAGCTGTTACTCTGCCTTCACTGTGGTCCTTGGCACATGGCAGGAGGTACAGTTTGCTCACCTCAAAGTCCCTTCATCAATGAAAGCATGACTTTTCTCCTATATATTCAAAGCTCTGAGGATTCTGCTAACCACCTCAAAGCACTGGCTGGACTCTCTCTACAGTGGCAGGATGATAATGCCATCCCCTCTCTGGCATCAAGAATGCACGAATCTGTGTTAAGTTTTATAGGAAGGTCTTCCTTTAAATTGAAAAGTAGACCGCTCATACTCTGAGTTATTGTAAAAAAAAAAAATGGACCAAATATAAAGGTACACGATGTCTGTTTTGTTTTACTTAACACAATCCTTGTAGGACAGACACTGCTTAAAATTTAGCTGTGTCAGCTCATTGCTCTCCACCCTCTGGTTTGATCTGGCTCAGGTCAGCTGCAGCCAACCTGTACTTTTTTCACTGACTTTCCAGGTTGGTGTTCAAACCAATTGTAAATTGATTGTGAGTAGAAGGTGTTTCAATCTGACAGCTGTCCAGTGTCTTGTTTTTCCAGAGAGAAAATAAGAGCATGTCGAATTCTGTCCTTTCTCTGATGGACCACTGGATGAACAGTGAGGAAAACAGGAAGTGCCAAGCGTTGATGGAACAATCACGATTATACCTACTTTTTGGTTGGCACTGTGCTCAGCCATGAGGAAATGAGTCAGCCTTCCTCTGGTCCCCAGAAACAAGTGGGGTGCATTGTTCTCTCAGAAGACTGGAAATCCAGCTCTCTCAGTCTTATCTGTATGAGCACTGGTCTCTGTGATTATCATTGCCAGCGCTTTTTTCTAACAGCAAAATTCATCTTAAACTAGGAAATTAGTCTCAAAACATTCTACAGATAGGAACTTAGTCCCCAAGTCCATGAATTTTTCTCAAGATGCAAATGTAATATTTCATTTCGTTTCATTTTCAAGGCTGACCTTTCTCTCTTGTGCTTCATCTTCGCATCATGGGTTGGTAAATGCATTCCATTTTCTATCGATGTTGTATTATTATTGCCATATTTCCATAGCAGAAACTATGAAGGAGGGAAAAGAGCAAAAAATAAAATTGAAGAAAGAAAGAAAAATGCAGAATATCAGTCAGGCTTGACAAGTTTCCCCTAAGAATAGATTACCTAGTCTAATGTTGTGGAAAAATGACTGCTATACATCAGGAGAAGAGGTCAGGAAATTAAACTTTATGTGTCCTGTCTGGGGGAAAAAAAGGAGTTTGGCTGAAAAATAGAATCTTTCATGTCTTGGTGAAATTTTTGAATGTGTCATTTTTGTTTTGAAAAAAAAAAACCCTGAAAACAAGGAAAGAATAAAAATAAAAATAACTAACTTCACTGTAGAAGTGACAAGAAGTCACTTGGAGGTGTGTGCAAGGTCACAGTGGGTTAGACAGGGGCCAGGAAATACGGCAGAAAGATCATGGACAGTCTTTGCCTTCTGTGAACAAGTTCTCTATAATCGGCTGTGGTGAACCTCAAGAAGGTAACACCGTAGAGGAACTGGCCAAAGAACTGAGGAAATATTGTGAGACATAACTGAAGTGTTAAGTTTTTCAAAATATTCTCCATGTGAGGAAAACACCCATCCTCTCTTCTTGGTGATTTGACTCACCCCTCTGCCTCTCCCTTTTCTCTGAGAGGCTTCCTTCTTCACACCGTTATCATTTCTTTCTCTGTTTGCATTTTACTCTGCCAATAATTCTCAACTGGCAAGGATAATTAGTGTGCTCATAGCCTCCATATAAATTTACCATTATCTACTCAATTAGCAAGTCTTATCTATCGGTAATCCCATAGCACCATAAGGTCCTTCATTCTTCTCCTATTAATAATATTCCTACAACAAACGTATGCCAAAGTCTTAATAATGGGAAAGACTTACAACTTTTAATATTCTCAATTCTACTTTCGTTTTCATTTGGTAATTTCCCTACTTTGGCTTTTGGCTTGGTAAACGAAAGAAAGGTGAAGTCTGGCATGCACTTCATTCCTGCCCATCTCATTCATCAGGTTCTGCTCTGAGCTTAGAAATCTATTTGTTTCAGAAGGGCAATAACTCCTTAATAGTAAGCACCTGGCTTGTTTCCTTATAATCCTTGCTCCTCATCATTGCTAGCTGTTGTGCCCAGGAATGTTTTCTGTTTTCCATAGCCCTGAAGTCTTCTGTAAAATTTCCCTAGGATCCTTTTCTTCTTTTTTCTCCTGTCCTTCAAACTCGTTCATTTATCCATTTCAAAGGTGAACTGAACTAGGGACTCATTGAAGTTAGTCATTTCAGAATTGAAAATTGAAATTAGTGAGTTGCCCGGCAGCAGTTACAACATGGAAAAGGCAGATATGTTGAATCAGGAGCAGGGCTACTCTCTTACACTACAAGAGAACAGAATATGTGATGGCAACATTGGAGAACAGTGACAATTGTTTAAATTTCCCATGTGCAAGTACAACATGACTTTCCCCCTCGACTCACATGAATTTATCCAAAGAAATTAAAGTGGGTCTCTATTCAATGTCTTGGAATACAAATGTTCAGTGTATTTTATTTCAAAACCCTAACGGGCAACCCTAAAGCAACTCTAAGGTCATACAAAGGCTGCATGATAAATCAAAATGAAGATACTACTTAAGAAGAGAAATAAATTATTGGCATACTCGCAGACACGATACATCTCACAATAGTTATATTAATAAAGAAAGATGTAAAAACTAAGTGATTAAAGGGACTCACCATCCTTTCAAAACAACAGAGTCCAGGTTCTAGCATCCAGAATTGCCTGTAAATTGAGTTCCAGGACATGTCAGGCATCAGCAGGTACTTGCAATCCCATACTCATATTCATATATCTACACCTAACTATACATATGCATTTCATAGATGTATATATGTATATACATATATATGTATAAATCCATAGTTTTATGTGTTTATAAATGTGTTTTTAATTTTCAAAGGAATAAAGGGAAGGCAGGGATGAAGTTGAGTATGTCATAGGAATTTCAAGAGTGTGTACTAATGATTTAATGGTATACACAGGATAAAAATGCTAAATGTATGAAATTATATATCTGATAATAGATATATTAAAACAAATGCAACATATTGAAATTATTAGTATGTATTTATTTAAGATACTTAAATCATGGATAAAAATTTATCTCAAAGAACACAAAGACTCTGAGCAGTCATGAAGGATTTATTATCACTCCAAATTATGGCAATACCAAAAATATATAAGTGGCAGCCTGGTAGACTATACCAGTAGTCCCAGCATTAAGGACACTGTCATGCCAGCATCTAGAATTTGAGGCCCAGCCTGGGCTTCTTTGCCTGTTCATAGTTAATACACTGATTCTAAAAACAGAAAATAAGAAATGAATCTACATTTCATATATTTGCTTAAAACCACCTACCATCATCCAGTATTGGACTAATAAAATGCAAAATAGTTATTAATAAAATTATGAACCTTGATAAACAACTTGTGATTTTTCTTCTCCCCTTGTACCTTTACCTTTTAGGCACTTACAAATGTCCTTACCACCCCATTCAACTTTCTCCTTAACTCGGAAGAAAATTAAGATGTCAGTGTAGTTTCCTATCTAATGTTAAACAAAATTTCCTCATATATTTTAAAGGAAATTTTATAACCTTAACTTTCATTTCTTATCAGAGAATCAAATGATCTTGGTTACTCAGACATGTGTTGTGTTGGGTTAAGAAACGGTTAAGAGAACATACTGCTCTTGCACGATATAGTCCCAGCAGTCACCCATATGGTGGTTTACAACCACCTGCAATGCCAGACTCAAGGGATTTATTGGATGCCTCCTTCTGACCTCTGTGGACACTACACACATATGGTGCCCATAAACTCATACAGGTGAAAACATATAAACAATAAAATAAAGAAATATTTTTGTGTTATAAAGGTAATTGAAGTGCATTTTGGAATCATTTTCTGTTTTCTAGAAAAATTAAAAATATATAAAATCTGTGAGAAACTTTTATCTTAGATAAATCTTCCTACGGAAATAATAGTTATTACTAGATAAGCTCATAGACTTTTTATTTACCTGTATATTCATACCACAATTCAAACATTTATTTAAAACAAACACAGTAAATTTTCTGTTCAAAAGTTGAAAATGGCCAGATATTATCATTTTTTAATGTTCAAAAGTTACACAAGTTCCTGTTTCCCTGTTTGAGTGTGTCAACTATGAAATATTTCTCAAGTTCTTTAATATTTCCACAAATGTTCATGTCTTTAAAGACTATGTGGATACAAGAAATTTTGTTTTTGCCCTTAACACCTTTCCAGTTTCATAAACAAAATTAAAGGCAGATTTCTCGTTGTGTAAAGATAGAACCAAAAATAAAGTGTGTCTACATTTAATGTCCCTTCCCCAGACTCAAACAGCCAACTGGAGCCAGCCTCTTTCTTAAGATGCCTAGACTTGAGCAGGATCTTGAAGGATTACTCAATAAACAATGAGGCCCAGGCAGGAGAATGTGTGTAAAAAGTGAGATTGAAAGAATTGTGTATAAAGCTGTCATCCGAGAAACACTGGAGTGCTGGGGCTTGAATATCATCTTACAGTCCAAAAAGGCATTTCCTGAAGTGGTTTATACTATATTGTCTAGAGTGGGAGGCAGTGATGCTTTGTTATTCAAGATTTTTTTCCTGAAGAAGGATAGAATTTTGAATATGATTTTAATACTATTTTTGCTTAGCATTTTGTATGTCTATACAGTGAGGTTGGACTATATACATCAACGTCTAATTCCTTCTATTTTTGCCTAGTGCACCCCAGCCTATCTCCCTCCCAAATCTATGTCCTATTTTTATTCAAGCCCATTTGTGAAGAGGTGTGTGGATGTCCATGGTGGCATGGACAACACAGCAATAGTCATAGTACCAAAAGAAAGAGACTGGGATAAGAGTTGATTTTCATGGTGCTACTAACTGTAGCTATTGAACAAATAGACACTTATTTCGATCTAGAAAATTGCTGAGGATATTAAATGTTCATGTATTAAATATTACATTCTCCATCATCCTCATAGATAGAATCTTCCCTGATTCCATTGTACTAATGAAAAGGAAGCATAAGCTATGGAAGGAGTTTCTATACAATGACTTTGGCGACAGACAGCTGAAGCCATTGTTCAGAAGAGATGAGAAATATGACTGGTATGGGGGAAGTTTAAATTCTGGAGAAAGGGAGGCTTTTCTGCAAGGAAAACTAAGAAATATTTGGAGAGAAAGAATAGGAAAAAGACAAGTGTGTCAAGAATCTAGAGTGGAAAAATCTGTAAGGATAAAGAACCCAAGAGAGGAAAATATCAATATGTGTGCTGTCCCAGAGACCTTCTAGGCATGGACTTACAACAAATTTTCAAAACAATAGAACTACTTAAAAGTGTGAAGATAATCACTTTAATAAGAGAGCTTTGAAGTAAAAAAGAGCAATACAAAATCTTTGTGAAGTATTGCAGCCTTTGTATACATACATACCTCCTCAGTTGAAAACCTGCATGAGTGACATTCACAGCCGTGTCCAATCAGTAAAGATCATTTCTCCTTGAGCCAATTGCAGCTCATGTTCACCTTTGGGTACATCATTTTTAAATAGGAGGAAAGTGAATATGCTCACAAGATGCTCTGAACACAGCTCATATTATTGTGTAGTATTACGTTTGAATATGAAGGGGTCACAAGCTTGCATGTGGAAAGACTAGTGTCCAGCAGGGAGAGAGATTTGACGGTTATTTGATCACAAGGATACCAATATACTATTGTTTCCAGCAACAATCTCTTGGTAAATTTATAGCTTAGTGAAATTTAAAAAAGACTGTTGGAGCTGGAGTAGGGGTGACTGAGTGCATGCTTTTTCATCATATGGTATCTCTGCTTCTCAGTCCCCTTTTCTCTCTGTTTATGTCTCTCTATTTGTCCCTTCCCTCTATTATTCTCTCTTCCCTTTCTCATTTCTGACTCTTGTGAGGTATTAAGAATTTATCCACCAGTTTCTTTTACCATGATGTTTCTCTGTTACTAGAGGATTGAAAGAAATTCAGAGAATTGGCCTATGACTCAAACATATGAATCTGATGACATTAGGATTCTTCAAGATGGTATAGCCATAGTCATGGTGGCACATACCTTTAATATCAGCACTCAGAACATGGAGACAGAGAGATCTCTGAGTGTCAAATTCAGCTTGGTCTACAAAGTGAGTTGCAGGACATCCAGAGACAGAGAAACCCTGTCTCAAATAAATAAATAAATAAATAAATAAATAAATAAACAAACAAACAAATAAAGGATTCTGGATCTTTGAGACAAACTAATCTTCTTTTAAATTGACGTTTGTCCAGTATTTTCTCAAAGTAACAAGTAGTTATTTAACACAGGTAATGTATCTATCTATCTCTCTATATATAATATGCATATCTGTATGCAGTGTTGTCCATTTGGATATGTATATGCATATATATGTGGATTATATAGATGTATGATTGTCTATGTGTTCGTGTAGGTAGATATATGTAATTAATCATCTATGTGGATATATGTACAGGACCAGCTTAAACAATTATACCACTTACCAGGGTAAAAACATGGGGATTCAAAAAATTAGTAAAGAGAATGAAGACGTGAGTAAAAATAATAAGACAGAATCATAGGATAGTACCAGGAGGAAGGTCCAATGAATACTGAAATCACCCATACACGTTTATACCCCAATAAAAGAGGGGGCAGGCAAAGACTGCCTTAACATGATACAAAGGAAGTCTAGAACAGTTACTTGCTTCCATACTTTGAGACATCAAGCCATTAATTCATAAGAAAAGCATTCTGTTATTTAGGCAGTAAACCCACTTAGACCAATACTTAGACCCACCTCTTAGTATTAAGAGAGTAAGTCAAAATTATTAATTTAAAAGAAGGAGAGAAGTATGCTTGAATTTCCTGACCTTTTGGCAGAGTGGAGTGGATTTACCTGTATGGGCCATCTAATGTCCCAAACACCACGTAACCACTCCTAGGTCAGGGTATAGCCACACTTGTTGTCAACAACTTTGAACAAGCTAAAACTCTCTGACCTTCAGAAAAGGTAGCTATAAGTTTACATTTTTAAATATATGTTCTAAGTTATATGGGTTTATGTGTGTGTGTGCATCCATGTATTGTGTTAGATTTAGATATATATTCTAATATATATGTGTGTATATATATATATATTCATTCTAGTTGGACGTGTGGTTACATATAATATGCTTGTGCATATTTATGTATATCTATTGTGCATAAGAGCATTTACATGTTTATATATCTATGTACATATGCATATTTTTATGTGTGCATCTGATGTATGTATATACATGAATACATGAAGATCTATTAATTTATATATACATGTCTATGTGTATATGTGTACATATATGCATGAATGTATGTGTATTTGTATATATGAGTATATATGCACACATGTCTATATATGCACACATGTAGTATATGTATGCATTTATGTATGTGTTGAAGAGAGTGTATATATTTATAAATATAGCATGTAGATATAAATGCATTAATGTCTGTGTGTATGTGGATATATAAGCAATTATATATGTATGTAAAAAGATATAGACATATGCCAGTGTGTATGAGTGTATATAAATGTATTTTATATAATTTTTTTATAAATAAAAATTAAATAAATTTAACTATATAAATAAGTTTAAAATAAATTAAAATTTAATATTAATATAAACATCGATTCATGTACATATATCATATATGCACACATGTATGTACATGTATAGAGATAGGTACATAGATAGATAGATAGATAGATAGATAGATAGATAGATAGATGATAGATAGTTGAATGAATAGGTAGGTGATAATAGATAATAGAGAGGTATCTAGGTACACAGACAGACAGACAGACGGACAGACAGATGGATAGATCGATTTGAATGTACGTGCACTTCCTTCTGAGATAAGACTTTCACTCTGATCTTTTGATTGATACAGATTTAGATGCTGAGTATAGCTGTGTTTAAAATCACATTAAAATGAATAAGGGATTCTTCTGAATTCAGTGTGGATGTCAAGGATAAAATGAAATGTTGAAGGCCTGTATGAAGATGAAGCAGGTTTCTGAACATTGGCAGTCAACCTGTTCTGAATAAGTAAGACAAAGTAACAAATGTGTATGTTTTAGAGACAAATGTGTTCCCCTTTTGTTTTATTCTGACAGGTTTTTTTCCTTCTGAAAGCTAAAAATGTAAACAACCAAATAGACAAGAAAGGAAGTCTCAGGAAGAGATTCGCTACTCCACTGTGGAACTGCGCTGTATTCCAACTGCTTATAAACAAATACCTCCTGAATGCTAACTCTGACCCTGTCCAATGCTTCTGTTTACTAAAAACTGTGCTGTGGGGGGGGGGGGGGAGAGGAAGCTAATAATTAATGTGTCTCCAGCCTCTTCCAAAGCTGATTTATTCACACATGCTAACTAATCATGAAGCTCTCAAACAGAGCGTCTTCTGTCCTCGAATAATATGACTCTCTTAAATATAATGTTTAAGAAACTGGAGCCGATTCAGGAAGTTCCAGAAGGGAACAGAGATCATCTTGACATGGACTTCAGAACTCAGTGACTTACCCAAACTAAAGAAGTAAGAGATTTGCTTCACAGCTTTGCAATGGTAGGTGGGAAATAGAACCCTCTATCTTTAGATGAAGACTGAGTTTCAAAGATTCATATGACATTTATGACAAAGAGACATGTTTCAAATTCAAGGAACTTTAGGTAATCAAATTGAGATGGTTAGGATTTATTTCCAACTTGGCACAATGTAGAATCACATGGGAATAAAGTTTCAATGTGGAGTCATCTACATTGGTTTCTGTTGTGTGCATGCCAATGGGGAATTTTCTTAAGTTTAAGTGATATGGGAAGAACCACCCTATTGTAAGCGTAATGTTCTTTTGTCCATTATTGCTAGACTGTGTAATTGTAGAGAAATAAACTTTAGTACAACCAGAAAGCAAAAATGCCACCAGGCAGCCAGTAGGTGTGAAACCTGCCAGCAGACTGAACCACCACTGCTACCACCCGTTAGATTCTGTCCCACCAAGACCCACTCAGCTGCCTAACCCCACTAACCTCATGATCCTCGCCATGGCCAGACCTTCTCCACATCTCCAGCAGACTCCACAGGCATAGATAAAATCCATACCAGTTAGAAGAACAGATGAATGACTGGAGTCCCAGCTGAAATGTCCCAACTTACAGACCCAAAGCTCCAAGGCAAATCCCGTGCCCCTTCCCTTTCCATCTCAGCACTAGCAAGGCAGCTGAGCCTGGCCCCAACTCTGGTGGAACTCTACTACTCTGGTGCAGTCCCCACCAGTTGGCCAACAGGTCAGATACCCACCAGCAGGCTGCACCATCTCTACCACAACTCACTGGATTCTATTCCCCGAAGACCTGCTCTGCCAATCCCACCCACCTTATCAACCTCACTGGGGCCAAGGCTTCCATACAAACCCAGCAGATTCTATAGGCACAGGTACAGCCCACACCAGTTGGAGGAACAGATTCCATAGACATGAGTACAGCCACACCAGCGGAAAGATCAGACTCCATAGACACAGGTACAACCTGCACCAATTGAAAGAACAAACTCCATAGGCATAGGTACAGGCCACACCAGTCAGAAGAACAGGAGGATATTCTGGATCTAGGCAACCTACCCGCACAAACCTCAGCTGAGACAACCTATTGGAACTGAAGACCTGCCAATCACCAGAACCCTTGTCAATTCAGGCCAGAACACAATAAAGAAAACAAATAATAAAGAAACAAAACACCCATCCAACAAAGACAAAGTAAGAATCAACACTTAGTTGAGTCTTTGTGTGGTTTTGGTACTTGTAGCCTCATAGAAAGCATTTGGAAATGTCCCTTCTGTTCTATTATGTTCTATTATGTGGAGTATAAGTATTAGCTCTTCTTGGAAGTTCTGGTAGAATTCTGCACTAAAACCATCCATCCCTGGGCTTTTTTTTGTTGGGAGGTTTTTGATGACAGCTTCTATTCCCTTGCAGCTTATAGGTTTATTTAAATTGCTCAGCTGGTCTTGATTTAATATTGGTATATGTTATTTGTCTAGAAATTTTCCATTTCTTTTATATTTTCCAATTTTGTGGAGTACAGGCTTTTGTAGTAAAAATTGGGAATCAACTCACCTCAAGAACCAAAAATAATACTCTTGGTCACATACCCAAAGGATGCTCAATGCCCGGTGGTGGTGGCGCACGCCTTTAATCCCAACACTCGGGAGGCAGAGGCAGGCGGATTTCTGTGAGTTCGAGACCAGCCTGGTCTACAAGAGCTAGTTCCAAGACAGGCTCCAAAACCATAGAGAAAACCTGTCTCGAAAAACCAAAAATAAATAAATAAATAAATAAATAAATAAATAAATAAATAAATAAATAAAAAAGGATGTTCAATCATACCACAAGGACATTAGTTCAACTATATTCTATAGCAGCATTGTTTGTAATGGGCAGAACCTGGAAACAACCTAGATGCCCCTCAATGAAAGAATAGATAAAGAAAATGTGGTACATTTAAACAATGGAGTACTACTCAGCAGTAAAAAAAATGTCATCTTGAAATTTGCATGCAAACAGACAAAACTAGAAAAAAATATCCTGAGTGAGGTAACCCAGACCCAGAAAGATGAGAACGATATGTCCTCATTCATAAGTGGTTATTAGCTGTAAAGCAATGGATAGCAAGCCTATAGTTCATGAGGCCAGAGAAGCTAAGCTAAGGAGAACCTTAAGAGAAACATATATTAATCCCCTTGGAGAGGGAAAATAAAAGAAGATCTCCTGAGAAAATTGGGAGCATGGGGGTGGGAAAAGAAGTGAGAGCAGAAGGAGAGAAGGAAGGGAGAAGGTCAGGGAGAAGAGAACTTGAGGGAACAGTATACTCAAGATAGGAGAAGGACAAGAAGGGAGAACAAGAAATAAGATGCCTTGATTAAGGGAGCCATTATGGGGCTAGCAAAATAGATGGCACTAGAAAAATTCTAAGGAATCCACAAGAATGACCCAGATAAGACACTAAGCAATTTTGGAGAAGGCACCTGAACTGGGCTTGTCATCATAGAACTTTCATCCAGTAACTGATGAGAGTAGATGTAAATTTTAAAAAATGGAATAATGCCATGTATATTATCAAATAACCATGGGTTAAAGTTAAAGTTCAACAACAACACAAGCAACAGAAATCCCACAAATTTATGGAAATGGAACAACTCTCAACCGAATTGTCAAGGGTCAAGGAAGAATGAAAGAAAGAAATTAAAGATGTTTTAGGAATCAATGAAACGAATGCAGAGCATACCCAAACCCAAACTTACAGGACACAATGAAGCTGGTGGTAAGAGGAAAGCTCACACCACTAAGAGCCCGAATAAAGAATTTGAAGAAATCTTACACTAGTGACTTAACAGCATATACCTGAAAGCTCTAAAACAAAAATAAGCAGCACACCAAGGAGGAGTAGATGTCAGTAAATAATGAAACTGAGGGCTGACATCAATAAAATAGAAACAAAGATAACAATATAAAGAATCAATGAAATTAAGAGTTGGTTCTTTGAGAAAATCAACAAGATAGACAAACCCTTACACAAACTAACTATAAAACAGAGATATAATATCCAAATTCACAAAATCAGAAATAAAGAGGGGAGGGGACATAAAAATAAACACCGAGGAAATTCAGAGAATCATTAGGTCATACTACAAAAACCTATACTCCACAAAATTGGAAAACATTCAGAGAAATGGATAATTTCCTGGGTAGGTACCACATACCAAACTTAAATCAAGACAAGATAAACAATTAAAATAGACCTATAACCCTTAAGGAAATAGAAGGTGTCATTAAAGTCTCCCAACCAAATAAAGCACAGGGGCAGGTGGTTTCAGTGAAGAATTCTACCATACTTTCAAAGAACAAATGTTAATACAGCTCAGATTTTTCCACACAATCAAAACAGAAAGAACAATGCCGATTTTTTTTCATGAGACTGTAGTTACCCTGACACACAAATCACACAAAGACCCAAAAAGAGAAATAGAAATACAGACCAATATTTCTCATGAACATTGTTGCAGAAGTGCTCAATAGAATACTGGTAATCCCACTTTAAGAACAGATCAAAAATCATCCTCCATGATCAAGTAGGCTCCATCCCAGAGATGCTAAGATGATTCAACACTGAAAATCTGTCAATGCAATCTGCTCTATAAACAATCTAAAAAAAAAAATCACATTAGATGCTAAGAAGGCCTTTGACAATATCAAACAGCCTTTCATGATAAAGGTCTTTGAGATATCAGTGATACAAAGAGCATAACTAAACATAATAAAAGCAATATACAACAAGCTGAGAGCCAACATAAAATCTAATGGAGAGAAACTCAAAGTAATTTCACTAAAATCAGGGACAAGATAAGGCTGTCCACTCACTCCATGTCTGTTTCACATGGTACTGAAAGCTGTAGTTAGAGCAATACGACAGTAAAATGAGATCAAGGGGATACAAATTGTAAAGGAAGAAGTCAACCTTTCACTATTTGCAGATGAGCTCTTCAAACACCACACTGCCTAACTAAAAACCTGTGCTTCTGTCTAAGTGGCAGAGCGACAGAACTTGTTTTTATGTAGAATGCTACTTTTGGAAACCATTGTACCATCTGTAGCCAATCATGGCTACTCAGGCATAGGTATTTAGAGTATCTGTTTTTTATAAATACATGGGTATAACACATGCAAGGTCATGCACATAGTGTCCATAAGAGGACACTGAATCTCCTGGAGGTAGATGTAAATCTTAGTTGTGAGATGCCCTAAATGGTTGCTGTGAACAAAACTCGGGGCCTCTGGAAGAGCAGCAAGTGCCCTTAGCTTCTGAGGCAACTCTTCATTTTTGAACTTGACATTAAAAAAAAATCAATTGACAGTATATATTTTGACACTGATTAAATTTTAATTTTTGAGATTAAAAAATTGGAAAGCTTACAACTGACATCACAGAATAAGTAACATCTCAGTTTTAGTGGCTTTCCTAAAACGAGGAAGTGGTAGCATCAATGGCAACACCATTTTATAGTTCACAAAACTAAGTAAAATAGCATTTCCCAAGTGACTGAAATGCAAAATTACAAAGTCAGGGATAAACAAAGTATTTATTTGAAAAACAAAATCTATTTGCTAATCACTAATTAAATGATATGCAAATCTCATTGATGTGATGTCCTATTTCACATTTCATTCAGTCTTTCAGAATTTACAAGTAGCTAATTTGTGACTCAATGTATTTATATTTATGCCTATATGCATGCATGTATGTATGCATATGTGTGTGAGTGTGTACAGGTACATTTTTATGATTACACCCACATATTTATGTATACATGTTCATGTATGTATGCATGTACATGTGTGTACAACCATCTACAAAAGACATGGTAATAACTTTTATTTTTAAAAACATTTATTTACCCTCACATATATTGAGTACATAATTGTTCATGCATCCATATAACTCAAAAAGTAAGCTGTTCTGAAATCTGTTGATAGAGGTGACTGTGAAAACTCATCAATTCCCTATGCCACAACCTCTAAAGTGATGTGAAACAATTGTATATTAAGGTTACTCTTTTTCTTAATAGAAGATATATTTTAATACCATATATTTTGATTATAATTCCCCTTCCCAATGCCTTTCAGCTCCTCCTCACTTTCCCACTGACCCAAATTTATATCCTTCTTTCTTGCTTTCATTCAGATATAGTTATCTCGTCATGTGTGGTGCTGTGAAGGCAAGGCAGGTGGGCAGCATTAGAGCAGCACAAACTTAGAAATCCATCTTCTTGAACTTAAATGTGTTCCTTGATGCCCTAGTTAGGCTTGTACTGGTGTTATAAAAGCCATGATCAAAAGCATCTTGGCGAGGAAACACTTTATTTCATCTGATACTCCAAGGTCCATCCCTGAGGGAAGTGAGGGCAAGAGTTCAAGACAGGTAGGTATGTGGAGGCAGGAATTGAAGCAGAGACAATGGGGGATGCTCTTTAATGTCTTGCTCCTCATGGGTTGCTCAATGTGTGTTTTTTTTTTTTTTAATACAACTCAGGATCACCTGCCCAGGAATGGCAGTGCTCACAGTGAGATGTCTCTCCCCCATATCAATCACGGTTCAAGAAAACACCCCATAGACTTGTCCACATGCAATCTGATGGAGGCATTTTCTCAACTGATGTTTCACTTACCAGTTGACTTTGGTTCATGACAAGTTGATTTAAAAAAAAAAAAAAAAAACAAAGAAAGTGATGTGGGAGTGTCATATATCAATCTGTTGATTTCATTAGTTAATTAAATCAAGAAACTGCTTGCCCTGATAGGTTAAAACATAGGTGGGAGGAGTAAACAGGAGGAAGTGACGTAAGACTCCTCAGGCAGACTCTGCTCTGCTCCCGGAGAGACTTGACAGCTCTGCTCTGGAGCAGAGACACCATGCTCTGCTCTCCCGATAGCTCTGCTCTCTGAGGCACACGCGATGAAGCTCCGACTCAAGATGGACATAGGTTAGAATCTTCCCAGTAAGCGCACCTTGGGGTGCTTACACGAATTATAAGAAATGGGCTAGTCCAGGTGCGAGAGTTAGCCGAGAAGAGGCTAGATATAATGGGCAAGCAGTGTTTAAAAGAATACAATTTGTGTGTTGTTATTTCGGGCATAAGCTAGCGGGCAGCCGGGGTGCTAGGGATGCAGCCCCGCGCTCCTATTTCAACAAGAAAGAAAGAAAGAAAGAAAGAAAGAAAGAAAGAAAGAAAGAAAGAAAGAAAGAAAGAAAAAATGAAACAAGACATTTAGTATTATACATTTTTTTACATAAGTAATATGGATTTGAAAATATGTTCATTATATTATAGTTTTTCTAAATATATTATAAATAGCCAACACAATGTGACTACCACAGAATCTAGCACAACACTGATTTTCAGTTAATAAGTTTATGGTTAATATAATATTTAAGGTTTATGCTGTGTATGAACAGAGAAGTAAGCATGAATGATTTTAATAAAGCTAGAACCATAAAATACATCATCAAAGAGAATGAATTATGCTTTAAGTTCTTTCTCGAGTTTAAACAACAGTTTCTTCTGTAAAATCAATGACCCAGAGAGACCTCATAGAAAAAAAAATACCCTCCAGTGACTGCAAGATGAATGGACAAACACTACCTTCCGCTTTCAAATCTGTCCTAGCAGTTTCTGGGCAGAATCCTCAGCATTCCTGCCTGGCAGTCATCACACTCTACTTAAGTCCACACAGCTCTAAGCTCCCATGATCACATTATTAGGAAGTCTTATGCTTTGTTATATTCTCCACATGTTTCTTGTTCTTTGTTCTTTCTCTGGACTTTCAGAGACAAGAAAAAAATGAGAAATCCAATGGATTCAACATATCCAGAGGCAGGAGTACAAACTTTATGGAAAGATAAAATATGTCAACTTTACCACAAAACTCAAACCTGACAAAAGGGTTAGTTAATGCAGTGTGTCAGGGGTTAGCTTACCACCAGCCCCCCCCCCCACCCCAACAACCACCACCATCAAAACCAAACCAAACCAACAAACAAACAAACAAAAAAGATCTGTTCTCTTCTGTCCTTTGGTTTAGGACTGTCTCCCATGAGTACAGACTTGCTCTCCATCCAGCCTGTGTCACTGTTGGAAGGCAGTAAAGGCTTCAGACACCAGGGCAGATTGGAAGAGCAGCAGAGGGCAACACCTTGAAGTGCGCCTTAGAACAAATCGATTCTCTTGCTCACTTTTGGCTTCCAGGGGCCAAATAACAACAGGGCAGAAAACCACAGAGTACATCCAACACCATGTGCTAAAATACACACTTACTACTTACAAATTGAGTGCCTTGACATTTTATCATAGTAACAGAAAGAAAAGTCAAATGTCTAGTAATAGTGTAAGGCATGCAACACTGGACAGAAAGGTAGAGACCTTTTCACTTCTCTTCTGGTTCACAGGAAACTGACATAATCCCAGATGTCTTACGAACCTAGCCGTTGGTTGGATAAGCATTCTTACTGCTAGGCTGGCTCACTTTCCTCTTTGATTCATTCCACACTTCCAAAGTATCAAGTTACACTTCATTCACAAATTGGAAGAGATGTAAAGTTAGGAATTAGTTTCTGAGTCACTCAGGATTGTTAGGCTTGTCACAATCAGTCTAAACTGCAACTCACATATATCCTGAGGTCACTTCATGGTAGCAATCCTCTCCAAAAAATTTCCACAGAGTTTTGTAAAAACACCCACCCACTGCACAGATGAAGGGGCACAATCACACTTGCTGTAAAGTAAAATATGAGTGACAGATCAAGAATATAAGGACAGCATGATTATCTCAGGTGTTTCACTTGCTCAGTGCTCATGAATGGTTTAACTTGGTCATAATAGCTGCAATTTAAAAATAATAATTTTAATCACTTGGGAAATCTAATAAGTTCAATGTTGAGAAATTAATTTCAGTTCAACCACATATTGGGAAAAATGTAGTCTCAAAGTTAAAGTTTTTTTTTAATCTATGTGTAGTATTGTTCTTCACCTACGAGACAGTTATCTTTATGTATTTAATAGTAAGATAATAAGAAATATGAGTGGAACAAATTAGGAATGTATCAGTACCATAACTATAAATCTAAATTACTGAAATTAAGTGAAAGACAAATAATTAAAAATGTAACAGATAATAAAAAGAAATATTGTCCCTTATGATATGTAGTCTGCCTGTGATGTGTATAAATATTATTGTAGTATTTTACTGTTGTATTGATATTTTTAAAAAAAGTTCAGACTCTTTATTAAATCTCAGATTTCCAAAATAGACAGAAGGAACGGACTAAACAGGATGATTGTTTGGAACAGTGGGGTGTATGTATTCATAGGAACAATATTTGAGTTTTTAACAAAATTATAGTCTTAGGGCATGCCTACAAGTACTGAGATGCTATCAGAAAATACAAGAAAGGTATCTATCCTTTTGTCTCTATAAATGAAGGAAAATTAATAGAACCCATAATAAAGAGGTTAGTGAGTATAGTGGAGGATAAGGTGGTAACACTTACTGCTTTCTTTATAGTTAATGTACTAACCTAGTCTCCTGGTAAAACTGACCTCTCTTTCCAAAGTACCAAACAGAAGTACAATTCCAATGTCCTGTCTAAAAGGGTTATTGTGAAGACATTTCCGTAGGACCTGGAGCAAAGCATTGAGCTCCAGGGGTTCACTGACTCTGTAAGATGCACATGAAACAGGAAACCATGGTTATTTGAGGATGTCTAGAAAATAAGATGCCTCCTGGTCTCCTGCCATCCCATCACTGCTCTGTCTTAGAGGAAAGAAAGCCACGTGGCTGACAGAGGTTTAGAGAAACCAAGCATAGAGGGCGCAAACTGGGGAGACCCTGGTGACCTGCCTTCTTATTCACTATCTACTTCTGCCTGGAATAATTAAAACCCAGGAGAGAGTAGAGGATGGGTGGTGATAGGACTTGCTAATGACCCTCTTTGTTTCAACAAATTCATACAGCAGTTCCTGCATTTTAAAAGGTACTGCACAAATCGATTTGTTGGCTGATAAAAAGTGAATAGTAATTAGTTTATAATAAAATAGCCCATTTCCGTGCTGGCTGGTGTGATGGGTTGGGTGAGGGCTAATTGGATTCTGAGGTTGAGTCTGCTCAGGTAAAACTTCTAGGGTTCACATCTGCGGTTACTAAAACCCAACTGACCAAAGGGGCCAAAGTCACTGATTTCCCCCAACTAATATTTATTCCTTGAATTAAAAGCTTTTCCACCTGTGGTGTCTTGTTTTCTGCCCCATAGACCTCCACACTCATAAGAGAGAGAGCATTATTGTGAACATGTCTCTCCTATCAGCTTGCTTTCCAGTCAGAAAGTCTGCTTTGGATCAGAAAGATGCTCATAAAATGCTCTCAGGAAACCCAGTTAATGATAACAATATCAGCTTTTAGTTATCCATTAGCCAGCATTGCCCTTGATAGATATTTCCTCATGAAATGCTAAAGATGACCTTTAAGGTCTATATATTCCCAAATTCACATGTTAAAAGAATAAGAAAGTTCACAAATACCAGAGGATTAATTCTATAATTAAGTTCTATAGTTACTTAGTTCAGGAGTAGAGTTGGATGCTGGGATGGACAGGATTGCTCTGAATTTTCCTCTGCTTCCACAAGAAAGCACTGTGCTTTCCTAATAAAGAAGTGCATTCTGACTCATCACCAAAATCTAACATCATTTGACTCCACAGATATTGAGTAATTTGGAAAGAGAGACTAACCATGCACTCTGGAAAACATAACTAGGTATGTCTCACTAAAAGTTATCTTAAATATAACCTTACATTATAAATTGTAGTGGCAACATGCTAAGGCTGTTCTAGGACACCACCAGGATACAGAAAATGCCAGTAACTGATGGGATCGAAAGGCCCTGCAGAGATAGCTGTGCCTAGTAGTGACCAAAGAAATTCTTACTGCCTAGTGGAATCTCACAACTCTAGGAAGAAAGCTAGCACATAGGGAGGGTTAGCAGAAGCACACAATGGTGATAGCAATAGTCTTTTTTGGTACTGGGGGAAGTGTCCTCTAGAGGAAGGGAGGAACATTTGATGGGGATACTACAGCTTTGAATAGAATTGCTAACTAACTCGCAGCTGGATATTGTTAGTGAATTGATGAGAATATTGCAGTAAGATTCCTGCATACCTGATACCAAGGATGTGGCAAGGCAACAAAAGGTATCACCTATCTCGAAGTGTAGGGTCTTTGGGTCACCAGGGCTTTTAAAAGTAGGGTTTCTTCAATTATTGCTGTTTCTGTCGATCCTCAGTCATCGGCCAATGGTTTTAATAATTTAAACAATTCTATTATGGTTGTTTTCAAGCTACTTGAAGTATATATCCAGGAGGGAGAATTATTTTTATATTTGGAAACAGCAATTTTTTTCTAGCCATAAGTAGTTTTACTTCAGTTTCTCTACACAATGGAAGACATTTCTTTGGCATGAGAGAGGAGACAAGAGTATTTCTGTTTGGTGACTCTTGTGTTTCTAGAACATTCTGCAATACCAGAAATTGAAGAATTCGCTGTCAATCACCAGAAGGATTTAAAATTTGCATCTTCTATCCTCCCCTGAAAATTTCCAAACTCTCTCTTGGTCCCAACGTTATATGATGTAATTATCCTGCTTTCATTGCTGTGACCAAAATATTAGACATAACCAAGTGAACAGGTAAAAGACTAGTTTCAGGGGGCTTAATCAGTCTCAGCAGAGATACTACCATGGAGTGGCTCACACCAAGGCTGAGAATAAGCAGAACAGGACATGCACTAAGTCAAAGGCTATTTTCTCTTCCTATGGGTAACTTCTAACCTATCATAGCACAAGACAGACACCCTGGTATCTGTTAGGTGAAACCTTGGTTAATATCAGTTCAAAAAAAAAAAAAAAAAGGAAATGAAAGAAGGGAAGGGAGGGAGGGAGGGAGGGAGGAAGGGGGAAGAAAAAGAAGAAAAGAAGGAAGGAAAAGCTAGGTTTTCTTGTGAATTTTTCTGGCTTTAACAGCAAACCTAAGATCCTGACAACCTTGGTAAACCCCAGGAAAAAGTGGCATTTACAGAAGAAGCATTACTAGAGAAGCAGGTAGAAAAAAAAATACTTAATTCAAATAATTATGCAAACAAGTTTTTCACATCCTATGTTTTAATAAAATTGTATTTAAGAAGTTCTCTGGGGATCAATCCCTGAGGAGGTTATCAAGATGATCACTCAGCTGAGGAAAATTGAGCTTAAGGCTAAATTGATTTAAGGGTAAAAACACAGTGCCTACTTGGGATCTATTGGAAAGAAATGGGTTTCCTTTATATTTATATATACTAATGACATTTGCACACATTTTGAAAAAGTTCAGAACTTTGAAAAAAAAAATCTGGTGGGAATCTTTAGCCACACTGATAAATCTATCTGGATGAGAAGAGGAAAATGTGGATCTCTTTTCTTTCACCTAGGAATGTGGGGGACTCTAGAATAATATAGAATTGTTTTGATAGCATCTGGAGAAGCATATGAGGAGGACTCAGTTTCACAGATGAGTACCTCCTTGTGTGAGCATCTTACATAAAGACCATCTTATTTAACATGGGTGTTTATTATTAGAGAAGGTTTAACATCTTTATTCAGGTTAATCTGAGAAACAGAAATTTCATGCGAAATTTTATATTTGAGAATTTTATATGTAACTCAGTAGCAGTTCAACTATTTTTATTTCAGTTTTTTTAATTGATATTTATTGAGCTCTACATTTTTTCTCTGTCCTTTACCTGTCTTCCCTAGCCCCTTCAACCCTTTCTCAAGGTCCCTGTGCCCCCAATTTGCTCATGTACATTAGACATATGTATGTCTCTCTTAGGGTCCTCATTTTTGGAATTGTGATTTGTGGGCTGGTTTTCTTCACTTCGTGTTTAAAAACCACTTATGAGGTTGTGGGGTAAAAGGAACACTCTTGCACTGCTGGTGGAAAGCAAGCTGGTATAGCCCCTTTGGAAATCAGTGTAGTGATTTCTCAGAAAATTAGGAAACAACCATCCTCAAGACCCAGCAATACCACTTTTGGGTATATATCCAAAAGATGCTCAACTGTGCCACAAGGACATGTGCTCAACTATACTCATAGCAGCATTGTATCCAGAACCTGGAAACAACCTAAATGCCCCTCAACTGAAGAACGGATAAGGAAAATGTGACACATTTACACAATAAAGTACTACACAGCAGAAAAAAAATAATGACATCTTGAATTTTGCAGGCAAATGGATGGAGCTGGAAAACATCATTTTGAGTGAGGTAACCCAGACACAGAAAGACTATTATCACATGTACTCACACATAAGTGATTTTTAAACATAAAGCAGTTCAACCTTTAAAAAGTGTTTCTGAGTTTGTGTATTCAACTAGGCTGTCCAGTCTCATTTGCTAGATATTAAAACATACGTAATGAATTAGTCAAATGTTACTATTGCTAGGAAATCCAAAAAAGTCTATTAAAGAATGTCTCCTGTTTCGTTGCATTGTGTATGAGAAGCCTCTTGTTACTGAAAGTGTTTCAGCAGGTTCTCCGGTATTGACTGCATATCAATCACACGACGTTTGTCATCTCCTCTGTGTTCTGTTTCAAACCTTTCACCTTGCATCCTTTCATGGGAATCTCTTTCTTTAAGATTTGCTGCTGCCAACTATCAAGTGGTGGAAGAAGACTGAGACCTCAGGGAGGAGTAGCGAGCTCAGTGGTAGCTTGGCCATGTCTGATTAGATCCTTGCTTGGCTTTCAAGCCTGTTCTTTTCCGTCTTTCCCCCACACTAGTGTGACCTAGCCTTTGTTTCCCTTCTTATGCATCCACTGTAGTTCTAACAACTGGTGGATTCTTGTCTAATCAACTGGCCATCAACCTCAGAGCGCCCCCAGGCACTAATTAAATTGCATGTTCTTGAAATCAATCCTGTATCTTCTGCATTGTGTTCTCTGAGCTTGAAATTCTGAAAAAAAAAAAATAGTACTTGGTAAAGCATTCCCCCTTTTGTTCTTCAACCAATTAATCTGATTTCCAATTGAATAAAAGGAAAAAAGCTTATAGCAAGACATATTTGATAGCTGTACTACTTTCAGGCAAGAGATGTGAGGTTTGATGTGGTCCACACAAGTTTCCCACAGAAGGCTAGGATATTTGGTACAAAAGACCACAGCTGGTTGGGATTTTCTTTGACTCTTCTCCTACATATTAAAATCCTCCAGGGAATTAATGGCTCATGTCATAATGAGTACCTAATTTGCCATTAATATCCCAAAGCTCTGTCCCTGAGTGGGTCCAAGGAAGCTAATTCTAAGGCCCACCTCTTACTCCGTTTTCTATCACAGGAGAGATTTGGGGATCAAGGATAATATATTTGGGATTAGTTGATGTTATTCCAGGTGGCTCAAATAGGTCCAAGTTCATCCCACTAATTTGATGACCTTTGAAATGTAATCTGCCTCAATAATAAGTCAAAACGCTCCTTCACACAAGGATGCCGGCTTTAATATTCCTCAAGGAGGAGGCTCTGAATCATGTTAATAGAAGACATATGCTTCATGCATAGAATTATTTGTGCTTCTGGGTGGGCAGGAAGAAAATACATGCTCAGTCAGTAAGGTTCTCTTAAGAAAACTAACTTCCAATATGGCTAAAGGAATGGCTGAAGAAGAGACTAGAATTTAATATTCATTTACTCCTGTATTATTCATTTTTGCAATACAGGGAATCGAACCCTGGGTATTTTACATGACAGGCCAGTGTTGCACCATGGAGTTATATTCAAAGCTCCTCTGTTCAGTTTAGACAGAATATTGCTAAATTACGAAGGGTAGCACCACTTTTTCTACTCATCAATATATCTCATTGGTACTCCAAATGAACACTATTTATGTTCTGTGGGAAAGCTCAAGATGGGGTGAAAAGACTGGGAAAGAAGAATGTATCAATGGCTAAGGAGAACAAAAAAAGAACAAAACCCAAATGTTAGCAACAGAACAAAAAAGCTAAGAAGCCTAGGATTCATTTGGCCTTTCACTTTTACCATATGAAGCTACCACTAGCCCCGCCCCATCGATCGATCGATCGATCGATCGATCCATCCATCCATCCATCCATCCATCCATCCATCCATCCAATGTTTCCAGGGAGGCTTAATGAAAGCAGTGGCAGAAGGACATAGCTTTCTAGCAGCTATCCTGTGTCATCTTCCTAGCTGACCTTTCAAAAGCAGCAAAGACCTCCATGGTTTTTCATATTTTAGACTATACTCAAGTTATCCACAAACTCTTGATTTAGGTGTTGTTTGGACTAAAATAGAGTCCAAGAGACAGACATGATTTTACATGATCAAAGTTTTCAGGAACCACATGAACAATACCCGCATTCCTCTTTCTAAGATATCAGTGACTTTCCAGCTTCCATGTTTATTGCCATATCTGTATTTATATTTCATTTGTATTTTATAAAATAAGCTGTCCTAAAGATCAGAGAGTAAACAGCCTCACTAGTCAGTCATACAGACCAGGCATTGGTGGCACACACCTTTTATCCCTAGTTAGCCATAGAAGCCTGGTAGTGATGGTATATGCATTTAATCCCAGCACTAGAGAGGAATATAAAACAGGAGGAGACAGGTCTCAGCTCAGTCTCATTCTGAGCATTCGTGGAGTAAGGATTGTCATTTCTGTCTCAGGTAGAGGTAAGAGCCAGTGGCTGGCTGCTTTGCTTTTCTAATCTTCATGTTGAACCCCAATATCTGTCTCTGGGTTTTTAAAGAATGATACTCATATCATTCTAGAATCCCTGCCCAGAGATGTGCATTACTTGTCCTCAGCTTTGTTCACTGAAGGCTAAGCTGTCAGAATCCCTGGAACATATTAACCATAAAGCCTAACTGAAGCTCTGCCCGGTTCTGCTCCATGCAATGAAGTTTTGAAGGCATTTAAAAATTATTAAAGAATTTATGTAACTGTGATTCATGATAAATTTGATGACTTACTGTGACTCAGCTTATGCTTGTCTTTCTTGAAGGAAGATTTGATTCAATTTGAATCCTATGATCATAACACCTGTTGTATTAGGGACTTACTGATAAGTGAACTAAGACATGGAAAGGTATATCTGCATTTCCCATGTGATGCATAGTAACTAGAGGAGTGATAAGGAAGGCAAACCCGAGTCTTGCTCTAAGCCTTACCTGTGTCTGTAGTCACTGTGCCCTATCCTTCCATGGGTACCCATTTGCAGTCTTACACTGCAGGGCAATGCATGTCAGCATTTGCAAATCAGATAGGCGTATGACTCCCAAATCCAGCTCTACCACTTCTGCATAGTGATTGCATCTCCAATGAGACTGTTATGTAACTTCAAGGAAATATAATGATGTTGACTCACAAGGAATAAGTAAAATTCCAAACCATAGGAATGTTATTTGAACCTGGGGATGTAGTGCAGCTGGGATATTGCTGGAGTATCCATAAGCCTGGGTTTTGTCTGGAGCATGACATAAATCTATAACCCATGCCTGATGGTACACATCTGTAATCTCTGAATTTGTGAGATGGAAGCCAGACAGACAATCAGGAATTCAACTCTGTCCATAGATGCATAAGCAAGTGGGAGGCCAATTTAAAACTTTAGACTCTCTTTAGTCCTCTTAACACATGAGACTACTCTGAATGGGAGTTCTGAATAGTATAAATCAATATTTATACATATTGACAAGATATAAAACAGGCTTGCCTACATGCATGTTTACATGTGGAATCTGTACATTTGCACCCATGGTATAAATCAAAAGTTTGTAAAAAATATGAAAATCCAGGAGATAGGGCTCAGTGTGTACAGACCCTGGTAATGAAGCCTGTTGTCTTGAGTTTGATCCCCTTGATTTAAATGGAGAATGGAGAAAAGTTCCTCTCCCATGCTATCGTGCAGTTTCCAGGTGAGTGCCTTGACATGTGTGCCCACACACATTAACAACACACCAAACTCACCGAAATATCAGACATTGTTGTGGTGTAGCTCTGAGTATAGTCCCTGGGATTCCATATCTAACATGTGTTTTAACTAAATTCATTAATCTTTCCATGAAAGCCAATAGAGCAGGACAGGAGGGATTTGTCAAATTGAGAAATAAATGACCCCTTCTGTTCTTATAAACTCACCCATGTAAGGGTTAATGTTGCATTACATTTAATAAACATGAAGACATTGTAATTTCTCCTTCTCTGCTTTTCTTCTTACTTTTACTTCCCCTTCAGGACATTGTTAGGACTTTAATCTTCTTCTATCATCCTTTGGATTCTGCTACAAGCACACCAGAACATCATGTTTATTTCCTGTCCCAGATTACATGAAACAAAGCTTGTTGTAGGCATAACAGAGATGCTTCTAAAATTGTCTTATTTCTCTACTGTCTTTTGTCCAGATACCATGGGTGAAATGTTTCTCGGCCTCACTTGTGATATGATCACACGACTGAGTTGTAAGCCCTGGAGTATGCGTGGAGGTGCTTTTCAGCTTTTCCAGCCCTGGTTCTAGTTTTACTTCCTTTTCGTTTAGACTTTCCTAGCATTTCAGAAAGTAAGCAAACAGAATCAAAAACTAAGCATACAGAATCAGTGAATACTTGGTAAAATATTCTCTATCTAATCTACAGCTTATGGTGAAACCACAGCCTGAGCAAACTTAATGCCAAGATGGTTTCTTTGAATATTGACTAGTGAAGATGTTTTTGCTTTTGGGGGGATTTATTTTAAATTTTATTATAAAAACATTACCAAAAGACAAAATTATACCCTCCAGTGTGGGAAGATTGAGCTATTCATTAATTTTGGAAAGCAGATCAGAGAATTTGTGTAAATTAGCTAACAAAATGTATCTTCCTTAGCTCTCTTAACTTTCTTCAGCACACTCTTGTTTACATTTTCTGGAACAAGTCACATCATGCATCCTTTTGTAGAGATAAGCCAGGGTCTGCAGGAATCTTTCTAGCAACTGCACTAATTGCCCCATCCATCTCTGCTGTGTGTTCTCCCAGATGGAACGGGATCTCCCCTTCTATGACCTACCTGATTTCCACTTTTCAAATATTGGCTCAACACATTTCTCCTTGAAAATAATCTTAGACTATCAAAACCAATGAGATCATATCATCAAATACTTCTACTAGCTGTGTTAAATCAACTATAAATTACACAGTGAACATCACAAAGTCAGTAAGACCAACAACTCATGTGAACAAGTTCACCATTCAGGGGCTCAAATAGGAAGTGAAGACAAGGCAAAGAATGGGACAATGTAGATACGCATTATTTGAGTGACAGCACAGGAGATATTCCCTGGATCTAATCCAGGAAGCCCATTCAACATGACAGCCACTTTGTCTCAGAAGCTGCGTAAGTACTGGCCTGGGAGCATGGAAGTGATACAAATTCCCAGGCTGAAAAAGCATTAAGCACAAAGACCTGGTGATGACACTGCATCAGAAAGATCAGAATGCAAAGAGGACAGAGAGTTGTGAGAAACCATGTGGAAAGCAGTCAGGGCCTAGGAATGGCTGGGATTATGTTAAAACCTAAGAATCTGAGTGTTGTAAGGGGCCTCTTGTTCAATTCCCAGCCTCACAGACTCCTAAAATAATCACAAAAAACTGTATTAATTAAATCACTGCTTTGCCTATGAGCCCTAGCTTCTTATTGGCTAGTTCTTGCTTGTTAATTTAACCCATTTCTATTAATCTGTGTATCACCACATGCTGTGGCTAACTGGCAAGGCTCCAGCATGTCTGTTCCTGGTGGAGGCTACATGGCATCTCCCTGACTCTGCCTCCTTTCTCCCAGCATTCAGTTTAGTTTTGCCCACCTACCTTTGTTCTCCTCTGTACAGGCCCAAGAGAGTTTCTTTATTAACCAATGGTATTCACAGCATACAGAGGTGAGTCCCACATCATATGAGAGTAACTACAGCCTGATTGTCTGTCTTTTATGATTTTATTCATAATATGTATATACATATTTGTATATATATTTATATATAGTTACATGCACATATATTCATTGAATATATTGGAATCAATCATTGAATGTAGAAATAAATCATTTGATGTCTTCCTAGAGCAAGTATTTGGTTATAATCATTTTTTATTTTATTTTTTTGAAATTGCTATGTGGATTCAGAAAAAGTATGAGTGATAGAAAAATGGGATTAGGAAATGTGTCAGGAAACATGTGATATGTTCTTAAAGAAAGACAGGGGACTCATGAGAATGAGGAATGAAGGCATTCTGGGCAAATGTAGTGTAACAGGATGGTCAGGGCTCAACACAGTGCCTAGCTGCTGTTACCCACTTACTAAGGCAGTGGCTCATTGAAGCAAGCATGCATGAGAGAGCACTAGCCAGACAGGTTGACGGTAGCCAGCATAAAAAAGGTTAGTAAATTATTCAGCATTAATCCTTTAACTCATATAAATCATAAAAGTAATATAATCAGAAAGCTAATATGATTGGATTTGCATTCCAGAAAGATCTTCTGGTTAGAGTGCTTCCATGGAGCACAAAGAACAAACCTGAGATAGACATTTCACTCCCTATTACATTCTAATTTGCAATATTTTAATCCAAGTTTTGCATGTCCTGTCTGTTCATGTTAAACTCTCCAAAGACAGGAGCTCCTGAGAGTAAGACACTCGTCTCCCCTGCAGCCACAGAACACAAAGCAAGGCACATTTTTTTTTCTTTTTTAGTAAATAAAATGATTGTAATTAAATGTTTGATTAAACTTAACTTTGTCTAAACCCCTGCTGTGTGGAGAGAGATTTCATTGCTGCCCTGCAGGAGAAGAACAGCTGCATGTTCTTTCTTTAAATAGATACCCTAACCTGTCCAGAAAGGGAGGGGGATGCATTTGTACCAGGGAGGTGTCGAGAAGTTTAATTAGCCAGTGTTTATAATCTCCTTTGAAGCTGAAAAGTGCTAATTACGTTTTTCCCACTTTAAGACCTGGAGTCACTAGAACCATATCTTAAGAACTTCTGAGTTAGAAGTGTTTGCTTGTATACACTGAGCTGTGTGGCTCATTCAAGCACAGACTTCAGCAAGGAAGCCTTAGAGTTCCAGACATCATTCTAGAAAGTTAAAGGATACGATTTCACAGGGAACAATTTAGAATAAACAGGCAGATTCGGCTAATATTATTAACAATTCATATGGCTAATGGTCTACAGCCTCCAAAGGACCATTTGCCATGGTAAAACTTTCTTTCAGGGAACACTGTTTTGGGGCATTAAATTCACAGGGTCAGGACCATATCGTCTTTTCTATCCAATCATAAAGCCAGTACAACTTCCATATCTAGAAAACTAACTCTGAGGAATCTAAGGAAAGCCATTAGTATACACAGCCATTTTTCATGCCAGATTAAAAGGGCTTTATCACTGAAAAGAATTTTATACTTCAAATAATAAATAATATAAAACAACTAAATTCCTCCTTTTATTTATCAGCATCCTAATTTTAGAATTTTCAATCCTGATTCGAGAGCTTGAATTTGCCCGTTTTCTTTTTGGGACATTAATTTACTGTAAGCATGAGTTACTTCCTACTATACCAAAGACATTCTCTCCAATGCTGCTTCATGATTTCAGTTATTTAAAAACATAAACCAATAGAACCCAGAACAATACCAAAAAGACAAAGGAGTAAGGTTACAATAAATGTAGTAACTGGATCAAACTTTTTGGAAGTTGCCCAGAGCAATCTACTGGTTATCTGTGTTAGAAAGTGTGTCATCTGAAAGCCTCAGTACTCCATGGGAACAGATGTACACAGCAGAGGTCAGACCCTAAGGCAACCAAGGGAGTTTCAGATATGTCAACAGTATTTACCGATTCTCAAATTTAGTTATCTTTTACATACTGTACCGTGTACTTTGACTGTATCATGTAATTTTATCTTTTTAACACTTTGGGTTGGCTATTATTTGCAATTTAGAAATTATAAAACCAAAGGCTAAATGGAAAATAATTCTTTTCTAAATCACTAATTTTGGAAGTGGGAAATTTACAATTAAGTTGTTTATCTAAAATCTGGTCATTTAACTACCAAAGTCTATCTCAATAAACTAGGGCATACAACGGTTCACCAGGGTTACAGACGGACACAGAATAGCACTGATTATCTTTCAGGTATCACCTCAATTTGATGGTGAGTAGTGTAATTGCCTGAAAAAAAACCCTACATATTTCAGCTTAAGCACATAATTTTAGAATTTTAATGACTAGAGTACGGTGTTTCTAGCCAGATAGCTTAGCCTGTTCTAGATTCATGACTAACCTTCTCTGCTAATCCTATGCTTGTGAGAAAGTGTGAGATGTTATTGTCACTCACTCTTCCACAATTTATCCTCAATTTCTCTAGGAAAATAATCTATGAATACTGCTAATTTGTCACCTTTTGCATTTAACCCCATTGCCAGAATATATTATTAGTGAAGTTGGGTGATCATAACTTTACACATGTGGCCTTAGATTTGAGGGCATTAATGCTTATATCTTACCTCTCCTCATATTAATATTATAGCAATATAAAAACAAGTAATGATGCATGAACACAGGCACCAGCACAGCGCTCCTTTAAGGAAGTGTCCATCCTAAGCATTGAGAGTAGTGGAACACTCATGCAAAGATGAATGGAAAAACTTGGAATTGTCCAATACTTCATTCAGTTGTATTATTTAATTACAATACAGATGAGGTTTTGCTTAGATGGCCAAGGGTTTCTTCTCAGATGTTTATTGTTTTATTCACTTGGAGGGGAGCTTTAGCCTGAGAGAATGATTGGTAAGAATGATCAGGTAGAGGCAGGCTGTTGCTGACTTAATATCTCCATTTCAAAGTCTCCAGTCACTGCTCATAGAGTGTAGATTCAACCATTCTATGGACATGTTCCATTAAATATTTGAATTTGACTCCGAAACTGTTTTAGAGGGTTTAACATGGGAGGTGATGAAATCTGTCTAAGATTCACTTGAGTACCTGACGACATCTAGTTTGTAGACCCTGGTTTCCCAAAGCTTCTGCCACTGAGCCCAGTGAGTATGCTGACCCTCTTCTTTCAGAAAGCATGAATGTTGTTGTGTACCATATTACTTGAGTCACATGCAGGGCTGATACAGATCTACATACAGATTCCATATGGATTTTCCCATTCTTGTGAGTGTGGTTAAATACATCACCCAAAAAGTCGAAGATTTAGGGATGACTCCCACTCAACCACAATGGACAGTTTTTACAGGACTAAAGAAAGGCAAGAACTTCCACCTCTGTACACTTCCCAGCCCAGTGATCTTAATATACCCACACGAATTAGGGGGCAGATAGTAACTTACACACTTTCTCAAAGAGTGTTATATTGGAATCAATATTTCATTATCACTCTCTAGAGTTAATGATTAAGCCATGCACTGACTGGACCCAGGTCCTTGCAGGGAGCCATTGACATTTGCACCATGGCCTGTGAGGTAAACTGCCCTTTTAAAAGAATGAAAAAGGTTAACCCAGACCCTTGTAAACCTTTATCAATGACTTGACATCATTAAAATCTGTCCAGTATATTTTCTGGCAGTCAATCAAACATAAAACTCCCTAGAGTTGTATGCTTTCAATTTTCAACTGAGGAAGTCAAACGAAAAATATCTTCAACAGTGTTATTTAAGAGTGCAACATATAATCCGGGTAATACAAGCTGATGAGACAAAGGAAAAGAACTCAATGCCTCCCCTCAAGACCTTTACAAACTAGTTATCTGCAAGAGAGCTAAGAATCACACAAACCATAAAGTATCAGCTACTAATAAAACAAATGAATCAGCGAAAGGATGACAGTAATAAAGTTGTATATAACATTTCAATAATTATGTCTTCTATGCTTAATCTCATGAGAAAAGAAAAAACACTGTGTATGTTTCCCATATGGTCAGAAAATGTCACTATTAGTATATATCCCATACTTTCTTCATCCATTCTTCAATTGAAGGGCATCTAGGTTGTTTCCAGGTTCTGGCTATTACAAACAATGCTGCTATAAACATAGTAGAGCATATACTTTTGTTGTATAATAAGGCCTCTCTTGGGTATATTCCCAAGAGTGGTATTGCTGGGTCCATGGGTAGGTTGATCCCGAATTTCCAATGGGGATGTTCTATCGGGAACTCACCAAGGCCAGCTGGCCTGGGTCTGAAAAAGCCTGAGTTAAAACCGGTCTCGCTGAACATAGCGGACAATGAGGACTACTGAGACCTCAAGAACAATGGCAATAGGTTTTTGACCCTACTGCACCTATTGGTTTTGTGGGAGCCTAGGCAGTTTGGATGCTCACCTTACTAGACCTGGATGGAGGTGGGTGGTCCTCGGACTTCCCACAGGGCAGGGAACCCTGATTGCTCTTTGGGCTGACGAGGGAGGGGGACTTGATTGGGGGAGGGAGAGGGAAAGGGGAGGTGGAGGTGGGGAAGAGACAGAAATCTTTAATAAATAAATAAATAGCCATAAAAAAAAGAAAATGTCACTATTAGGAGGTGTGTTCTTGTTGGAGTAGCTGTGCCCTGTTGGAGGAAATGTGTCACTGAGGGTCAGTCAGCCTTGGGCCTTCAGAAGCCCAAGGCAGACCCAATGTCACTCTCTCTTCCTGCTGCCTGCCAATCTGGCTGTAGAACTCTAGTTATCTCTCCAACACCGTGTCTACCTGTGTGCTTCCTGCTTCCCACATGACGACAATAGACTAAACTGTAAGCCAACCCCAACTAAATGCTTATATTAATACAAGTTACCGTGGTCCTGTTATCTCTTCACAGCAAGGAAGATCCTAATGAAGAAAACTAGAAACATGGGAAGTGAGACATTAATGGCGTTTGTGGGTCGACGAAGAAAGGTCTGTGTGGAAGGCAAATAAATGGGTGTCATGTGAACAAGTGCGACCTACTGAAATTATGTCCTGCATATCTCTGTGAACCGGAACTTGGCCACTGTAACATGGGGATACAGACACTGTGAGAGCTAAAAGGATAAATGATTCACAGAATCTGCAGAAATGAGAAGTAAGCAATACTTCATGCCAGGAACAGAGGAGATCTCCTTTATACTTTACTAATGAGAAAAAGTTTGATCTGGTGACATGAAATCTCACAGGTGCACCTTCCTCCCTGAGCTTGTTCCCTCCTTTCACAATTGCAGGTGCATTTACCTCTACTAGCCAATGGGTAGGACTCTCTTTCCAGCAAGGCATTTCCTCCCAAGTTTCACTCCTGCTGTTTAGATAATTACCAGGCTGCTGTTGGCAGCTTCCAAAAACACTGAATTTCCAAAACACTTCAACCTGGAGCTTCCACATCTCCTGCTGGGCATCTGCTCATTTTCCATTTGCCCAAGTCTGAAGAGTAGCAGAACCCACAATTACCTTTCCAAAGGTTTCCTTTCTTCTTGACTATACATGCTCATAAATTCAGGTTAGAATTAAGGACTCGATCTGTAGCAGTGATGTTGGGCACATGATGGTCTGAAATAACTTAAGACACTAGTGTTTGTCTCATCCAGTTATAGAATGTTGAAGGAAAATCTCATTTGTCCAACCTCTAAATATCTCCTAGGAACACAGAAATATGAAAGTAAATGTAAGATGTTTAAGAGTTGACAAAAAGTTACAAGTCATGTTGATGGTTTATAGGAAACCACTGGGCCCCTGTGCACTGGAACCAAGATTTGCCATTCTGGCTATGACACCATGCCTAACACTTTGCAATGCTCACAGGAAATAATAACTAAATGATTGAATGAATAAAAAAAACCTGAGATTTTTTTGACTAAAATTATTAAAATGGTAAGCCAATTTATAGCTTTGGGATCAATCCAATTTCTACTATTGTGTAGTTAAATTTTATTTTCAGTCTCTATTTTACCTATAATTTCCTGTTACACCACCAAACAAGATAATTTTATCAGTAAAGTTTGAAGTTTCCTTGGGTTTTTATATAAGGAAAGGTAGTTCCTCCCCACCTCTCTCCATCTCCTTCATTCTTCTGGGAGTGCTATAGACTCACTTTTTTCATGACTTACGCTGCTTTGCACCTTAAGAATTGGTCTGTCTTTGCAGTGGTCTTAGTCCTAAGCTAACTTGTTCATTCAGATAAAGTAGGCTGAAATCCTCAGTGCTTATAAAAGCACCCTCTTCTATAGCAAATTGAATACACATTGAGTATTGCTGTGAACTAGGCGTGTGTGAGTATGACATATAGAAATGTAACCTGCAGTTTAGAGTCGAAAATATTATGGATATTTAAAATGGTATCTTAAAAGTTACACAAGATAACAAAAAATACAAAGCAAGATTGATTTATGTGAAAACATTAAATTTGGTAACAAAAACTTAGCGGAATAAGCAGAGAATTTCTTCATGATAGGAGAGAAATGAGACGAGCTCCTGAGTCAGGTTTACATAATAAGAAAGGGAAGGATGGAAGTTCTTAGGGTCAGAAGAATGTCATGACAGGTATTAGAGACAGCAATGCATCAATAAGTGTTGAAATAGGAGCGGCGGGGCTGCGTCCCCAACACCCCGGCCGCTTGGCTAGCTCATGCCCGAAATAACAACACACAAACTGTATTCATTTAAAGAACTGCTTGGCCCATGAACTCTAGCCCTTACAGGCTAATTCTCGCACCTGGACTAGCCCATTTCTAATGATGTGTGTAAGCACCCCAAGGTGCGCTTACCGGAAAGATTCTAGCCTAAGTCCATCGTGGGTTGCAGCTGCCTGGGAGAGCTGAGCATGGCGTCTCTGCTCCAGCAGAGCTGTCGGGTCTCTCCGGGAGCAGAGCAGAGTCTGACCTCACTTCCTCTTCCGCCCAGAATTCTATTCTGTTTACTCCTCCCATCTATGTTCCAAGCTGAGGCCAAGCAGTTGGTTTATTATAACTTAACCAATGAAATCAACAGATTGATATATGACACTCCCACATCACTTCCCCTTTTTCTGTTTAAAAAAAAAAAAAAAAAAAAAGAAGGCTTTAACTTAACATCCAAAACTCTAGAAATGACAGAGACATCTCGCTGCCTGGACAGTCACCCAAAGTTCCTCTGTACCGTTGGGGCATCCATCTTCGGCCTACAGGCCCATAGTTTCCAGCAGACATTTCCACAAAGCAGGAAATTTCAAAGGCAGTCACTATCTGCTTGTCCTGAAGAATGTCTTGCAGACTCTTTCATGAATCAGGAACCCCGAAAGATCATCTCACCTTTAGGCAAGTTCAGCAGTCCTCTCTCTGCGGGTTCTCTGTGTCCAGTTTATGCAATAGTCCAGGCAAGAGCAGTTTCTTGCCCAAATGGCTATCAAACTCCATAAGGATCCTCTTCGATGCCCATCTTCCTCTTGAAGTAGATTGGTGCTGCCAGGAGCAGAGTGTCTCATTGTCATGAAAAGTCCTAAGTTATTAAAACATGTAAAATGCCATATTCTCTAGCCTTTGAAAGATATGAAGAATGCCTATCTAAAATATATCTATGCACATCTAGAAAATCTTAACTAACATAACTACAAGCTTAACTACTATTAATGATTATTCATTAACAACCTATATACATTCAAAATTGACCTTAAATCTCTATCAATAAAGCAAAATCTATACTAATGCAAATTATTCATATCTATATCATATCCCCCTTTAAATGTAAAAGAACATTTATAAACCATATTTGGGAACATGGGCGCAGTTTTTTCTCTCCAAACTGCTTCCTGCTGAATGGGGGCGTCGTTAATTAGGTCTTTCATGGTATAACCTGTGTGCTAGTTTCATCTCAGTTGGCAGTTGAGCGAAGCAATTTTCTGAAGGTATTCACAGCAACCGTTCAGGAGGGCGTGGTCCATCATACCATATCGGAATAGAAGAAATGAACAGGGTCTCATCCTCTGTGAAAACAAAAAAAGAAACTCCTTTCCAAAGTATCATGTCCTTAGATCCAAATTTCAAAGTCAAGGCATCAAAATCTCTACGTTGGATTAGTTCAGCAGCATTTATAAACAAATATCTTTTGGCAGCTGTTGCTCCTTCCTCAGCATTCAAACAATTCAAAGAGAGCATAATAGTATACAGTATCAAGATTCTCTGTGTATTTTCCATCTTTGTACGCTTTATTTTAACCTCTATTTCGTTTATTTTTACTTTTATATTCTCTGTATCTCTTTGACCTGGAATAACTCTGTAGACCAGGCTCTCCTTGAACTCTCAGAGATCCGCCTGTCTCTGCCTCCCAGGCATTGGGATTAAAGGTGTTTGCTACTACACCTTGAACTCACAGAGATCTGTTTGTCTCTGCCTTCTAGGCACTGGGATTAAAGGCGTGTGCTACCACACCTTGAAGTCACAGAGGTCAATCTCCCTCTGCCTCCCAAGTGTTGGGATTAAAGGCGTGTACTACCACACACAACTTCTCTTTTTCTTATTTTTTTTTAAGAACTTTTAACTTTTAGCTTGCATATATTTTTAACACACTGTAAATCATTTAAACATTTTCTTTGTCTTTGAATCTCTTTACTGTATATCTCTCTTTTTCTGACCACACGAGCCTTTAAATTACTGAGCAATATGAGTAGGATTAAAGCCGTGGCTTTGCCAGCTAGATCCAGTCCATTCCTTAGCTTTCCAGCCTCATGGCGGAGATACAGGCTGTAGCCATGTTTATAGCCACAATTCTATGGCGTTTCAAGGTCCCTGCCAGCCAGCGAGCTACAACAGACAACAGTCAAGTCCTCTCTCGGTAGTTGGCCCTCCTGCCTCAGTCAGAGTTTGCCCTGGCAGGACGGCCCAGAAAGCCGGCATTTTTAAACAGCACAACTTTTTTCCTGCTACGGCTGAAAACCGAAAAGCATGCGTTCAGCTTTTCACCAACACCGTTTAAGTGTTTCGTGGCAGGACCTCTTAATGAGCTGCAGGGTTTTGCAGCTGAAGCTGAGTCAGGAAGCCTCTCTTAGATGAGAGCGCTTGCTTGCCTCTAGCAAGCGGAGCAGACCCAAGAAATTTCTGCTACCAAGAAAACATGCTTCACTCCATTCTTTCCCAAGCTTTCTCAGGCTTTTTGTGGATTCAGTTAGCCACACGTCTGGGCGCCATCTGTTGAAATAGGAGCGGCGGGGCTGCGTCCCCAACACCCCGGCCGCTTGGCTAGCTCATGCCCGAAATAACAACACACAAACTGTATTCATTTAAAGAACTGCTTGGCCCATGAACCCTAGCCCTTACAGGCTAATTCTCGCACCTGGACTAGCCCATTTCTAATGATGTGTGTACGCTCCCCAAGGTGCGCTTACCGGGAAGATTCTAGCCTCCATCCATCGTTGTGTCTACCTGGGAGGGCTGAGCATGGTGTCTCTTCGGGAGCAGAGCAGAGTCTGACCTCACTTCCTCTTCCGCCCAGAATTCTATTCTGTTTACTCCTCCCATCTATGTTCCAAGCGGAGGCCAAGCAGTTGGTTTATTATAACTTAACCAATGAAATCAACAGATTGATATATGACACTCCCACATCAAATAAGGTACGATTAAATTTTATTGGGGTAGAGAAGTATGGCTACATGGAAGGGCTTGCAAAAGAAAGAATGATACAAAGTTTGATGAGTATGAAAATGGGGCTTTAGGTTTTGCCATGTGTACTTTGACAGATAATATTTTTTATGGTTATTTCTCTGAACAGAATCACATGACTACTTAGAACTCAAAATTACAATGCAGAATGAGTTAACTTTAATTTCAAAACATAAAAATTGAGTGAGAATTTATGACATCCTAATATAAAGCTGATAGACTTTTATGAGATGGCACTACCAAAACTGGTTTACATAATCTACATCTCAATTAGTACTGAAAGGCGATTGTTCCTTGGGTTCACAGAAGAGTAGAAGGAAAGGAACAAAAAGGAGGAAGAGAATCTACTTTCATTAAAATTGTTTGCAATCAATTGGAAATAACTAAATAAACGACGTTTATTATTCAAAAATTTAAGCCAGCTGTGTATCACATCCCAAGGAATTAAAGCACTGCCCCTGCAGGTTTAGAGAGTTGGAGTTCTCACTTGGGAGCCTGTTCTCTACTAAGCTCTATTCCCTCTTATTCATTTATTTTTGCAATGAACTGTTATCGAGTTTTAAAATATAGAAATACAGATGACTGATTAGCGGTCTGTGTATACTTTAGAGCTGTTTGAATCTACGAACTAATGCAAGCAGCCTTGTTATATCTAATGTACTCAGTCTGAATCAACCAGTATATGTGATCTCAATCAATGAAAGGGCTTTTGTTGTTGGAAGTGGTAGTTTTAATTAGTACTTTTGATCTTATTTTTTTAATTTAAATATTAACTTATTAGTCGTGTGATTAAGTCACAGACAAAGGGTCACCAAACTAAACCCCATCTCGGGTGTGCACCAAGATTACTTTTCCGAATGCGAGACATCTGTCATTTTATCCAAGACTCTCAAAAAGCAGCATCACTTCAAGTGTTAAATTTTAATACCCAGCTCAAGTACTAAATTGACAGTGGAATTTGAGAGCAGCAAATGTTCAGTTGTTTTTCCTTCCCTGTGACTTTGTGGTCCGCACCTTAGCGGTAATTTCAGCATGTACTTCTGTCCCCCTCGCTTTCTCTAAATCAGACATGAACGAAGAGACTGACTCACATTTGGTTTTAATACTTTCAGGTATTAGCATTTTAGAGATAGCACCATGTATTTATGTCAGAAGATATATAATGTCTGACTGCTTCACTTTATTAAAAACACAGTTAGTATTGTTGGTTTAATTTTATATGTTAGTTCACCTGAATAAATATTGTAGTTCTTTCTTGATTTTGTCTTAATATTTTTTACTTATTTTATACAATAATTCTCAAAGAATTTTGACATGATCTCAGTCATTAGCACTGTTTTAAATTCTGGTGATTTTTTTTTCAAATTATTAATTTTCAAATAATTAATAAACTATAAATTAAGCTTCATATTCTTTTCTCCTTTGTGTTTTAGTCAAAGTATAGCTGTCTTAGATTTGACAAAATGAGACTCGTCTTTGCTTTCAACTTCCACCCTTGCTCTTCCTCCTTCTAAAATTCAGGGTCAGGGTCATATTTTCTTTAATTTCACACACACATACACACACACACGCACACACACACACACCTGTGACAGTGCATTCATCAAGACAGATGAGTCCCAATACCTATCCTGTTAAAGATACCACTTCCAAACAGTGCTTCATGTTGTAAGATACAGCACATGGACTCCAGAGGGCAGATGCCATAGGCTGAGACCATAGCTTTTCAAGTGAAACAAGACAAAACGTAGAGCTTCCAGAAATTATCTATAAAATGTAAACCATAAAATCACTGCAAGTAAATACAAATGCAAGTACATTAATGAGCTATAACTCTAGCTATAAACAAAAGACAAATGAAGGAACAGCTTGGCCGGAAATTGACTAACTTTAAGAACTTCTGCAATATAAGACACTGTTGAAACAATGAAATGACTATTAAAAGATGATTTGGAATATTGCAAAATATATATATGATTATTGACTGTTTCCCATAATGCAAAAATAATACTTAAAAATCAATTATAGTAAAAAGCAACCTGATTTTAAGATGTAAAATATATGTGCCGACAGATGCAGATTACTGAAACTGAGAACTTTCCATACTACTTGCCATTGGAAATTGGACCATCGGGGGAGGCTGACCACACTTATTATAATAGCAAAGTGAAAATTACAGTATGATGCTGGCAAAAAGTCAGGTGGTATCTATGCTTATTACTGGCATAGTTATATAAGGTAGAACTGATTCTGAAGGCTCTTGGGCACTCCATTGTGAAGGTAAATGCAGTCTTATCATACATTCCTTCAACCAAATGCTTTATCTTGTTTTACCTTGCAATCCCCTTTCTACACTTCATACTCTGTGATGCCACTGATTTAAGAACTTCAATCAGTATGAAAACTGATATACAATGATTTAAAAATAATAAAAGAGCTAGACATCTAAGTGTTCACTTAGTGGGTGGATACGTACGTATCAGTACTGTGGAAAAAGTAATTCAGTGATAGAAAATGAGCTAGGAATTTCTGATAAGAGAAGGATAAAGTCCATGTGCATACTTTCATTGCAAAAAAAGCAACCTGAAAATGTTATATATTGTATAATTAAAAAATACGAAATTCTGCCAAAAGGTAGCCCTATGAATCAGCACTTCTGGAACAGAATTGATAGAATGTGTGCACAAAATATAATTACAACCAATAGAGGCTGGATATTCCAACACTGGCCATCTGGAGGTCTGAGTGCCAGAAAGACTGGGAAATTAGTAACTTCTTGGTCCATAAAGCTGAATCCTCAGCAGTCACAAACAGGTCCTAAAGACCTAAAGAATTCCACCAGTGTCACAATTCTTTAGTGACTCTGGACACTTGAGATTCTGGAGTAAGTAGGGCAAGAGCAGAGACAGACACTCTCAACTGTAAGAATCAAAGGCAAGCAGCACCACATTTTTTCTCTGCTATTATATCTGGGCCCCTGATACAAAATTTCAGGGGAGGCGGCGGTGGGGAAGAAACAGAAATCTTAAATAAATAAATAAATAAATAATTTCACCCACTCTCAGGGAGGGTCTTCTCTCCCTTGGTTAATTTTTCCTGAGAATTCTTTCATAAAGACATCAAGAGAATTATCTCTTAGTTGATTTAAGATCCAATCCAGTCTAAAAAGTAGCTCTGACAGACTATATAAAACAAATAAAGAAGGTGGAGACACATGCTAGCATGTGGAACTACTCCGTACATGGTCAGAATGTGGCTGCATCACAAGACCAGTATCACAAAAACCCAGTAAACTTTATAACCAGAGTAGAGAAAAAGAAGCAAGATGTCACCCATAGGCTAAAATGTTTAGAAAGTTGTGGAACCTTAGGACATGGAAACTTTCTGTGGAAGTCACTAGATGGTGGGATCCTAAAGCTTTATAACTCAACCCAGCACTCTACTCTCTTCTTTCTGCTTGAAGTTGCAGTATGGCCAAACGGTTTCTTGCACCTGTAGCCATTTCTTCCCCTGATTTCATGTCTTCCCAGTCTTCATGGACTGCATCCCACTGGAACAGTAGGAATAACTTTATTCTGTGAGAGTATTTCTTCAGAGCAACAGGAAAAGGAATTGACACAGAATACACATTACAACAATGAGCCTGTAGTCAGAGGAGCCAGATGTCAGAAGGCCCAATGATGGGGGATTCCCCTCTGTATGCAATGACTATGCTTTATTGCCATTGGTTAATAAAGAAATTGCTTTCAGCCAATGGCTTAAAAGAATATAGCCAGGCTGAGAGTAGGTGGAGACAAGGGGAAGCCATGGAGCTGCCACAGGAGATAGATGCTAGATGGACTAGATGGAACCTAACTGGTAGGCCACACCACATGATGACACAGAGACAAAGAGAAATGTGTTTATTTAATATATAAGAGCTAGCAAATAATACAGTTTCTGTGATATTATTTTAGATCTGGATAGACAAGAATGAAGGAATGGCTTCCATCTAAAGCCTAAGGTGATAAGGAATATAATTATTACAAATATACGTGAGAGCTTTTAAAAGGCCCATGGTAGGGATGATCTGACCTAAGTAGCTACAGAAATGCAGTGATGGTTTAAAAGTGAAAGACAGGTAGGTTCCCTGTGCTTGTTGGAAAACTTAGTTATGTTTGTTTTGTCTGTGTATTAATTGTGGGTAAGGGGATAAAAATAGGCTGGGAATATAATTTTCAACTAAAATGGGTCAGGAATGTTGGCCTATAGTACACAAGGCTCTAAGTTCAATCAGTAAAAATATTATACTTTGGTTTGCTACACCATTATATAAAATTAAATGTTTCAGAAATCAAGCTGAGGCTGAGCAATGGTGTCCCTAGCTTTTAATCCCAGTACTTGGGAGGCAGAGGCAGGCAGATGTCTGTGAGCTCATGACCAGCCTGGTCTACAAGAGTTAGTTCCAGGAAAAGCTCCAAAGGTACAGAGAAACCCTGTCTTGAAAAAAAACAAAGAAAAAAATTAGCTGAATAATGAAATAAAGGGATGGAGAACACCTGTTGATGTGGGAGTCCCCTCTCTGTGCTGTGATTACTATTAATGAATAAAGAAACTGACTTGGCCTGTTGGTAGGGCAGAACTTAGGTAGGCAGGGAAGACAGAATTGAATTCTGGGAGGAAGAAGGCAGAGTCAGAGAGACATCGTGGAGCTGGAAACAGACACTGTGAACTTTACTCGGTAAGTCACTGCCATGTGGCATAACATAGATTAACAGAGATGGGTTAGAATTATATGTTAAAGTTAGCCAATAAGAAGCTAATGCTAATGGGCCAACCAGTGATTTACAGTTTCTGTGTGATTATTTCAGGACTAACAAGTGACCAGCCCCCTGCAGCAACCTGTAATCAGGTACACAAGAAAAGGCTTATAGGGTAGGAGGTGGGACATAGTTATACATATAATAACAAACATCCTTGGGCAGTAAGAAATTTAACTTTGTTATAGATTTTTACAAATATTTGTGGCTCTGTGTATGTGCATGAAGTAAGTATTTATCTACTGTCCTTGCACTAAGGGAGTGACAATGACATCCTATGAAAGATGAGTACCCCTAATGCCATGGTGTTGGTTTTGAATACCATTTTCAATAAATGTAACAAGAGTTCATTGGAAAATATGGCTGACATATTTTCAATGAAATCATGAAAAGATGAGGCTAGAAAATATTTGAGAAAAGTCTGAAGGATGTTTTAATAGATGCCTTTGCTTTTATTTTGTGTATATGAGTATTTGGCTATATGTTTGTATTATACCACATGTATACTATGCTTGGGGCTTACAGAAAATTAAAAACAGAGTCTAGAATCCTGTGTAACTGGTGATACAGATAGCCGTTTGCAATTGCATGGGTACTGAGGATTGAACCCAAGTCCTTTGCAGAAAAAGTGAATCCTTTATCCACTGAGCCATGTCTCTAGCCCCCAAAGGATTTTATAATGTTAGAAAGAAGTCCTCATCTTCAGGCATATAGCAGTCTAATTTTGAAACAGCTCCTCAGATTCATCACCAAATCATCACCCACTGCATTCATACCACTTTATAAAGCACATACACAACACTAACAAAGTCTTTCAAGAACATCAAAGACTAAGAGAAATAATGTCAAATGCAGCAGCAACTTATGCAGGTCTAAGAAGTGATTAATGTGGATCTGGTATCAGGGAACTTTAAAGGAGAACTTTAGAAGAAAACCTAGCAAATGTGAATAATATGAATTTTATTTAAAATAATATACGAATATTAATTCACTAATTAAATAAATATTTCAAGATAATAGAAGATATTAATGCTAGGAAAAACTTGGTGAGAGTTAAATTGAGCTTTCATTATCTCTACATTTATTATTATTAGTTATTAGTATTATTTCAAAAATCTTTACTCTTAAACAAACCTAAATCTACTATGATAGCAATATTAACATATTTTGTCTCAATATTTGTAGAGAAAATCTGTTACATGAATATCTACTTCTGTTTTCTATAAATCATACACAGACATATGGTAACATTTTGTTTGTGACCTAACAAATAAAGCTTGTGTGGAGATCAGAGAGTGGAGCTCACCACTAGTTAGCCTTAAAGGTCAGGCAGTGGTGGCAGCACCTTTAATCCCAGTAACCAGGAAGCAGAGGCAGTGGATCTCTGTGAGTTCAAGGCCACCCTGGGCTACACCTGATTGATCCAGTCTAAAAGAAATAAGGTCAGCCAGTGGTGGATCACACCTTTAATCCCAGCACTAGTGAAGTAGCAACAAGAAGGGATAGGGCTATGGGGAGAAAGGAATAGAAGGTAATAGGATTCAGTCTGATTATTTGTGGAGACAGGTTGTTGCCACCTTCAGTTTGAGGATTCAGAAGAGGTAAAAAGTCTCTGTAGTGGCCGACTCCCTTACTTCTCTGATCTTTCAGCATTTGCCTCTATCTCTTAATCCAGATTTTTATTACTATGACCAATAAAAATTCATGTCACACACACACCATATACATACATATACACCACACACACACACATTTTTACCAAATAGGCAGACACATTCACATCCATACCACAAACACACACAACATATGCACACAGACCATGTACACACACCATTCACGTCCCATATACACTACATAAATGCATCATAAAACTCACTACAAGCAAAAATATATATCACACAGATATAGCATATGCACATCACACACATACATCCAACACATATTCATACCACACATATATACATCATAACATTCATGTCCCTATACCATGTATGCACCCCCAAGCCTACCCTTGCAGCATACAAATGAACTCATACAAATGAACTCTATATATTCATTTGCATACTATATATATGTATGTATCACACATCACACACACTACGTATACCTACCACACACAAAGCACACAAACTAGTCTCCATAAGAAACAGGATGGGCAATGAGCAAAGACATTGTCACAAAACCGAGAGAACTTGCTCAGTATGTTTCTTTTCCCATGTATCTCTCCATCCAAGAAACTCACACAGTTCATTTTGTGTAAATCCTGTCATTTGCTACAGAGAATCTTCTTAGCAGCCGAGTTTTCTGATTTCCATCAGAGTGTAATTCAGCATAGCCTCACATACATAAACCATTTATGTTCCAGTTCAAAGATTGGCTTTCCCTTCCCTTCTCTAGAATATCTAATATTAGAAAGTCATTTTCTGTAGGGGAGTTCTTTAATATTTGGATAAGAAAAGTAAAGCACACCTTGCCCCAGGCCAGTAAATAAGTGACAATCTGCAAATTTAATATAAAAATGATTAATTCTCATAGATAGTGGTGCAGCCCAGTCAAACCTTGTAAATATGCTCTATTAACTAGGTAAAAAAGGGAAAACGTAATGAAAGCATGTATTTATAGAAATTATTTTACTATGGAGCAAGAGTGACACTTTTCCAAGCCTGGGAGAGATCTTCACTGCAGGTTTTATATTTCAGCAAGGACGTAGCAAAGTACTTCCAGGAGTTTTAGAAAATGAGCCCATCCGTTTTGTTCATGCAACTGAAGAACAATGACCCTATGGTCTTCCTAATGAAATACCCATACAATTTCCATTGTTTGACCCACCAATTTTATTTTTAATTAATCAATGAGCACTCAGCTATGATGAAAAGTAACCCATAAACAGGGGAAGCAGTGGTTACATGGCTTTACTCAGAGTATGGTCGAAGTTTCATTCATCCAGTCCATAGAAATCTAAGCTAAGTAGATACTTAGCCATTTATTTAGTAATTACTATCTGAAGAGTAAAAAATATTCCATCACAATAAAGTACTTTATAACCATTCATAGATCACTTTGACAAAGAGGAAAGGATAATACTGACTTGGACAAAATAAAAGACAATGAAAGATATAGCATGTATAATATTTCTAGGCAGAACAAAGTAATAAAAATTTTATTGTGGATTTTATTTACTTGTTTGTTTATTTACTGTATTATATTTTACTCACTTTGAAGACTGAAAAAGAATTATGGAAGCAGAATGGCACACTGATTTTTAACTTCCCAAGCACACTTTGTCCATTAGAGAGATATTGCCTTGCTTACAGCCAGAATCATCAGTTTCTCTGTCTCTCACTGATAGGTTGATTTTCCCATATCCATAACCCAGCTTATCTTATGTTTATCAAGGGAAGTAGTTGATCTAACATGATAATAAATTTGTATCTTTGTTTCTATCTTTTTTGACAGCTGAAAAAAAAAGCAACTTTATACCTTAGATTTTCTTTTAAGTGATAGACACACAACAGGGCGGGCTCCAATACACCTGTAGAATGGAGGTTACCTTGGAGAATAACAAAATCATGAAATGCCCTGCTCCATGTCCAATATTTGAGAAACAGAAAATGGGTGAATATTGAGTTAATTGTTGACCAAGACTAACAGACAAATTTTATTAAAACCCTCAAAGAAAGGGGATTCTGGCTTCTCTAGGAAGTGAACTCAGCAATAGGGAAGGTGGTGGGCAGAAAGGGACTGGAATTCAATGCATTCCTAACTTCCCCTATGTAGTTGTCCCCTTTCTTTTCTTAAGCTGTGTAAAGAAGTGAGCATAAGTAAAATTCCTTTCTGGGTTTTAACACACTTTCTTGCAAATAATCAATACCGAAGAAGAAGCCATCGGAAGGAGCATCCAAAGGATTTTCAAAAAATGGAGAAACATACAGAAAAGAGCATTGCTTACTTTTTGTCAGGAGGAGCAGATATACATCTGAGTGTTCTGATCAGAATGATTATTAAGTTATATAAAAGATGTTACTTGAAAGCTACTATAGTAAGAGATATTACTTGATGATAGGAAGGATACCATTAAGTGTAAGCAAGGTTCTTGAACAACATTCAGATACTTTGTATTCTAATGAATTTTTATCCAGGAAGCCTCCTATATTACTTGCCACATTGGTGAAAAAACTAATAAATTTCAGACCTTCCAAGCATGTTCAATCCAAAGTCAGGAATACATGAAACGAGAGTACAGGGTCTGCATCATATCACTATGCGTGTCTTTGACTCTACTTTTGTCAACAGATACAAAAGTCTTCATTGAGCTTCCCTATGCCTCAGTTCAGTAATGACATCTTGCCTTCTTCTTGTCAAGGTAAAGTATATTGAATATTTCTAAATTCCTTATCTCTACTTATCCGAGACAAAGTTGATTTGTCTGTCGCGTTTACAACTCTAAATGCTCCGACATTTCTTTGTCTCTCTCACACACATATGTGTATTCATGGTCTGGAAACAAATAGATAAGACTAAGTTCACAACTTTAACAACACAGTTGTGGCCATAAGGAGTTGGGGTAATGGCAAAAAATATTCAGGTACTCATGCCTTCACTACTCATATCCAGTCAACAATTTTGTTGTCTTTAAGACCTAGGTTTACTTTCTAGAACTGAGGAATAATTTGATGTTGGAGTTTGATAATTTTTGGAAAGATATAGCTTATGTTATTCTATGTTTTCTCATCATTAGTGTATACTTGCCCTTTGAATGTCATGGATAATGCTCCCACCAAACACTGGCATTGTATTTGGTTTGGCAAAGGTGCTAATATGAGCAGAAGAAAGCCACCTCAAAAGGAGGGGATATTGTTAGTAATAGCAGTTAATACTACAAAACTAATAAATAAATTGATACCAGAAGCTAGGCATTTTCACAGTAAAATACATATAGAGTTTGTTTTTATTTTAGTATTATCTGTAAATGAGAATACAAGTAAAACAGCTTTCCGGGAAAAAATTGTTAAAATTGCCACATGCAAAAAATTGTATAACATTCTGCACAGTGCACTTGTGCCTCTGGAGGAAATAGCTTGAGAGATCAGTGGGAGGGTGAGTAGGTGTCTTGTCATGACCTGTAACACAGTATTTAGGAAGATGATTTTAGGGAGAATTGGCCAATTTTCAAACAGAAGCTCAAGGAGTTGAAAAATAATCTAGAGACCAAGGGTTTGCATATCTGAGAGAAGTGGACCCTGTAAAAACCTGAGCTTCAGGTTAAATATCTCAATCAAAGGGGACTTAAATTTCTTATAAGGAGATATAACTTTTTGTAATGTAGGAACATCTAGTACTACAAAGCAAAAACAATCATATATAAAACAATAATGAGAGAGCATATAAAAGCAAGTACCAAAGAGAAAATAACAAGAAGAAAATATATCTGGGAGAGGATAAAGATGAGATATTAAAGATATTTTGTGGTATAATATTTTCCCTTTGTTGATATTTGAGTTCACATGTTATAGATAATTGTGACAAAACCCAAAGGGAGATCCAGAGCTAACTGCTATATTAATAGATTTAGAAGAAAATAGTCAACCAAAGCCCTTTGAAAATCATCTAATTTCTGTTATGTGGTAGGGAGAGTGAAGAAAATATAGGCAACTCTCAACTCACAATGACATTTCCAAAATAGTAAGAAAACAGGAAAGATTATGCTTCAACAAGACAGCATTAATATATCAAAAGCATTGCCACATTTGAGCTACATATAACACAATTGAAGAAGATAATGTAGTCTGCTTGTGTAGTCATCACCAATATGTGGATGCCCTCAAGCACAGCCATGCTTATGATAAGACATTTGGACATGGAATTCTCAACGAATAACATACTCCATCTGCTTATATGTCTCCCGTCAAACTCAGTACTATACTTTACTGAAATGAAATGATACACAGTAGCATCTGTAAAGGGAAAAGACTTATGAGGCAACAAAATTCCAAAGAAACCAGAGCCTTCTGTGCATTGCCTGCACAAGATTACATTGGCTACAGTTAATTTCTCAGGGAACTGTGAAGTGTTGGCTAGAAGGGAAGGTCGAAAAGACTCAGCATCACACGTTTCTATTCAAGGCTGATCACCTTTCTACACCAAGTCTAGAACACATCAAAATCTAATCTTATGAGTTCAGAATGTGTTCAAAACATGTCACTGTGTTTACTTAAAGACATGTATTTTGCTCAGTTCGTTTTTGGAACTCTATATGCTTCCTTTTCTCTTATTGTACTAGGTTTTACATCTCCCCCATCCCTTACTATTGTAATGACCTAGGGCCCAGCCATTAACTCTCTTGAGGCTTGTCAAGACACTATTTTTTTTATTTATTGGGTTTGTAAGAACTTTGAAAATCAAATTCCAGATACCAAGTCAGATTACAGCCAAGAATTTTAAAGAAAAGTCTTTTCAAGACTAATATGTGAAAATTAAATTCTATACCAACTTGAAGGTTCTGAAATTCCCCTTTCGTTATTGAATTACAGTCTACATTTTTGCTTTTATTGAACCATTTCATTCAATGCACAAATTTGCTCTCAACTCTTTCATAATTTAAAGGAATTCAGACACAAATGCTTTCTTGATCCTGGTTTTATTCCTGATACTACTTATTTCTCAAATTCTTTTCCCCAAATCTTTTGGAACATATTTGTGTGATTTCTACCCTTAATTCTTTTGCTCTTCCCTAAGTAGGTGATTCAGTGGTCAAGTTTCTGTCATTATGTTGCTTCAACTTTTAGTGACACTCGATATACTGAACAATCTCTTTTGGTTATAGATATTGTTTCATTTCTTTTCCATAGTCGCACATACTTCATTTCCTCTTATTTCACTAGCTGCCTCTTTCCAGTCTGGTTTTTTACTTCTTCCTTATCCCTTATTATTGTAATGCCCCAGGGCCCAGACCTTAATCCTCTTTTATTCTTAAGCTACATTGATTCCTTTGGCGATAACACCCTGGCTCAGTTTTAAAACCATATATGTGCTAATTCAAAAGTTTATCTTTCTAGTCCATACTCGTCTCCCACTAAATAACTATTTTTGAATCTCTCTTCCTAAATCTAACAGAGAGCTCCAAGTCAACATGTCGCAAATGGCATGTTAAACACCCCCTAAAGACTGGCTCATCTACGAGTGGTTTCCATATCAACATCTCTTGATAATATATTTCAATAGTTGCATAGATCAAAATTCTTGAAACAGTTACTCCATACTGTGTTGTGTTGTTAAAGAGGAAATGCTTTTAGAAATAGCTCTATTATAGAGCTACAGTGTTGGAAACAGCTTGGTATTGGCATAAAAGCAGAGAGGTGGACCAATGGAATAAAATCGAAGACTTGGAAATTAATCCACACACCTAAAATACCTGAATTTTAACAAATAAGCTAAAATTATACAATGGAAAAAAAACATCATCAACAGATGGTACTGGCATAACTTGTAGTCAGCATGTAGAAAAATGCAAATAGATCCATATCAATCCACATTCAAAAAACTCAAGTCCAAATGGATCAAAGACCTCAGAGTAAATCCAGGCACACTGAACCTCAAAATAGAGAAAGTGGAAAGTAGCCTTCAAGGCATTGGAATAGATAACTTTCTAAATATAATACCTGTAGCACAGACACTAAGAGCAACAATAAATAAATGGGACCTCCTGAAACTGAGGAGCTTCTGTAAAGCAAAGAACATGGTCAATAAGACCAAAAGGCAGCCTACTGAATGGAGAAATATCTTCATCAACCCCCCATCAGACAGAGAACTGATCTCCAAATTGCATAAAAGCACAAGAAACTAGATATCAAAATACCAAATAATCTACTTTAAAATTGGGATACAGACCTAAATAGAGAATTCTCAGCAGAAGAATCTCAAATGGCCAAAGGACACTTAAGGAAAGGTTCAACATCCTTAACCATCAGGGAAATACATATCAAAATGGCTCTGAGATCACTTCTTACACCAGGCCTAATGTCTAAGACTAAAAACACTAATGTTAGCTTGTGTTGGAGAAGATGTAGAATAACGGGAACAGTCCTTCATTGCTGGTTAGAATGTAAACTTGTACAGCCAATTAGGAAAACAATATGGCAGTTTCTCAGAAAATTGAGAATCAACCTACCTCAAGACTCAATGATACCACTCTTGGGCATATACACAAAGGATGCTCAATCATACTATAAGGACTCCTGCTTAACTCTGTTCCTAGCAGCATTATTTGCAATAGCCAGAATTTGGAAACAACCTAGATATCCCTACACTGAAAAAATGGATAAAAAAAAATGTGGTACATTTTCACAATGGAGTACTAATCAGTGATAAAAAAAAATGGCATCTTGAAATTTGCATGCAAATGAATGGAACTAGAAAAAAAACATTGTGAGTGAGGTAACACAGACCCAGAAAGATGAGCACAGTAAGTCCTCACTCATTAATGGATATTAGACATAAAGCAAGAGATAAGAAACCATGACCCCAGAGAAGCTAGGTAACAAGAAGAGCCCTAAGATAAACATACATGGATCCTCTTGGGAAGAGGAAAGAGACAAGATCTCCTGAAAAAAATGGGAGCACGGGATTGGTGGAGAAGTAAGGGTAGAAGGGAAGGAGGAGTGCGAAAGAAGAAGAGGAGAAGAATTTGAGGGACAAGGATGGTTGAGATGGGAAAGGACAGAGAGGGAGAGCAAGGAAAAACATATTCTTAGTGAGGGAGTCATTATGGTATTAGAAAAAAAAAAAAAAAAAAAAAAACCTGACACTAGAGACATTCCCAAGAATCCACAAGGATGACCCCAGCTAAGATTCTAAGCAATTGTAGAAACGGCACTGAACTGTCCTTGCCTTGTAGTCAGATTGGTGACTATCTTAAATAGAACCTTCATATAAACTTCATCCAGTAACTGATGGAAGCAGATGCAGAGAGCCACAGAGAAGCACTAGCTGAGCTCTCAATATCTAGTTGAAGAAAGAGAAGAGTGATAATATGAGCAAAGATGTCAAGACCGTGATGGGGACACCCAGTGAAACAGTTTACCTAAGCTAATGGGAGTTCATCTACTTTCAGAGTGTGACCAGACTTTACTCCTACTGCTTATATTAGCTTTTGAGACCCATTTTTTTTTTATCTAGGAATAACTTGTTCAGTCTAAATACAGGGGGAAGGACCTTGGTCCTGCCTCAAAGCAATGTGCTAGATTTTACTAACTCCCCATGGGAAGCTTTACCCTAGCTGAGGAGTAGATGAGAGGGGAGGTGGAGGATCCGGCAAGAGGAGAAGGAGTGGGAACTGGGATTGGTATGTAAATGAGAAAAAGACAGCTTTTTTTAAAATAATGTTTAAAAAAGAAATATCCCAATCAAATACATTTTTAGTTGTAGAATAGAACAACTTCCTGCAAGAAGCATTGGATATTAGCTCAATTGGTTATCTATTATGCAATAAAAGTGAGGGAAGTCAATTAAACAAGAGTTAAAGAGTTACACATTAAAGAAACAACATTGGGTAACGTTCAGTGTTCCAAAAACAAGATTGGAAATTGGCAGAGAAAGTAAAGAAGCCTATGAAGACAAAAAAAATATTTTAAATTATTTCACTTTCTCAGTAGTAATGATAATTTTACTATGTGTGAAGATCCAACTCACATATGTCCTTCATATACCTTAGGAACCTCCTGAAAAATAGAGGGCAATGAAGTCTATAGGAACTAGAAAGAAGAGATGAAGCAGGCACTCTGAAAAGAATAAACAACAAACAGATGGTCCCAGAAAATAAGCAAGGCAGTTCCTTAAAAACATATTGCTCCTTAATATCACAAATAAAAAAAATGGCTGAGGTTAGAGAGGATCACACACCAGCACAAATGATAGATGGTTCATAAACCTGCATCCCTGTAGCATCTCACACAACATACTCTTGAACATCTCTACTTTTCCAGAAGCTGTTCACTGCTTACATATCTTTGAGAAGGTGCATTCTGTATCGTAACTTTCTGAGCTCCCTGAGTCTCATGGGTGTCCATGAGATTCCAGGAGGGAGGATTTCAATTAGGATGAAATAGATACACAACATGGAGGAAGAAGGAAAGAGATAAAGGAAGAAAGGAGATACATCTTATTTAAGGATTTGTAGAAAACTCTTGATGAACATAGAACAGTTCTAGGGAGAATTATAAATGTATCCAAAACTTTAACCACAAAATCACTTAATATTAAGACTACTGTAACAATGAAAGTCCTAATAATATTATGGTAAAATGTTTGGTGATACCAAAACAACATCTGCATAAGGATGATTGAACTTTGTCTACTGTAACTCTTTTACAATTTGGCTTATATAGCTTATAGTTCTGATTATTTTTGAAATTGTATACAGTCTAAAATAATGGAAAAATATAGTTAGATATAGTTGACGGGAGTTGTAGGGTTTGCCCCAAGTGAATATATCAGCAGGCTTACAAAATGGAGTGCCAGGGTCTATCATGGAATAAGGACATGTTTATGGTGAACATACTGTCTTGGCTGAGGAATAGTTATGAAGTCCATGTTTGTTCTGTTTCTTCATTTGCTGTTTTCTTTTTTCTTTATTTTAATTTTTAAGCATCCTGTTTGGACCATTCAGCTATCTCTAACATATGGTTAAATTTCAAAGTAAAAGAGAAGAGAACATAAATAGTATTTTCTACTTTAGTAAACACACACAGACATATTACCCAGAAGATTCTGCATCGATTCTGAGACTATGAGCAGGAAGAGATTCCAGGACATTCTGGAAGACACATTTCTGGTGTCAGACGTGGGCACAAGAAGCTTCTGTACTCTTCATGTTTTTGAAATGATTGAATTATTTTTCATGAGAATATATTTTGAGTTATGATGTTTTCCTATTAAAATATCATATCTATAAGAATTGGAAAAAACTCATGATGGGAAAAGGGAGGCTGTTTGAGAATAGGGGGGTCAGTGGGAATGAGACTTGCAAGAGATGTTGATAAATATAGTTGATCATAGTACATTTTGTGTTCACTGGGGTTTTCTGTCCTGCTTGGTCCTGCAGCTGTTAAATCCCAAAAAGTCACACTGAGGTCTACATTAACTATAAACTAATTGGCCCATTAGCTCTGGCTTCTTATTAACTGATTCTTATAACTTACATTAGCCCATATTTCTTGTCTGTGTTAGCCATGTGGCTTGGTACCTTTTTCGGCAAGGCAGTCACATCTTGCTTGCTCTGTGTCTAACTTCCTTTCTGTTTGGGTGACAACTGCAGATTGAAACTTCCCTCTTCCCAGAAATCTCATTGCTCCACCTCTACTTCCTTCCTGGTCACCCCACCTATACTTCCTGCCTGGCTAATGGCCAATCAGTGTTTATTTAAAATACAAGTCACAGAGTACAGACCATTGTCCCATAGCAATTTTGTATATGTATTACATTGTCAGGCACTTTTAAAGTAAATAAATTCAATGAATAGAATAAAATTCAATCAACCTTTCTTACTATTTATTTATTTGAACAAAATCCAAAGAAGTGAAGAGGGTTAATTAATATGGGTTCAATGAAATTGTTATTGAGAGAATCTATTATTAAGGAGGGTTTCGGTTTGCTAGAGAGAGGGTTTGTGCCAGAGTGGGTGTCTGAATTCTACTTCTTTTACTGTCCAATAGTTGAATATTGAAAGTCAGAGTTTGGCAAGATGGATTTTTCTTCATGCCTTATCCATGCTATTTGGACACCTTCTTCCTCACCTAGACCTTGTATGGCAGTTTAATATTTTGAAAACCATTATTAAAGTATATGACAAAAAAACGTTTCTGCTATTTTCAAAAGCCTTAGCTCCCCTATTAGACAGCAAATGGCCTATGGATAAAACATACAGTCCTGCTGGGTGTAACATGAGGGCCTGCTTGTTGAGGTTTCTGTCCTGCCCAGTTCCCATAGCCATTTAACCCAAAAGAATCACATAGAAGTCTACATTAGATATAAACTGACTGACCCATTAGCTCAGGTTTCTCATTAGCTCTTATAATGTATACCAGCCCATTGTTCTAGTATATGTTAGCCACATGACTCGGTACCTTTTTCGGCAGTAGGTCACATCTTGCTTCTTCCGTGATGTAGGTAGAACTGCGGAGAAATGAGGTTCCTCCTTCCTAGAATTCTCCTCTTCTTATTGTCCCGCCTCTACTTCCTGTCTGGTTGTCCTGCCTATATTTCCTGCCTGGCTACTGACTAATCAGCATTTATTTAAAACATAATTGGCAGAAATAGAATTGTTCTCCTGCACCAGCTGGGTTCTTGCTTTCTGTTTTCATGTTGTTCACCTCAAAGCAAGGATCACAACACAGGCACAGGAAATATGAGGTGATAACCTGAAGAACAGACACCAAGGTTGCTAGGCTGCATGTCTAGGAAATATGAGGTGAGAACTTAAAGAGCAGACACAAAGGTTGCTAGCCTGAATGTCTACTGATGGCAAAGTGCCTGGGTTACAACCTGAGTATTCCCACAGAAGGATGTTCAACCATGGCTCCAGACTGGGAAGAGTGATGGTAAACAGTGATGGTTGCAACCTGAGTATGCTCACAGAGGGGTGTTTAGCTGTGGACACAGACTGGGAAGAGTGACAGTAAGTAGTGACAGTTCTCAGTAGTTTCTTTGGTTATGAGACAATTCAGAAGTCATTGACCACAGACCCCTTTCCCCTTCTCAGTCAGAGCAGCTGTTGTATTTTCAGCTGAAATAAGATGGTTCAGCACAATTTCTCTGGTTACTGGAATATGATGTCATGAAAATATCAATTACATTAATTTAGGTATTAGAGTAATAGGAATGTTTAGACTTTCCTTAAGTAAAAAAAAATCACAATAATATTCAACATAAAGTATTGGAGCAGTAGGGCTAGTACATATACACCTATGTTGATGACAGATATTTTAATCCAAGAATTAGTTTCACATTGATCAATATACTTTTAGTGGCTTGAAAGAAATGATACTTAGGCTTAATTCTGATGAGTATAAAGCTTTGCTTCATTTGACCAAGGGTGTTTAAGATTCATAACATGATGTGTGTTATGGAAAGTCTTTAACTGGAATCTTTTCCATTCTAACCAGTGCAAAATATTGGTTTTGCAATCGTTTAGTAATTATATAAGGAGGACATATTTATTACAATTTATTGATTTTATAATTACTACTGCCAGTGTTCACATTATTACACAATGAAAGACTTTTTATATACAATGCTCTTCACCCCCAGCTGGTGAAGAGACACTGTAATGTAATTTTGAGAGTAGCAAACAGTGGATTTTTATTGTTTTTTCTTCTTTCTTTCTTTCTTTCTTTCCTTCCTTCCTTCCTTCCTTCCTTCCTTCCTTCCTTTCTTTCTTTCTTTCTTTCTTTCTTTCTTTCTTTCGTCAACCAGCTAAATGGCTTGCTTTCTGAAAAATACTGAGCAGAGAAGAATTTCCAACTTCAAGGTCATTCCTCGCAGTTGATTACAGTCAACAAATGAGTACAAGGCTCCTATTTAACTGTTAAGTTACTTTGCTGCCCTTAATTCTGGGAAATAAAACTTATGGCTGTAAATTTTCTGCCAGATAAACAGACATCATAAGCCACCATCATACATGGATCATGACACATGAAGATATATCTCTTATGCAATTGATTTTTCTCCATGTGTAAAGAAAACTCAATATCGTTTTCCTCCCCTCCCAGAGCTTAGCTGGGAATATCGAGGTAGGATGGGTGAACAGTCAGCATAGTTTATATTCCCGGCTGAGAACTCCTTTGATTATTTTTCTCTCTGTGAAGACGTGCAAAAAAGTTTGTCTAAGCATATATTTCGATTTCACTTGCCAACAGATTGTGAATAGCTGATTTAAGGTCACTGTCACCCCAAATGGGAAAAGATTAGGTTTCTGAGGACCAAAAATATTAAAAAGTCTGCCTAAACAATATTTGCTGCTGTCCAGAATTCAAAATTGCTGATTTTCACTTCAGGAACACTCCATGGAGTTCTGTAAAGCCTGGGAGTCTATTATGCTGTTTTAATCTATCAGATTTTCAATATCCTAAGGATAAAGGCATCAAACAGAATTACTCCAGCTTGATCAGTGTTTGCCTCTCTTCTGGGTATCCTGTTAGTTCACTGGAGCAACACACACACACACACATATTATTTTATGAACAAACCATGTGCGTTTTATCTAAATAGAATTGCTGAAAAACCATATATTTTCAGTATTCAAGGGCATAGTGCTGTTTCTGGTTATCCTGTGGGAGATGGCTTTTTACAGAGTGCTGGGCACTGTGTCTTTTGCTGGTGACTCATAAAGGTTAACACACCAGTGGGAGGTGAAAGGGACTAACCCTAGCCTGCTTCCATCCGCTGGAAAGCAGTGCTTGTTAATTCCAAACTCCCCAGACGGACTTGTAAAGTCCTTGAAACTCTTGTGCTCATTTTACTCACACAGTTTGTACCTCCTTGGCTCCTATTCCTTTTTCCCTCTTCCCCTCCTTCCTTCTCCTCCCTCCTATTCCTTTTTCCTTCTCCCGTCCTCACCTTTATTCTCCTCCTCACTTAGGTTTGTTGGTTCATTCCCCACATTTAGGACAAGCAAATTTCTACAGCTTTACTATTTGGTAAACTTGAAAGGCTGCATGGATCTCTGTCTCTATCTTTCATCCTCACCTTCTTACTCCACCCTTTCCTTTTCCATACTTTCTTCCTTCCCTACCTATTTTCCCTCTCCATTCATCCATCTGCTGATGAGCTTATTCAAATATTTGAGTCCTGTATGAATTGCCCTTTCCTCCCATTTTCAGATGCAGAGAAACTTGGAGGTATGATGGAGGAAGGACATTGGTTAATTATAATAAAGAAACTGCCTTGGCCCATTTTATTGGTTAGAATATAGGTGGGTGGTGTTGAAATAGCAGCGGCAGGGCTGCGTCCCCAGCACCCGGCCGCCCGCATGGCTAGCTTATGCCCCGAAATAATTACATGGAAACTGTATTCTTTTAAAAACTGCCTGGCCTGGCTAGTTCCAGCTTCTTATTGGCTAGCTCTTACATATTGTTCTAACCCATTTCTAATATTCTGTGTAGCCCATGAGCTGGCTTACCAGGGAGGATCTTAACCTGCATCTGTCTGGAGCGGGAGAATAATGGCAACTCCTTCACTAAGCTTCTTTCTCCCAGAATTCTCCTCTGTCTACTCCGCCTACCTAATTTTCTGTCCTATGAGGGCCGAGGCAGTTTCTTTATTATTAACCAATGAAATCAACAGATAAGATACAAGACCCACCTCCATCATTTCCCCTTTTTCTGTTTAAACAAAAAAGAAAGGCTTTAACTTTAACATAGTAAAATTACATATAACAAAACAGTTATCAAGCAAGAATTACAGTTACAATATTTATATCTATTTTATCTCTTATCATAACTAAGGCAAACTATAACTATCTATTCATTCTTCAACTCCATCAAAGACTCCAGAAGGATATAATAATACTTAAGTAAACAAGAAATAATAAAACTCTATAAATGACAGAGACATCTCGCTGCCTGGACAGTCACCCAAAGTTCCTCTGTACCGTTGGGGCATCCATCTTTGGCCTACAGGCCCATAGTATCCAGCAGACATCTCCACGAAGCAGGAAATTCCAAAGACAGTTCAGTTACTCTCCACTGCGTCCTGCAGAATGTCTCACAGACTCTTTTATGAATCAGGAACCCCGAAAGACCATCTCACCGTTAGGCAAGATCAGCAGTCCTCTTTCTGCGGGTTCTCTGTGTCCAGTTTATGCAACAGTCCAGGCAAGAGCAGTTTCTTGCCCAAATGGCTATCAAACTCCATAAGGATCCTCTTTGATGCCCATCTTCCTCTCGAAGTAGCTGGTGCTGCCAGGAGCAGACGTGTCTCATTGCCATGAAAAGTCCTAAGTTATTAAAATATTTTAAATGCCATATTCTGCAGTCTTTGAAAGATATGAAGAATGCCTATCTAATTGAAATATATCTCTATATATCTAGAAAATCTATTAACAACCTATATTTCCTAATTATACATTACAATTTTAAATGAACTACACAATCGCAATACCTTAATCAATATCAGAAATATATATACATATAAAAATATTGATCTTAAAATCCATACCAATGCAAATTATTCATATCTATATCATATCCCCCTTTAAATGTAAAAGAACATTTATAAACAATATTTGGGAACATGGGCGTAGTTTTTTTTCTCCAAACTGCTTCCTGCTGAATAGGGGCGTTGTTAATTAGGTCGTTCATGATAAAACCTGTGTGCTAGTTTCATCTCAGTTGGCAATTGAGTGAAGCAATTTTTTGAGGGTGTTCACAGCAACCTTTCAGGAGGACGTGGTCTATCATACCAAATCGGAATAGATGTAATCCACAGGGTCACATCCTCTGTGAAAACAAAAGAAGGACTTTTCCAAAGCATCATAACCTTAGATCCAAATTCTGAAGTCAAGATACCTTTAGAACATATGTGCAGGTTCAGCTTAGCAGCCCATATAATGAAATGTCTCTCTGTACTTAGCTCCTTTACAGTCAAAAATTTTAAAGAAAACACAATGCACATAATCCAGACTCTCTGTGAATTTTCCATTTTTACGTGGCTTATTTTTCTTTATTTCTCTTAATCTATAACTATCTGTACTTCTGTACTCTGTCTCTTTAAAGACTTTACCCTTTTTCTTTTTAAGACATTAACTTTTTTATATTCTTTTTCTTCTCTTTCCCAAGCCTACGTACATTCATCCAACAGTGTCTGAATCTGTTCTATTGTGAATCTGTAATTTTTTTATTATCCAGGAGCATTTCCTAAAATGTTAAGCACTTCTTAAAAACTTAAGTTGCACCATGTACAGGTAATACGGTACTGCCTGTGTCCTGCCCAGTCTAAACCTTAACTGCACTGTTATTATGGCAACTACGGTAGTTCCTGCTTGAGACCAGCTCAGTTCAGCATGGTGGAGCTGAGTTGCTCCTGCCTCAGAGCCATTTGGTGTCCCTGAGCCACACATAGTTCCAGGCACACAGCAAGTCCATATTGGCGCTGCAATCAGCAGTTTAATTCTGAGACTGAGTGTGCAGCACAGAAACTCTTTTCATCCAAGTTATAGCAAAATCTGACACGCAGAGCACTTCGCAGTCTGAAAACGCGTCTCTGTATGACGGCAGGAATCCGCCATGCTCTTTTGCCTGCCTAAGCCTGATTCTGCCTTCTGCCCAGGTGCAGGCAGAGAGCCCTGAGCCATCTGCACGGTCTCAGGGCACTCTCCTCCGATCCCAAGCGGGAACACAAACATCCAGTCCCATAAAAGCCTTGAAATGCTTTAAAGCCAGAGTTCACACTGGCAGCACAGCCCTATGAAGTGCGCTTTAAAATGACGCAGCTTTTTTTTCTGTTTTTTTTCTGTTGCTGAGTCAGGAAATCTCTCTACGGCACGCCACCAACAAAGAGCAAAACTCTGCGTTAAACTTGGTTTTTCCTGTTTTAAATTAAGCTCTCCCAGGTTTTTAAGTGGATTTAGCCATCACGTCTGGGCGCCATCTGTTGAATTAGGAGCGGCAGGGCTGCGTCCCTGGCACCCGGCTGCCCTTATGGTTAGGTTATGCCCGAAATAATTACACGGAAACTGTATTCTTTCAAATACTGCCTGGCCTGGCTAGTTCCAGCTTCTTATTGGCTAGCTCTTACATATTGTTCTAACTCATTTCTAATATTCTGTGTAGCCCACGAGCTGGCTTACCAGGGAGTATCTTAACCTGCATCTGTCTGGAACAGGAGAATCATGGCGACTCCTTCACTAAGCTTCTTTCTCCCAGAATTCTCCTCTGTTTTCTCCACCCACCTAAGGGTGGGCCTTATCAAGGGGCCTAGGCAGTTTCTTTATTAATAAGAAATCACTCCCACATCAGGGTGGAGTAAACAGAAGAGAATGCTGGGAGAAAGAAGCTGAATCTCTTTTATCTGGAAACTATATGTACTGGTTTGTAATTGTCCTCCCAGGGAAGAAGGCCATCATTTGTCATTTTGTGAACAGGCAGCTTGAACCATTGAAGTGTCCTGTAAAGACTTTGATTGGGTAATAGAATTAAACTCTGATGTGGAATCCTAGCTGTGGTGCCCTAAACAGAATAAAATTGTTACCCAGTTCACAATTCAGTAACTTTCCTAAGCTTGACATGATCATGATACCTTAATTAGCCACATTTCCTCCACTTTTTCAGGACTTAAGAGACTGTTGCCCTCCTTTATAACTTATGATAAAGGAAAACCATGAAGATGTGTATGTCAGTCACAAAGATACATGAAAGACAGGCTTTAATTTACTTAAACCTTTGAGCAATTTTGTAGAGTAATACTTATAATACTCGTTTTATAGACAAATAGATGAAAGGGATTAAGTCATGTATATAAGGGCATAAAACCAGGGGAAAATGTAGGAAAGATTGAATCCTGACCTTGAGATTAATATTCTTTTCCACATTGCCTTTCTTGGTATGCTAGTGGTGCACACGGGTACGTTATAAATGTTAAATGAATAAAATATATAGTTTAATGAAGTTTTCAGAAAGGGCATATTCTATCATTTTGTCACCATTAGGATCTTCATCACTATCAGTCCTTGGTTGATGTCTTCACTCATGTTTCTGAATATAAATACTAAGGAGCCGTTTAGGAACCAGCAATAGTTCCACCTAAAACCTTGGAAGTCCAATCCATATCAGTTTTTTTTTGTTGTTGTTGATCATACATGTTCATGCTTCTCTTTCTGATAATTTTTGAAGTAAATTATTTTCTTGGCCATTCATTGTTAAGAATCATGTTTATTCTGGAGTACGTGTAAAGAACTGTCTGGGAAAGGATCCTAGTGGTTTTGTGAAAAATCATATTAAAGCAGAGCCTTGGAAGCTACAAGAGTGGCAGCTCTGGTCATGTTCCTCATTTTCAATAGAGGCAGAGGTGAGATCTAAGCATATTCAGACATAATTAACAACTTTATTTGTAAGGAACTTGGTTGACTATGGAACAAGATAGAGAGGGGCACAGAATGTCTGGTAGACCTCTGCCTATCCCTTCCTCATAAAGAATCCCAAGACAAGTTGACACTGTGCAAGACTTTCTCCTTGGCAGTTTACCTATGTGTCCACAAGGCAACAATACTGAAGTTTGTTGGGCACAATCCTTCATTGTTCTCATTTCTTTAGTTGGCTACTGTTTCGGCAGACCTAAGAACCATCAGAAGATGAAAAGAAGTTCCAGGTGATATATTCTTATGTCTCTGCCCTCTTATGGGATTTCCTGTCTTCTTTATGACAAAAGCATGAATCTACTCCCTTGGAAAAAGGCCTTGGCCTTGTTTCCTTCTTTCTGCAAACAACTCTTTTCAGAGCAAATGCTTCTCTGCCTGGCTACCAGACCTACTTTCAAACAGCATGGTACAAGTCCCTAGCTGATATGGGATGCCATTCTGTATATGAGCTGTTTTTATTGGTTGATAAATAAGCTGTTTCAGCCAATGGCTTAGCAGAGTAAAGATAGGCTGGAAGTCCAAATAAAGATACAGAGAGAGAGTAGGCATAGTCAAGTAGACACCATGTAGCTGCACAAGAAAAGAGATGCCAACAGAAACCTAAAGAGAAAGATGCCAGAACAGAAGCAAAACCACAGCCGTGTGGTGATAAGCTGATCAGTAGAAATGGATTAATTTATATAAGAGAGGGCTAGCCCATAAGAAGTCTAAGCCATTCTCCAAACAATTGTAACTAATAATAAGCCTCAGCGTGGTTGTTTCATAAGTGGTTGTGGAGACGTATGTAGGTAGAGAGAAACCAGTCAAATAGGACTGGAATAGATGGAAAAGATTCTTCCTTAAAGACCTAGCTCATGCCCCTACCTCTGTCTATCTCCATGTCATTATAACTCATGTGCCTTTTTAAAATAATGAGGTGTTCAGAGCTGCCTGGGTGCTTCCGTTGCTATGTGACAAAGTCAAATTGTTTCCTGTACCATTAATACCAAACCTCCTTAGGGAACCTTGGATTTGAAACACTGTTTATGTAATGTATCGATGGTATTCTGAAGAGAACTTTAGAGTTTTCTCTTGGTAATATGCCTCTAAGTCATTATGTCAGAAAGAGTCAGTTGTTCTTATTGTGTGTCTTCATGATTATTCCTAGTACTCCTGTACTCACAAAAGGAACCTGGTGGCATATTTTTATACTTGCTTTAAAGACAAACAAGCTGTACCCTTGCCTATAAAGAAACTTGTGGACTCTGCCCTTTGCTAGTCAGAAGTCTGAGTGCTTGCTGCGTGATGGATCTCCAGAGTCAGGCAGAGCAAGACACTTCAACCAGATAGCCTTGGCCTTGCTTCTTACTGACTAAAGTGACTCTGGAATGCAACGGTGCATGCTGCTCATAATTCCCTGACAGTGGGTGGATCCTGATCTCGGGGATCAAAAAGATTATAGCCTCTACTGATTACGGCATTCTGGATCTTCCCAGTACCTTTTTCCTTTTTATTCATATTGATTCACCTCTAAGACACATTCTTCATTATAGAAAATTCTAAGTATTAAATAAAAAACAAACAAAAGTTAACCTTACCAAATTTTTTCCCAGTATACGTAAACTTCAATACCAACCTCAGATATATTTGCTTTGTAAAAGGCAAAAGCAATCAAATGTGTCTTATATATAACCTTTTCTTTCAGATTGGTTCAACTGACCTCCTGGGTATTCGACAACTGTATTTGGAGGGGCTATGCAAATATGAATAAGGGGTCTAGGGAAGCAAGTTTTAGTTTCTTAGCCCCAGGTGAGCTAGGTTCCAGGGGACCATAGGGCATCTTAAAAAATCCTATAACTGAAGTATAACTGAAGTATAACCTGTCCTTTTGATGAGAAAGACAATAGAAACTCAGAGCCTGCCTTTGTACACTAACAGGTACTTTTTGTAAAAATAGTCAGCACATATGAAAATTATCCCTAGACTTCCAAACAAAGCCAACATCAGATTGACTGACAAATCTAACAGATGGAATAATTTAACTAACAAATGTCTAAAGAAGTGAGGAATGGCACTCAATTGATAAGTAGCCTCTGAAGACCAAACCCTAAACTAATTGAGGCCAAAATAATAAATGGATAACTTTGGTCAATTAAGTGGTCATAAACACTCAGAAGACAAGTTTAGCCAGTATAAAATTTTTGATAATATTATAAACTAAACTATACTTTTTAAAGGCACAAACAATAAAGTCATGGCTTCACTCTGCTGGCCCATTAGCTCTAACTTCTTATTGGCTAACTCTTATATCTTAATTTAACCCATCTCCATTAATCTGTGTATTGCCACATGGCAGTGGCTTACCTGCCAAATTTCAGCATGTGGTGGTGGCTCCATCACTTTTCTCTGACTCCACCTCTCTTTTTCCCAGCATACAGCCTGGCTTTCCCTGCTTACCAAAGTTTTGCCTTGCTATAGGCTCAAAGCAGTTCTTTATTTATTAACCAATAAAAGCAATACATAGACAGAAGGACCTTCCACACCAGGCATGCATCGGAGCAAAAGGATAGACTAGAAGGCAACCAATCAACTTTGCTTCTTTGGATAATCCTGACAATTGAGCCAGTCCACTTAGGTGTACTTACACTTCAGAAAACTTTTCTGAAAAAAAAAAAGAATGTTTATATTTCTTAAAATACTTTGTACAATCTCCAGTACTGTTATATGTGTTTTGTGTTAAAATGGTGAGAGAATGGCTATGGCTCAAAGTTCATGAAAATCAGTTTTCACAGTGTTTCTCACAAGGCAAAACATGAGTTTACCACGATCTAACCACTCCACTCCTATGGGGCATCATCACTTCATCTTAAAATATGTGACAGAGTCTATTGAGTTTTATCTGGTTATTTCTTTTGTTTGTTTGCTTTTACTTATCTCATATTAAAAGGTCATACAATATATCTTCTTATTTTCACATATATCATTATTTAAATAGTTATGCTACTTTATTCTGTTTTCTCTTGGAGGAAAATCCTTATATAAACACAAACACATTCAAAAAATAACCCCCTATATCTAATGTATTTGTAAATCTCATACACTATATTTTGAACATACTTATCCACCCCATCATCTTTTAGGACCAGCCTTCATTCAATGTTCACCTATGTTTGTCTTCTCATTTGTTATTCTTTTGTATACATTAAGTCCTTTTAGTGTTAACCATATACTCATTAAGGTGCGGCAAACCAGCAGGTAGTTATGCCTAATAGTAGCCATATCTTTAAAGAGAACTGACTCTTCTTCTCCCAGAAGCTGGTGGATCTTTGTGCCCAACTCCTCCTCCCTCCGTGTAGGTGTTTTCTGACTTTTGTATTTCTTGTGGATGGTGTCACACCACTGTGCGCTCATGTGAACAACTGCCCTGCTGTCTTTAGAAAACAAAGTTTTCATTTGTTTTTTCTCCTGCCTCTGGTTCTTACAGTCTTCTACCCCCCTCTACCACAATGATCCTTGAGCATTCTTCAAACATCCTCAGAAGCTTCTTTTTGTAGTAAATAGCAGCTATCACAGAGACCCAAAAGCAGTTGAGGTGCAGAGAATAAGAAGCTGTGGAGGGCTGAGTTTACCTTCAATAGATAGCACACTTTAAGCAAACATTTATCAACAAAATAGGAATACCAGAGCAAGCAGAGCAAGAGAAATGACCCCCTCTTCCTGCTCTTGTGATCCAAACTCACATCTCCCCACAGACCAGAGAGATTCCAGAAACATCCTGAGAGCTAGGAATCTTGTTCACTGCTTTTCTCTTATTCAGTTTCAATGTTTATTTCTTTGTGTCTTTTAAAGAATCTTTATTTTGTTCAGGCTCCTAACTAAGAATAAATTTGCAATAAGGTAAATTTTATAGTAACTTGGAAGGTTTATTCTAGCCATCTGAAAATGCATGGTTAATGCGAGATTAGATATGGTAGCATAATTCTTGATTATCCATGTGCAGCGATTTAATAAAACAGCAAATCATTCAGGAATCATTCATATAGTTGGCCTTGAGATGTATTAGAGGGTGCATCTTTGATCTCTCTTCCTAATTATATTTTGCTTTGGTCTAATGCTAGAGTAATAATGTACATTCCCAAAGCTCATGTCAACAAACAACAAAGGAAAGGGACAGAGTAAAAAAGGGAGAGAGAGGCAAGATAAAGAAACAGCAAGAGGAAAACAAATGGAACATGAAAAAGCTCTGGAGGAGAGAAATGGGGGTGATCTTCAAATGCCCTGGAGAATTCACAAATTAAGTGCATATGCACATACAATATTCCTTGAAGTCCACCCTTAAACCAACTACTCTCTTTTGCAGAATTCCTTTATTTTCTCTTCCTCTTTTGATCCAATGAATATATCAATATTGTAAACATATTTTTAAATGGTTATCTTTCAGAAGGTACAAGTTGAGAAATAAGTCTCTTACCTTTCAGAGTCTGCTGGTCAATACTGAGATGGAAATGAAGTCCTGCACTTAGAAGATTCTAGGCCTGAAACACTTTAACCGTTGCTTGTTCAGTATTTCTAATGCAGAGGACCCTCAAAGAACAAAGCTGTGGGTGTGAGAGCTGACCCAAGGGTGAGCCCAGGTCCAGGTCATCTGCCAGGGGTATGATGAACACTGCTTATAAAGACAAGTACATTTAAATAGGAATAAGAAGAGTATGGGCTGGAGAGATGGCTCAGAGGTTAAGAGCATTGCCTGCTCTTCCAGAGGTCCTGAGTTCAATTCCCAGCAAACACATGGTGGCTCACAGCCATCTGTAATGGAGTCTGGTGCCCTCTTCTGGCCTGCAGGCATATACACAGACAGAATATTGTATACATAATAAATAAAATAAATATTAAAAAAAAGAAGAGTAGAAGCAGTCTATACTCCAATATCTTGAAAGAAACTGACATGGAAATACACATTTTAATACATATAATCATGGTAATGGAAAAGAAGATGAGAAATATACATTTATTTTACCCATAAGTTTCAAATAAAGACTGTTAAAGAAGCGGCTGGAGTGATGAAACAGTGTTCAACAGCAATTACTTCTGTTGCAGAGGATCTTGGTCTGGTTTCTAGCTCCCATACAATGTCTCACAACTGTCTGTAACTCTAGCGCCAGAGCATAGGACAGTTCCTCTAGCCCTCAGTGAATCCTGAACATACATACACTTACAAACACATCTACTCATACCATAAAATAAAATAAACATTATTTTTAAAGGATATTAAAGAAATTAGCTTGAAACTCAAAGAGAAATTTCAAACGAAGTCTTCAAAAAAATCTGTAGCATTTAAGAAGAAATTGGAACTTTACTTAGATATAAGCCATACATCAACTGTTAAAATTCTCAAACTCTTTATACATAAGCATTCTACCTTACATGTAAAACAATCTAAAATCAAATAAAAATTGAAGTTTATTGTAAAATGGAAGCATCAAACCCCATACTTTTCAGCATTTTATTTTTGTTGGAAGTTTGCTCTTTCCTGAAGGGAAATTGAACAATGGATCTGAAGGAGAGGAAAGGCAGAGAGTGGGGGCACTGGATGGAGGCGAGGCTAAGGCGAGGATGTAACATATGAGGGAAGACCCCAGCTCCTTTTAACCTCGGTGAATCTCTGAAACACAGCCTTCTACTATACAGAGAGGACCAGGCATTGATTGACTACCCATCTGTTGGGACAGCCCACTCTCTAGGCCCTCCATACAAAAGCAAAACCCCAAGCCAGTTCCCCAACTGCCTCAGTTTTTCTAGACAGCCAGCAGGTAAGTTTCTTGCAGGGAGGCTGCTCCAACACCTTCATTCCATTCATTTAATCCTTAAAGCCACAAGTCCCACTTCGCCCTCAAGTCCTCCTATCCCCCCTGCAACTTCAGTGAAATGGTGTAGGAGGTTCTTCTGTTCATGTACTTCTTTCATTGCTTAATGAATAAAGAAACTTCCTTGGCCTAGTTGATAGGAGAGAACTTAGGTAGGCGGAGTAGACAGAACTCAATGTTGGGAAGAAGGGCAGAGTGGCAGATGCCATGAATCTCCTGCCTGAGACAGACATTGGTTAGACTGGATAGATTCTTGTCGGTAAGCCACAGTCACATGGTGATACACAGATTAACAGAAATGGATTAAATTAAGATGTAAGAATTAGCCAATAAGAAGTTAGAGCTAATGAACCAGGCAGTGTTTAAGTGAACAAAGTTTCTCTATGGTTATTTTGGGTGTAAGCTAGCTGGGCGACAGGGACAAATGAAGGGCCCCCTCCTCATGTAACAAGCTCACTCTATGTGCAACAGTGGAACTCAGTAGCACAAATTACAACTACACAGAGAGGACCAAGAGAGGACTCTGAAGCACAGACTGTGACTGCATAGAGTAGACCAAGAGAGCAAACCAAGAGAGCAGACCAAGAGATCAGGCCAAGAGAGAGGGCCAAAATAAATCTCAGTGACGCCCTGAGACACAAACAGTGACAATACAGAGCAGCTCCAAAAACAGTTCCCAAAGACATAAACAGCCACTGCAAGGATTAGACCGAGATGCAAAGACTGTGTTCACACCAACTGAAGGAAGAGATGGATAGGTACCAATGGAAGATTTCATCCAATAACCTAAGAAGCAAAATGGTAACACCAGAACCCAGGGGTCATCCAACAGGAAGACTTGATCATCCTAATTCAGAAGAAGCAGAAGAAAATGATTTTAAACACAACTTTATGAAGATGATGGAGACCTTTAAAGGGGAAATGAAAAATTCTCTTAAGGAAATGGAGGAAAAGAAACAAAAAATTGAAAGAAATCAATAAATTTCTCAAAGAACTCCCCCACTCAAAAAAGAAAAAAAGAAAAAGAAAAAACTTTTGAACAGGTGAAGCCAACAGTTCAAACAGTACAAAACTTGAAGACTTGGAGAAATGGAGGCAGTGAAAAGAAACCATAATGTATGAGGGAAGAGGAAAGAAAAAAGAAAAAGAAAGAAAATCCAGTGCAGAGGGAGTCAGTTCTGTGGTGAGTGGAACAAGGCAGATGAGGGAAGAGGGACATTTCTTTCACTTCCTTCAACTGTGTCATGATTTAAATATTTCTGCTTTGATCTTCACAAACAGATAATGGGTGAGACTGAATTCTTATAATATTAGTTGGTAGTGCTAAGATCAAAGCCGCGATATAGCTAAACTTGAAGTCCTTGCCTTTCGACCCTCATAAGCAGGGCTAAAGCAGAGTTCAGGAATTAGAAATACAGAGGTAGTTATCTCCTGCCTAATCAAAGCTTGGGGTGATTCCAGTCAGATCTCTGCATCAGGAGTGTATAGAAAATACAGAAGATACAAAAACAAGCTTGAGACAAACACATAGCTTAACAGAAAGAAGACAGTACTCCAAAGGAAGAGAATAGTTTATTTTTAAAACCTCAGGAAGTTTCAGTTGATCACACACTTAAGCGGGAAATTTGATTATCTCATATAAACTTTACAAATAGGAGCCAGTCTTTGTTACTTTTCTTGTAGAGTTCAGCCAGATTCTCTGTCATTTTGGTGGATATACTTTTGATTTGATCTCCAGTACCAAATCACAGGACAGGTTTCCCCAGTGCCTCCGAGCATCTAGGTGACATTCCTCGCTCGCAATCCAGAAAAGTGGAGCAACAATTGTTGCTTTCTGGGTACTTGTTGACTTTGTCAGTTGACAATGACTGGGACCTCTTTATTTCCTTAAAGCTTAATTATTTTCTGTTATCTTAAATTTATCTTTTTTCTTTTTCTTTCTTATCCTAGATGTAACTCTCAAATAAACAGAAAATCTTAAGCTTTAATTTCAATGTGTTCTGGTTCCTCTTTAATATCTTTAATTCTGCCTCCTCAGCACAAACTGAAAACTGTTATGTCCCAGCTCCTAAGGCACTGAGTCAGAGGTAGAAGGCTGGGTAACAGAACAATGACTGCTAATAGGATTAAGCTAATGCTCACCCATCTTGTCAGAGACTCTACTACATCAGGATTTGTAAGCAAATTGAGTTCCTAGACTGGAGAAACTTGCCAGGGTTCCAGAGCTAAGAGTGAGCAAGGCAAACCTTGGCAGGTTACAGGTGTCTCTTCCATGCTCATTTCATGGTAAGGTCATAACACAGGGGAGAGAAACAATGGCAGCCGTGGAAACCAATTGACTTGTGGAAACAAATCTCTACATGGTTTTCTCTATCCAAACCAATGCCTCCTCTGTTGTTCAGACTCAAGCTCAGGACATGCTGATGGTTCTGGCCCTTTTATTAATGGTTCTAGTTCTTTTAGTAATGAATTCCTGCCCTCTACCCCTTGGGGAAAGATTTGAAGCCATCCAGTTTCCTGCACACTCTGTCTTCCTTTGTCACCTTACCTCATCCAGGCTTTTCCCTCTGCTTGATGGAATATCAACATACTTTTGTTCTTCCTCTAAAAAAAAAAAAAAACAACTAAAATAAAATAAAAAGAGAACATTTTTAACTGATTTTGAAAAAGGTTTTATTCCAACACATATTTTATGTGGAGCTTCTTTCCCTCCATGTCCTGCTTTCCTCCCCCCTTTCCTGTAGCTTCTTCTCCCTTTAATCCTCTTTCCTCTAGATAGAAAAACATCAACAGCAACAGCTTTTTAAAATCTGTTCTGTCTTATTTCACTTTCATTTTTGAAAGACTAGTTGAAAAGGTATCTGGCCTAAAAAATCATGCATGCCTAAGTTAGCCATCACTTTATTGGGTTTGGTGTCTAATACAGAGAACCTTGGATTTAAGGTCAAATATTCTCTATTTTCATCTATCTGTGTACCAGTTTCCTCCCCTGAAATGGGACACAGGATGAGCGGGAGAAAAAATTAAAATCAACAATATATCACAATCCTGTTTTGAAAAGTTCTCAAACAAATACTAGAAGGAAAAACATTTCAGAAAACCTATATATTATTAAGACTGTAGCCAACTATTAAGAACAAAATATTACAAATTGGGCTTTGTTTACAAGTGTGTCTGGTTGAGTTCTTTGTGAGGAATGCAAATTAATAGCTGAGAGAGACAGCCTTCTAAGAATCCAAGCTTGGTTAGGGACGGATGTCCTGTAAATTTTCTATTTGAAAGGAAATAGTGGTGTCCCCTTTAATTATTCAGGTGATTGTGCCAGCTCTACAATTCATTTCACCGCTGTGGACTTGGTCCCCAGTTTTAACCCACAGCCTGTCACTCATTTCCTCTACGACCTTGGGTAAGTCATTTAATTTCTACACATCTCAATTTCTTTGTGTGTAAAATTGGGATAATAATCTTGACCTCGCAGAGAGGTTGTATGAATTAACTGATTAATGATTATAAAGCAATTTGGAAATACAGAACACTATATAAATGCTAAGTGTTGTTATTAAGCAAATCAATTCAGAAAATCAAGATAATGACATTTCTTTTCAATCTATGTCTTAAAGTGCTTAACGCCTCTGCATCCAAGCTCCAAGTTGAAAAAAAAAGGAGTTTAAATATTTATAACTTGAAATTTTCTCATTTAATCTGTTCTTACAGCAGACAAGGAAAAGAATGAGAAATCTCTTAAACTGAGAATTTGGGGCCATTGCTCAATTTAACTTTTTACCTGTACCCTCTCAACAACCTCGGGGGGGGGGGAGTCTAAATAAATGTTTGTCTATCTATTTTCTATCTACCTATCTACTTTCCTATGTATCATCTTTCTAAATATTTATCATTCATTATATAGATATTATCATGTATATATCATCTATATTTATCTATTGAAATCTTGGAATTTCAAAAATGAAATTAACCTTAAATACTTTCAATCCAGGTTCCTAATTGATGTGAAGGAGATGTTTGAGAATATAAGAAGTGATTTGTGCTGTGGGTAGCTTTTGCAAGAGCTGATCTCTCTCCTCAGCCCTCATAATAATGCCTTTTCATTCATGAGATGAGCAGACAACTCACAAAAAAGGATCAGCTATGTCTTCTAGACCATAACTCGTGCTAACCAATAGATACTTTGAAAGTGCATGATTAACCATTGTGAAGTTCACAATATCGTGGCACAATCTGGGCACTTCTTAGTTTAAGAGGTTTTGTTCTCTGTAACGTTGGCTATGGAAATCTAGTAAATATGCCCCTGGTGACACATCTAGCTTTCCTCGCATTTTGTTTCTTGCTTAGAAATCGTGTGAAATTAAGAAGGAAGTCTTGGCTTCTATCAACTAATAGGCAGTGTTTGTTATATATGTATCTACACATCTGGGGCATAAATTAATGCTTGTGTGGTGAAATGCTTTTCAGTTAATCCAGTAATATAAAGAGTTTTACCTTACAGAATAAAGATCCTTGTTTGCCAGCTCTGCCCACTGAGCCACAGTTCCCACAACTCTTGAAGCAAAGTTCAGACACCTACTAAGTCTCCCTGGGCTAATGTTTTTAGCCTGTAGTGTCTGAAACAAGGTTTCACTTTCTTTAGGTGCTGTATTGGATTCTGCACAGTTCACAGAATGTACATCTGCTAGCAAAACCAATTGCACCCTCAAGCAGAAGCTCATTTGAGGATTCTTATTGCCAAAGAATAAATTTTCAGAATGCTAGTGCTAAAAGAAATATTAGAAATCATTTGGTTTGCTTCTTTCATTTATGACAAGAAAACAGGAGTTTTGAAATATTAAATGAATTGTTTAAGGTCACATAGTGAGTCTAAAGTAATATGAGTTTAAAATCCAGGTTTTTATGAATTCCAATTGATTGATCTTTCTACTAAATCATTGACTAAAATGTCATTGGATAAATGATACTATATTCTGAGGTCATGATTATCTTGACCCAAGAGACAAATTTTAAGTATTATTTCTTTGGCTGTCTTTTTTTCTACTCCACTCATGAGTTTGGTCTAAAAACCATCTAGATAATTTTACAAATGTGCTATTGCTCCTGAGATTCCCCATGTTTTCTGGGTGAATTGAGAGACTGGTTCCTCTGTAGAAAATCATAGCCATCTCTCACTGAGCCTTTAACTTTCAGATGGAATATATATATATATATGTATATATATATATATATATATATATGTTTAACAAAGTAACCCATGCCATTTATGGATAAATACTGACTAATTGGAATATGCCAACCTTGATTATGCAAACTACCCCTGACCAAAAGATTTCTTTCCTTTGTTCCTGAGGATTTTCAGGCTCGTTATCATTAAAGCTGAATAGATTTTAAGTATCTCAAGCTTTGAAAATAACACAGCTTTATCTGACAGAAGAAGACAACCTCCTTGAGAATCTCTGTCAATAGAGATGGGTAACCAGGGACAGGATAGGCTGTGGAGGTCTGGAGTTATGCATCAGCTTTGGCGTTAAGACAAGTTTATGAACTTTTCTAGATTCAAGGCTACTGTTGAAATGCAAAACTTGTCAGTTGATCAATGAGACAGTTTCACTGCAAATGATAAAAATAGAATAAACTACCATGAATCTCTAGTCATTGAAAACATTGTGTTTACATTTCAGGAATTGTATCAGGTAAGAAAACTAGTAGTTGGCCACAAGTATCTCAAAATAAAAATAAAAGTTCCATTCTACAACTTGAAATATTATTTTCATCTCACCCCTCCTTCAGTTTACAGGGTTACCTATATTCTCTCATTTTCTGGTATTTGTGAAGCACCAACTTGGAATATCATACCCTACAGTTGTTTTCCTCTCCTCCTAACTTTCATTCCTTTGACCCATGCCAAATGCAAGTGAGTGAGGAAGAGAAAAGACTTTGGCCACCAAAGCTTCCTGAATGAGAGATGCTGTCCTTGCTTGAATGAGCCAAATAGGAGGATTACCACTTCTTGGTTGCACACTGATTCCCAACAAGAAGTATGGATCAGTTTGTAGGCATCACCTACAGCCTACTGACGAGACAGGTCACAGCATTGACTCCACCATGGAACACAGAACTATAAGGTTGTTTTCTCTAGGAAAATTAAAAATAAAAACATATACAAAGGCATCCACATTTCTATTTGAATTAAGAATACCTCATTGACACATAGAACTTACACCAGTCTGTAATGTTTGCAAGAAAACCAATGTAATATGTTACTAATTCCAAGCACAGACATATTTTACTCAATTTTTAAATGGCATGGAGAATCAACTCATTTTATTTACTCTGCTTTCTCTATGTATACTTTTGTCTCAATTTATATCCTACAAACTAATTTCATGATGTTCTATATTTTCTTAATTCCCTGGGTACCGGTTTGAATGTGACACTTTGAGTGGACTGCAAATTGCCACAATGAAAACAGAAAGCAAAGCTGAGCTGCTCTGTGGTACAGGTTGCCTTGATAGGAAAGGTGTTGAGGAAGAACATGGAGAAGCAGCGGCTAAACTTTAGTACAGCCAGCTGCTCAATGTGCACTCCTTGACCTATTGTCTGCTTCCCACATTGAGCTTATGCATTGCGGCAGTTGGGGCTGAGAATCCGATAGTACATTTCCAATGAGTTTCCCATCAGCAAATAAATTACTAAATTAAAAGCGATAACCTCCCACATGTGGATTTTGAATTTCATTTATAAGGAAACAAAGTTATAGATGATTGAATTTGCATGCCCAGCTACTTGTGTTCAAGGAGTTAGTCAATGTCACAGATAGAGGATTTCAACATTGAAGGGTGAATGTTTGCTTTACCCTTAGTTGTTTTTTTTAAACACAACAAAACAGAGCAACCAGTGTATAAACATATTGCAGTTAATATGAAATATTTTTAAAATATCTCTGTGAATGATAGCCACATAGAATATAACTGATTACTTGAACAATAGATGAAACTGAATTAGACAATAACAAAGACAATCAGTTATAAGAAGAAAGGATGTAGGAGCAATGGCTGCATTGGCCAGTCACCTCTGGAAGGTAGCAAAGTAGACTTGAAAACTAAGGAAACACCTCTAGTCATTTACTACACATGTCTAAAAAGACAGAATGGAACTTATCATTGATATCAGATATCTAATTAGTGTGTTCTTCACTGGGAAAGGACATATATGTCTCCCACCCTCTACATTACTAAATCAAAAGCTATAACCTCCCAGAATTTAATTGTCTGTAGTTTCCTACAGAGTTGAGCTCTCCTGGGCTTTCCTTTTGTCCACATTAGCTTGTCTATTGTCATTGTTCAGGTCAAATTTGGGTAGTTATGTTGGTGAGACTTTATGGGTATAGCTTCTTATTTTACTAGAATATAAATTCTCACAGAAAACTCCTAATTCTCTACAAGTAACATCATACACATTGATTCGACTGTATTTATGTATTTAGCAATATATATTTTAAAAAGAGACCATGAACTTGAAAAAGAGTAAGGAGTGTTTGGAGGGATAAAATGAAAAGGAAAAAAGATATAATATAATCTTTAAGAAAGGAAATACATAATTTATTTTTTTTTAAAGAAGACGGCACAGAACTAATCTTGTAAGAGACATCAAGTATTGGACCAGCTGGAAGCTAGTCATCCAACCGAAGATCCAGGAAAGCTGCTTGTCTCCCACTGCATTCTTAGGTAGGTGCTGGACAAGGATAACTCAAGGTTAGGTCTTGAGTTGTGGTATAGGCAAAACGTCTGCATAAAGAGGGGACTGCAAGTAAGGAAGACAAGAAATGGCAGGGAGAGGCCTCACCTCTGGCTTACCTGTGTTCTGTGGACAGCATTAATAAGCAAACAAAGACACAATGTAACAGAAACCCTGAATGCTGCTTGCAGTGGTAGTAAGAGAAATCCTCTCCAACCACTGCACAGTCCGAGGCTGTTTCGTTCTGTATGAGTCCTAAGGTCTAGAAAATGGCATAAAACAAATCAAGGGAAAATAGGGCCTAGCTGCCTGTGGCCTTTGTTGATGAACAGGGCTCTAAGTCAGTCATTGGACTGTTTTATTACTGGTCTTTAAGGCTGATGAGTCCCGCGCAGACCTGCCTCACTGAATTCTCAATAAAGGGTTAGTGCTTGTCCTGTGGAATAATAAGAACCGCTAATGACACCAATTAAGAGCTGTAAATGTCATTTATACTTGTTTGTTATTTTTCAAATCAATAAGGCTGGAAAGGCACAGCAGCCCGAGATAATTTAGACTGGAGAGGATTGTGGGGACATTTTAATGGACATATTACAACCAAGCCTCTTGTTCACCTCTTGGAGAATGATATCCCTCAAAGGCTGAATTCTGGGATTCATTTAAAACATAACTTCCGTCTAAAATAATTAAATCTAAAGGGAAGTGGAGTAATGGAAAGAGATACATATGTGTATGTTTATAATTTCAGACATCGAATCCTTTATTTAAATTGTTACCAATTTTACTTGAAAAAGAATCTCTAAAGAGAATAAAAATAATTTAATAAATGCAAGGGAGGTAAATCTATATGCAGAATGATAATATAAACTAGAGAATGATATTCTACTGTTTTAAGAACTTAGGAACATATGCCTTCATTAAGTTACTAACCCTTCACGGTGCCCAAGAGGAATCAAGTGAACATTTCCTTCACAGGGTTGTAGCACTCAGGAACATGGTGTTTACTCTGTCTGACTAGAGAGCAAATGGCCAGAACCTTGAAGATGTCTGATCATTTGCAAGAGCAGGTCAGGGGAATCATTTCTCACCAGGGGCCTAAAAATGGAAACCATTAAATGCTCTGCTGAAAAGCCTGCACACAGAAGCTGACAACCCATCTCCCAGAAGATTACAAACCCCACCATGACTAAAGAGATATTTCTCCGTTAGTGTTCAGAGATGGGTGTTCTTGGGATGTGCTCCTCAACTTTCTTACTGCAAAACATCTTTAGAGAATTCATAAATGATATATAAAATGTGAAGTTGCTTCCTCTGGTTACCCCCCCCCCCGATATTTATTACTCTGACAGTAGATTTTTCTGCCCTGAAAAGACAAATTCATGTAACTAACCTTTTAAAGGTTAATTTTTAATTACTTTTAAGTTTGATAATAAAATCAGCACATAAGAAAAACATTTTAAAATATAATTCAAGGAATTATTGTACAGTAAACATCAATGATCGTTATATGAGAATATCTACCTGCCAATATTCTAGTTAGTTCAGAAAATTCCACATAAGTAAATTTATCATATCACAGTATCCTCTGGCCAATTTCATTTTTACCATTTTGGACAAGCTGGAGATATGATAGAGCGGACTAAAAAACCCGAAACCCTAATTTAGCATTTCTAAAAATGAAATGTAGTAGTAAAGGGAGTGTATTAGATACAAGAGCAGAAACAGTCTATTCCTAGGCCTCTCGAAGTTGACTCAGCACACATGCCTCTGTCTTGTACGGGGCTCAGCATTACGGTGTCTATGAAAAGAGTTGCATTTGTATTTTGTTTTATCTTGTGTGTATGCAAACATGCGTATGTGTTTGTTTAATATGGCATTTGCACACATGTTTTTGTGCAGGTGTACATGCTTGTACATGTGTGGAGGGAAGAGAGGAAGAAATCTGGGTTTCTGCTTTGACAGCCCCTGCCTTGTTTGAGACAGCCCTTCTTGGAACCCTCAAATATGCCAATGGCCTGAGGACTCCTCTTTTCAGACCTCCATTACTCAGCTAAGAGATACCCAAGTTTATCTTCCATCAAGGATTTTATGGGGTGTTGCAGATCCAAACCCTGTCTCTGTCATTTGCATAGCCTATGAGAAACATTTTTTAAAATCTCAGAGCATATTTATATGTCTGCCTTTGTATGCTGCTGTCAAATTATTTAGTACACATTTGATATTAAGCTGAATGTTTTCAATTTAATTGTATGTGACTTTCTTTGAATTAATGCAACTATTTTATCCAAAAAAAGTTCAATGTATCTCCCCTTTATGGGCCTAGTCAGTCAAATATTTTCCAAGTTTTTTAGTTTTAACAAATTTATCCAATTTACTCTTAACAAATGTTGTTGAAATTCTTGAATAGTTTTTCATACTTTTCTCCCTTCCCTTGCCTGTAGAATATCTTCTCATTTATTCTTTCTCAGTTTATAGATGTCATTTCACCCACTCCATATTATGTAACCCGATTAACCAATTTCAAAACAACTTTGTTTCATTCATTCACGCATTCATTTGCCCAAACATATTTGTAGTAATTCTGTTGGGTCAGACTATAGCGCAATTTCTTTTCCCACATAATATTCTACCTTACTATCTGAATGAAGCATTGAAAATTTTGCATATGTCCCCCTTGCTTCCACAGCTAGATCAAGGGTTTATTTTCAGCAATATGCAGCATGTTCCTTGATGGTAGGCACCTTGTTTCAGTCATTTCTGAATGCCCCTCTGTGCTTATCAGTACATGCTTCACAGAATAAGTAAATGAAAGAAAAATCAAGATATATGTGTGCATGATTCCACAACAAACAACTGCTCTGTTGGGGAACTAACCACAATTGGCAGCCAAATTCCAAAATAAATAAGTAAGTTGATTGGCTTTGCTTATTACTAGTTCTCACAAAAATAGAAATTGGAGAGACTGGAGACTCAGCAGTTAAGGAATGCTTCTTGCTCTTGCAGAGATCCCAAGTATGGTTTGCAGCTCGCATTAGGCAGTTCACAGACAGCTGTAACTCAAGTTCCAGGAGATTGGATGCTCTGTCAGGCCTCTGCAGTTTGTCTGTATTCACAACTGAATACTCCCACACATACATGAAAATAAAGCAAAGCTCAAAAACAATTAAGTGTTTTTTTCCACTTCTTTAATCTTATTTCGTTTTGCAATCGATGAATCAAGATGTGTCAATAAGTAAATAGATTCAATGAAACCTAGCAATGAAATGCGGTTGAGTTTTTATTATTGATACTTTTCAGCAAAGGTGTTAATGAGTTATTTGTGTCTGTTTCTGGCAGAGATAAATCTCAATGCAAAGTGCATAATGTTCTTTAATATAATTTGCTCTGTGAGGATAAGGTGCTATAAATGTCTTGCATGAGCCAACTTGTGGATGCATCTACATCAATCTAACTGAGATCCTAGTGGGTGAGGGATATGACGGTAATTAGTTACAACTATAAGTTAATGACCTTGCCAACTAGGGGAAAGGAGGCTTCAAGTCAACTCACTGTTGTTCATAACACCTATTATCCTCTCAGAGTGCTTGCTCCCAGTTATTCCTACTTTTTTCCCTAGGCAACACTTTCCAAACTCATACTTTCTCTCTTCAAGAAGGATATACCAGAATGAATCAGAAAAAAACCAACAACAACAACAACAACAAAAAAAAAACACCTTTGTTCTTAGAATGTTACTTTTAACCATGATGGAATATAGACCTAAGGGAATTCATTCCTCTGTGTGGAATCTCATATTCCAGTATGTTATGTAAAGACATTTAAGGCTCACATCTCTAAAATGAATCAAAATGACTGGATTTAAGCGGCTTCTATTTCCCACCCATAAACAAGACATTGTGTCTAGGGTCTGAGGAAGCATAGAGATTTTTGCTGATTGTACTTGCGGGTCTGATCCTGACAAAGAACTCAATAAGGAAGGGATGACACCTGTGACAGAGTGGACACTGCTATTCACAGCATTTCTCTTTTGAAAGACATTTTCGAATGCTCCCTATGTGTGAGAAGTCAGAGAGTCACTAGTAAACAATACTCCTGTTCATAGGATTTCTGTGATTTGTCCCTTAAACTATCTGATGCTGGTCTCAGAATATCTCCTTTCTAGTGGGAAAAGTTACTTCGAGATCAGAGAGTTCTTGAACCTAAGTCTCAAGCCTGCTGGGGATGAGGACAGGGGATAGTAGGAGACCTTATCTAGAGACAACAGTTGCTACGTAGGAACACACGTGCTATGCTTCCAAAACTCTAAAAGAAGCTAGAGGGTTTCAATGTGAAATATCCCATTTCAAATATTAACTTAAACGTATCAGTAAACTGTGTCTGTGAACTGTAGGCATCTGGAAAGAATGGATGTGCCAGCTGTGGGTCCCAGTCTAATCTGTCACATGATAGGTACTCTCTTCAAGCCTGTGCTCTCCTCTGCTTGTTGTACTTATGACACGGTCTAGCTTCTCCCTTCCCATGCCTTCTCTGTCTAGTTTCTCCCATAACATAGGTTCTGTTTTCTTGCCTGAGCACAGAGGAGTCTTCTCCTAACGGATGCGAGGGAATCCCTAAAGTAAAACCCCTGATCTCTGGATGTTGATTTCTTTTAGATAAAAAATTCAGATACCCTAAGAAAGAAGTGTTGACCATTTCTTCCTGCTTTTTCTGTACTAAGCAGATCCATGTCAATTCAGTGTTAAAAAGTAATAAAGGTTTTCCAGGAGCCATTTATGACACAAGTTAGAATTTTGTTTCTGGAAGGCTTGCCTATACTAACTGAATAAGCAGCAATTTTTCTTATTCTAATACCCTTAATGAGATTTATAGACTCTTTAGAGTGTTTTATGCTGATTAGGGACTTAGAATACATCACACACTAATAAAATATCCCCACTACCCAACTTGTGCTTCTGCATGCTTTATTTCAGTGAATAATGAGTCTTAAATAATGTTGGGAACATGTTATCTAGGATGTTCCCAAGAAATATGGAATGATGATCCATCAGGAAACATTAATAAAGATAGAAACACACAGAGTTGGTGACCAAGGAAATCTGATTCATTGGGCTGTAAACTATTAAAGAATTTGGGTTGTGAATGCCTCCTGTAAAATGGATTTCCAAGACAACGGTTTATTCATTTTCATTTTTGAACTTCCTTTCTATGAGTTTTAGCTTGTGTAAATGTTTTAAAATTGAAGGTAATCATCGTACCACGTTCTCAATCCCAGCGTAAAGAAATTTACCCTGCATAGCTTTCTTTGCACATGACAGCCATTTTCATGGTTATAGCTAATTAGCTTCCTTCCAGCATTAGATCCAGAGGATATTTAAGCAACGTAAACTAGCTGTCATCCAGCAGCATCATAATCAAAATGGCATAAAATTTGCTATAAAACCTGCAGCTAATAACATTTATAAGGCACCTTATCTCACAAGGATAGTGGAGAAGCTCAGACACTGTATATCACAAAGCACCCCCAGGGAAGCAGTTCGGCTTCCTAATGACAGGGCATGAGTTTACTCCAAGAGCTTTTATGCACCTGTCTAAGCCAGGGCCATCTCAATCAGAGAGACAAAGCCTGGGGTCCATGCATCAGCAGTCTGGCTACTTCTTCCTTCACCACTCAGGCTTCTCCCTATCTTCAAGGTATGATCAGTGGGGCTCTGGATTCAGTCCAGTGTTTGAGATGAATGTGCATATACCCTATTCTCTACCTGAAAATATTGACTCCTTTTACCTCCATGTCCTACTGCTTTACATTTCTGCTCATTCTAAATTCATACTTTCTCAGACCTTTTCTTCAGATTGGTTCTGGATAATTCTGACTCAAGTCAGACTTTAATTTTAAGCCTGTATTATTTTTATGAGCTCTGAAGCTATTTCTTGCCCTGACCATCTTTTCTTGTCTTAAAACTGGTATCTTAGAAGCTCAGTCCTATGTTATCACAAAAAAATAGTGATAATCCTATTGGGAAATGTGTTTTTCCCTTCAGCATGTATGGAAGGGACACCCATGTGGATTGACTATGTTTCCACCCACAGCTCAATGTATTCATGGGATTCTTGGCTTCATAACAAAGAGAGCTAGGTTCTGCTTCTGTTGCCTTGAGTAAACCTTTTAAAAAGTACAAACTCTAAAGTTTGACTTAAATTGAACAATATGCAACATTCTTTTCTCAGTTTATTATGATTTCCATTATGGACTGAGATAATTGTTTTCAGCTACTTGACTCGAAGTAAAACACCTTTCTTGCACAAATATTTCAAGCTTGATTTTACACTAATTGTCTAACCTTCCTACCTAATAACCTAAGTAGATGTAGTTATATTCTTGGAATCTTTCTTCTTAAAAACTCTAACTTGAGATGTCTGCCTTCATTCATGCTCTTTGGTTTGACTAACACCATATCTTCCTCTCATCCCAAAATTTTCATTGTGCCTCTGTACACAGATACTTCATTTTTTCATATAACAATACAACTATAAAGATTATATCATTTTATATAGTATATATGATCTAAGATATATGAAGTATTAAGTAATGTACCACTTTATGTCTAAATTGTTCTGTAAAATACTATAATGTGACGCTTAGAGAGACAGAAACAAAAGTAATTCATAAAAATGAATTGCTGGTGCTTTAGCCCGTAGACTGTACAGCCTAGAGTAGCAGAAAAGCGCCTTGCCTTTTATTCCATCTTCGTTAAGGGGTCTGCTTGTGTGTTCTTGGTTAAGGATTATTGTAACAAAAGACAGGAGTGGACTTTGGAGGAGATCACATTAAAGCATGGCAGGCAAATATCTTCAACATCTCCCTCCGTACATGACTTAAAACTTCCCACAATGTTTTAGATAGAATTGTTTGGTTAAGTGTCCCTAGTCTGTTTCTTTCTCTGTCTCCCTCTCTCTCCCTTATCTGTCTCTGTCTCTATCTCTGTCTCTGTCTCTCTTTCTTTCTCTGTCTTTCACTCTGTCTCTCTCTCTCTCTCTCTCACACACACACACACACTCCAAAATGTTACATGTTCAGTCCATATACAGTTACTATTATGTGTGTTTCAAGGAGTCAGTGTTTGGTACTGACAACTAACTGGCATGCCTTTCTTCGAGAAAGAGCACCTCTACTGCTAAGAAGTTTCCTTAGTTACGTATAGTGCTTTGTGTAACGTTGAGGCCTCATTGCCTCTCTCCCAACCAGTTTTGCATGTCTATTTGTATCATTCTTTTCCAGGTCACTTCTGGGTGATCATATTGAGAAGATCTCACTGGTGTAGCTTTCGATCTTACAAGAAACACAATTTTAGAGGAAAACCCCCTAATCCTCTGGCTTTTGCAATTCTTCTGCCACTTCTTCGACATTGTTCCCCAAGTCTTAGATGTGTGAGTGTTGTATGCATTGGGCGTTCACTCCAAGTATCTGCATTTTGATTGGTTATGATTTTCTGTACTGGGACCTGTCTGTTGTTTTGTTCTCCTTAACTTTATTTTAAATGTGTTTTCACTATTCTCACTATACACGTAAGGAAAATACATGGTGGCATTCCAGGTGAACATAAGATTACTAGAAAATTAAAGCAAAAGTAGATAAAGATAGCTGTCAAATGAGCCATGGTGAACACACCTATAATGCTAGTCACTCCAAAGACTAAGGAAAAGTGAGGACAAAGAGAAGATGAATCTGGAGAGACTGCTCAGAAGTGAAGAGGGTTCACTGCTGTTGCAGAGGTCCCCAATTTGTCTCAACAATTATGTTGGGTGGCTTCCATCTGCCCATAACACCATTCCCAGAGGCTTTTGTTACCCTCCATGGATATTCACATACACATGAAAAATTTTTGAAATTTATATACATAAATACAAATATATTTAAGAGGAGGGAGAGAATGAATATGGAATTTATTATAAAGAAAAGTATACAAAAAGAAAGGAAATGAGGAGTAATCCCAAGGGAGACAATGAAAGGTGTGTTGAGAGGATGACTTGTGTGACTTTGACCACCGTTATCCAACCTAAATTAGGTTTGAAACCACTGAAGGACAGGGACTACAAAACCTAGTGGACATGGTGTCAGGAGTCGTCCAGTTGCAGCTAGGCTTCAGTGCAGGAGAAACAAATGAATGAGAGAGAACTACAGTGAGGCAGGATTTACTATAGTGCAAGAAAGACCAACAAGATCCCATGGGTTTGTGAACTGCAACAATTGGATGAAAGAAAAAGCAATTTAAATTGATAACATGGGTTGTAGAAAATGGTTCTAGAATTATTCAAAAGAAAAAAAAAAAAAGAATGGGGACTCATTTTGGCCCTTGACCTTTGTTCTTGGCAAAGCTTGGAGATGGGAAGATGAGAGAGAATCCTGGAATAATGTAGAAGGGCAACTGGGAAATTCTCATTCTTGGTTACAGCTGTGGTTATTAAAAATGCTACATCAGTCTCTAATCAGACACAATGACCTGTTTTTATAATCATATTTTATCTTCCCTCTTTAAACCTTAGCAAAAGTCATAGGTAAGTTAGCCTGCAACTATTAAAACATTAAAAATTGTATATATATATATATATATATATATATGGAATAAAATATATAACATTAAAACATTAAAAATAATATATATATGGAATAAAAGCAATCTTTAAAATGAAAACTTAAAAAAATCTACATGAGTATTTGGTAAGACTTTTAAAAATAGTATGAAATGTAAACACAAATTCTTTCTTGCAAAGAGTAACATCTCTCATCTCAGGCACTATACCTGGCACACATAATGAATGCCATTCAATCCCTTCGTTGTGAGGACCACAATACCCACACATGCTGTTGAAATGTTTTCGTGGTGGCTCTGATGGAAACAAACATGTTAAAATTTAATTTATTTTGTAGAAAAAACTTAGAGGGCCAAAGACATAGCAACCTTTGAAGTGGTGATCAAAAAATTACTGAAAACTACGTCAAAATCTAAATTTGAAAGTCCAGTGAGTTAAGACTGTCCAGAGTTTTCTTCTCTCTAACATACTTCAAAGGTGTAATTATAAAGAAACATAACTATAAAGAACAATATTAATAAAACAATTTAAAGGTGCTCAAAAAAGGATGTCTTATCGTTAATTCCAAAAGTTACTAGAAGTCAGAAGTTCATTGTAAAGCTCTGTATCCCAGAAGGACACTGGGTTTACCATCTAGTTATTGTTTCTGTGCCTTAATATGTGTGGACATGTGGAGGTGAGCACATTTATATTCTAATATGTTTATTTTACAAATCTTGTGGACAGAGCTTCGGTCTCCTGAGAAAAACATTCTAAGTCCAGGATTGTGTTGTGTCCACTCTGGTCTTCGGCAAGACAGATGTTGAGTGGTCAAATGATGGTTAGCAGCGATAATGCTGACAACACCTAAACTTGTTAGCCTGACCGACACTGTCTACAAAAACAAAAACGAAAATTATCTGTTGTTTTTCACAGCCGAAGCAGGCAGCAGAGAAAATCGCCTCCATTCTATCAATATTTGTCAGAAATTAGTTTACTCTCCACCCTCCCAGGCTATTAAGTAGATACAACCCAGTTCTGTCTCTATGCAGGCGCCGATGTCCTTTGATGCAAGCACATACATTTTATGTGCATAGATGAGCATATTTTGGCTTAGTTCATCAAATATTTCAGAATATTTTTCAGACATATAAGACTTTCTTAGCTTTTTTGAAAATGAAATTTAATGTAAAGAAAAAGAAAATAACATGTTTTCTTTCATTTACACTTCAATCAGCCATGTTGTTTAATGGAACTATTTGATATTCAAGAGCTCGTGGGCATTCTTCAGTCATACTTTGAAAAATCTTTTCCCCTCTAACCTAATATAAAAAGTAGCATTTTGCCTTAGGCAACCTAGAGTGAATATCGTTCCTGAAGGGAGGGTGTTACTTTGCTCTGAACTTGTGAATTTTGAGCAATGTTTAAATTAAACTCTTGGAGCTCACTGTGGGTCTACTTGGACAACCGCTTTCAGAGGCAGAGACCAGGATCCTCTCCCACTTGGAAGCCCGGGTGCAGATTCCTGAGGAACAACCCATCTGTCCCCATCTCCAGCTCTTTCTTCCAAGTGCCCACTTTCCCTCCTTTTCTTCCCACTCTCTTCCTTTACTTTTTTAACATTGAAAATTTCATTACAAAGGCTTTGATTAGAATACAATGTAGCAGGTCTCACTGTGAAATTTTCCCACGCCAGTTTGGTTGGTTATTTCACCCACATAGCCTTCCAACTTCCTGCCTCTTTACATCCTTTGCCTCCAGTAGTCCCCTTTTTACTACCATTCTGTTAGTGTTCTTTCATCCTCTTCGTCTTTCTTTTTCCTTCAAGCCTTCTACCTCTTTCCCTCTCGTGGTCCCCTTTTTAGCTTCTTGATCTCTTCCCTTATTCACCTGCAAATGAATACATACAAAAATTAAAATCTTGGGTCTGATATGAGAGAGAACATGGGATATTAATTTGCGTCAGTTAACATGACACTCTTCAGTTCATATATTTTCCTGCCAGGTTCATGTCCTTGTTTCTATTTTCAGTTAAGTCAAATTCCCTTGTGTGTTTGTAGTACATTATCACAATCCTTTCTTCTCGTGACACATACACAATCCCAAAATAAATTATGCATGATCTGCTAATTAATATCCTTTACAAAAATTTGCTTAAACACGTACACAGATTTTCAAGGACTATTCTCTCGTGACTTAGAGAATCCTCTCCACCTGATATCGTCAGTTGTCACCAGGATAATATTAACTTGGTTTCATGATATTTATTGATAAAGTTTGAGATTTTAATAAATGCATTTTCTTTAGGTTCTCAGATAAAGAACAGACCTTTCAATGTGCTTTTGAGAAAAAAATACAGTGATATGGACAGAGGAAAGTACATCATTTGAACGTCATGTTGGAAGAGCATGTCTTTTCCTCCTTTCTGCTTTATGTCTATTAGCAGGCATCCACAACATGGGTGAAAAACAGCCTTACATGCTTCAGGAAAACAATGTGGGATCCTCAGAATGGCACCTGCTAACTTTCTTTTAATTTTTTGAGACAGGGTTTCTTTGTGTAGCTTTGGAGCCTGTCCTGAAACTAGATCTTGTAGACTAGGTTGACCTCGAACTCACAGAGGTCTGCCTGCCTCTGCCTCCTGAGTGCTGGAATTAGAGGTATGCACCATCATCTCTTGGCATTTTCTTTAAAATCTTAAGATGCTTTATAAGAGCCAGTCATTGGTACCCAGAACCTATAACTTCTCTTGCAGATTCAAGATTGGCATATCTTACTAACTATAAGCACAGAGCATTAGATTAGAAAAGACCAGAAGTCAAAGGTTCAGTAAATGGTGACTGAAGTTCAAATTCATGGGCATCCATTCATTACAAATGCTATGTATGTCTTTTAACAAGCTCCATCCAATCAGAGGGACATATGAAACTTTGTCCTTGGTTATGAACATGACTCTGGTACTGGGATGCTCTACAAAGACAAATATCTAAACCTGATCAGAAAAGAAAAAAAAAATACAATCAGACCCTACTTGGATGGATATGTGACCATGATGCAAAGAAAATTTGCTATTTCACTTTCTCAATTAAAATAATGACTTCAGTTCAGTTCCTGCTGCACTGCAGTCTGAAGATGATTTGTGCCAAACAGAGATCTACATCTAACCTTTTAATGTTGTTTTAATACATTTTCATTTTTAATCTGTAGATAATCCTAACGTAATAGACTGTGAATCAATAATTATAAATGAATTTTATTTTTTATAGTAGATTCATTAACAGACCCCAAATTTATTGAACCCATAAAAGCTGCATCAGATAGTACAGATCTATAGTTTCCAACTGAACAACTAGGCATAGTGTGTATTTGCCTCTCATTGTGTGTTCCAACAAAGGACTGTATTTGGCATGTTTTAATGCTTTTTTTTCTTAGCGTAAGACATAGCATGGATAGAAAGCAGACATTCTTTAGGACATTCAAAGGGGGCAGTAACAGGGTTGTCTGTGACTGTGGGTTAGGTTAAATACATAATTAAGACACTTAATCCAGGGCAGCATTTCTTTATTCATGTTATTTGTCTTCAGTTTTATGAGGGGATGCCCCATAATGCACCATTCTACTAGCAGAGAGAAAACAATAAATGCAATAGTAACTTGGGAGTATTTTTTTTTCAATAACTGAGTTGAATAAAGGAATGTAGAGTCAAAGCTGCCCCTTCCAGTATTTCTGATCACTAACTCGACTGGGAAGGACAGAGGAATGTGTGTCATTCTCCCATCACTACTGAAAATAGTATATGTACTGTTTCTCACTGTGTTTGCATAGTCTGTGACATGACGAGGGTTTTTTGAACTGTCCCTGTTTGTCTGGAAATCATTTCATCATAGAAAGCTGATAGATTTATAATTTCTCATGAATGTTAGGAAGATTTTGAGTTGGACACCAGGCGGCAAAAGGCATATTATATTGCTTATGTGAAATATGGTCTCTGTGTTTTACCAGGAAGATGTGCATCAGTATGAACGATAAAGTAGCTTGCACTTTCTTTCCATTTTTTATAGGGATTCCTATGAATTAATGTAAAACATGAAAGTAATTTTGCAAAGTAGTTTCTAGATCCTTCCATATACTTTGAATTTCCTGATACTTTCTAGCTTGAAAAAGCTTATTTATGAACTGATGAGTTCTCTAAGAACTAGATGAGCTTTCAGGTTGTTCCTGTAAGTTATTTCTAAAAGTAAAATAATTAGACCTAAATATGAGAAATCCTGCTTAGTCGTCTTCCAAATCCAGTAGCCAGGACATGTGATTGTCTATTTCTCCACATTTGAATACATTTTAGTCCAGCTGACTCAAACATTTTCACACTGAAACAAAATGTTATATGTAAGCATGTGTGTACGTTTGTATGTGTGTGATTTAATACATACTTCTAATTTTCTTAGGAAATTAATTCATTGTTAATGCCTACTCTAATTGACAGTGCCCTACTCTCATACTGTGGAAATAAAATCTGATTGTCAAATAATAAATGAAGTGTTTTACATCCATCAGATGTGTGACTCTTCTTTATATTTTTGATAGTAGTTTAGAATTCCTTCTTTGGATTGTAGAAACATGGCGGAAGAATGTAAGTAAATCCACTTCTATCTCTGACAAGCTATTGCTATTCCTCTGATTGCTGCTCTAATACATAGGTTCTAGAAACATAGAATGTTCTTTTGTTTTCTTTGTTTTCTGTCCCTGAGACATGAATGACAGCCTCTGTGATAATTTGTTCCAATGCCTAGGGCTAAAAAACTTTGAACTGAACTCTCTAAAACTGTGAGCCAAAATATATTCTTCTTTTGTGAAATTGTTTCTGTTTTATATTTGGTCAGAGTGACACACAAGTAAACAATAAATGCCTTATTAAAATCTGTGTCTTTCTTATAATAAGATAGCCACCGAAGTTAAATACATTGTATGTTGAATGTCTAATCAGTGTGCAGTGTTCAGGAATTCTGTGATCTCCTTCCTAAATCAAATCTTCTAATGCTTGAGCCCACCCAGGACCCAGTCTCTCATTAAGAGTTGATGTACCAACCATACTGGAGAGAAATCTATGTTAATGTCTGGGAGATGAAAGTCAAGAGATTATAGCAGCATTCAGTGTCCTGTTCAACAAACTCTATTAGCCTTTCTTGGTGCCTGGTACTCAGTTCTACCATTTCAACAAATGATAATAAGAAAGGGTGAAAGCATGAAAAAGGGAAGAATTGACATATCAGCTAGAAACAGTGAATCTTCCAGAGAAAAGAATGAATGATCAGAATTATAATAAATAAATAATTAAAGGAGGAGAGAGAAGAAAATAAAATGTTTATTTCCAGAAATGTGGTTACAGGAGAGAGAGGGAAGAAGGCTAACAAAGAGAGCGGCAGAGAGAAGACAGAGAGTCTGCCCATTGGTCATAGTAAAAAGCCTCATTTTGAGGGCAATTGGCAGTTTCTATTATTGTTGTTGTTGTTTTAAAATATTTATATGTAGACTTGCTTCAGACTCACTTTACTTCAGAGGATTATGCTGAGTTATGTATCCTTTTGCATCCATTTCCTGAATACCGGAATAACAGTTGTCTAACATCATGGCTGTTTTATGCAATGAGGGTGATTGAACCCAAAGTTTTCTGCCTTCTAGGCAACCTTGCAACCAAAGGAGCTATATCTTTAGCCTATCTACCAACTTCTACTGATGAGTACCCTGACACTTGGAGTTGAATCAAACAGGATTTTGTCTATCCTCTAGACAATAAAAGGAAAATACAAATGGATATTTTCCTCCCCAAAAGTGGGAAACACAGGAATAAGTCCAACACACCCTTTGCAGAGAACTTGCTGTAATATTTTTATCTCTGGTTTTATTGAACAAGTAAATTTTAGGTTTTAGAGGAAAACTCATTCTATTCTGGACCAGTGCATTCAAACCTATACTGAAATAGACATTGGCTTTAAAAGCATTCCACATTAAATAATCTGTAATTTTTTGGATTCCTAACCATCTTTGAATGTACCATGTATTATGAGAAGTATAATAGAAGATATTAAGAAAAATGTGACCACCACATAGAATGGTGGAAAACAATCAATATATTAAGGACTAGAAACAATAAATGTTTAGAACGTTTACATCACAATCAGGATATGTACTCTTGTTTATTTTCTTATAGCTGGAGATACTCAAGAGTATTGAGTATGTAACAAAGACCATGAGAGAGGTAAGAAGAAAGGCTTGAGCCTGAAATGACAAAGCTCACTCTAGAGCAGAGCCTCCTGTGCACTAATGTACCACTCAAACTTAAATCTGAAAACTAGAACTTCAAACAATTACCAAACTTTATGTATCAATACTGTCAAAATATAATCTACAAAATTCTCAATGAACTAATAAAAACAACTGACAGAATATCAACTGAACATAAAAATAAATGCATTATGATATTCATACACACATATATGTGTGCACATTTAAATGTGTGTGTCGATCTCTCCTAAGAGAGATCCTAAGCATTGTATGTTGTTGATGGGATTAATGTGTAAAGATTTTGGACATTTGTACTATTATACTCCTTCTGCACATAGGAGCTCAAGGTGATGTTTGCAAAGGCAACAAGCCTAATGCTGTTCTTGGTCTTTTAGTGTGCTGTGGCCAGCTATCACAGCTGTATAAGACCTCACAATGTTACTGAATAAATCACCAGAACTAGAAAGAAGACATTTACAATTTGTTGTTACTCAGATGATGAGGGAAAATTTTCACATTTCAAAACTACATATTTAAAAGATAGAGACACCATCCTGGTATTCGGGTAAGTTAAAGAACAATATGGTCTGCACCACCACATTTTGGCTTCCAGGACAAAGACAGATACAATGCTAACAAATACATACTGAGTTGTGGGGAGCATTCCTGAGGTGGATTAGTACAGGAACTCTGCTTCCTAACGAATGATCTGGGAAAGCCAACAGGACCAGGTACAGAGAAATTCTTGCGTGCTGGAGAAAAAGAAGCTCATGAATTTGGATAAATCAGGTGATACCCTAGGCAAGGCCTCCTGTAAAGCAGCAGAAGAGTTTGGACTTAATGTGAGAAGAAATGTGGCTGAAAAAGTTGTCTAGAGGCAGAAAGATGATAAAAGCTATGCTTGTGGAAGATTAAACTGTCAGTGCACAGTGTGGATGCTACTTGAAAGACTATGTATTGTTACAGTACTTTAGCTTGCCTTGGGGGTGTTTTGGATATAATTTTCAATCCTCTGTCTGAATATAAAATCCCATAAGGCATAGTCCATGCTTCCAGCCGACTCCACTTCCCACACTGTTTATCCCAATTCTAATGCGTGATTTGATGCTTAGAAGATCATAAACTCTACCTGGTAACAAGACATATTCAAATATTTTAGACTCTTCAATACAATACCAAATTCTTCTCTAGGGTAAATTAAAATAAAGTATTTTATCTGATATATATGTATATGTATGTATGTGTATATAT
>NW_026067904.1:7522405-7614167 GCF_014885135.2 Alexandromys fortis | reverse complement strand
ATATATACTAGAATTTTTTCTATAGTGCCATTGAGAAAATATTTTAAAGAAAAGGAAGGTTGAGAGGGAAAAGAAGAGTAAAGGACAGGTATTAGCTAGAGGATGATGGGTCTTTAGGTCACAGATTTAACACTATTGAAAAGTGCTCTGATTCCTTATGCAGAGTGGTATATTGAATTTGTTAACAGCAAATACTCTTAGCCAAGCATTCTACAGACAAGATGCAGTCCCTTAGTTCTATCATAACTCAATGAGCTTCTCACTTTCCCTGATTCCACTCCCATAGCTAGATGCAGGTCCACTCATGAAGTATGGTAGGAGTGCTAAGATATACCTCTTAGATCCATTTTGAAAAGGAGTAGATTGATAATGACTGCCCTAGTATAAAATAAGGCAGTAGTAGCTTTGTCTCCTTCCACTTGGACTGATATCTGAGAGGAGACTGAGATCCAGAGTGAAGAGACTAGTCACAAAGCTGATGCAAAAAAGAAGCAAAACTGGGGCCCAGGGCCAGTGGCTGAACTTTGTTCCCATCCCAATGTCCCACATGCTAATGTGTTTGAGATAACAGGGCTCTTGTGGTTTGCTGCTCTTCTCTACCTGAGAAACAGAAAACCAAATAATGGTGTTTCTGCTTTATTTTTATTAGAGTATATTGATTCTACATAACAAATATTATTATGATGTTTATATATTTGTATAGAATTTGGGCCGCATTCAACCCATTGTCCTTTTTTGTTCCACTGGTGACATTCTTCTTTCCTGCTGGATGTTCAAACACCCTTATGTCCTTTCCCCTACAACGACCCAGAGAATTGAACTAGAATTGTTAAGGGAGCATAAGTGAGGAGTTATTTATAGGGGTGTGGCACCATACTAGTGTGTATACTATAAAGGAAACTACAAAGGAAATACCCCTCCTTTCCCCAGAAGCCACTATGCAAATGTTAATTTTAGATGAGAATATTTACAAGGTTAAAGTCTCCCAGGAATGTTTACTCACAGAATCACAAGTGCCCTGTGCTGCAAGCATCCGATTTTCACTCCTCTGTGATACTAGATTTGCATGGGGAAAAAAACTCAAGGCTTGTAGACCAACAGTTTTAGAAGTGATTACAACTCATGCCTATTTTTTGGCTGAAGTGTGAGAATAATTTATCCTTTTAATTTTGTGAGGCATTGGAGGAAATCTTTCTTCCATCTCTCGTGTCATCTGCATGCACTCTTCTGCATGTGACGCTAACATTTTTGTTTCCGTGGTTTCATTAGGATCATGGTTTGCCTCTACTTAGGTAATGTCCTCTACCTCCACAGTCGTACTCCAGATAATGGGAAATTCAGCCAGCGGTATAGTTTACATCACCATATCCCTTCAGTTAATGGCTGCTTTATTAGGCATCTCTAGTGAGATGATGAGTCATCAGAGAGTATTAACACCTGGATTTACAGTCACGGGGATGGTACACATTGGAGATCTTTACTAAGCTGAATTACTCAATAACATCTTAGAAACATAAATAATCAGTAAGCCTCATTTTCAAGCATAAAAGCCCAGAGTCTGTCTTGCTAATTGACCATGATGGAGTTATAATAGTGAAATACAACATGGAAAAGCTCCCTGTAAGGCTGCCTTGGGCATATAATGTCAATAAAGCAATGGAGATCCCATTTCTAGCCTCAAGTTCTTATGAAGGGCTCCTACAAGGCAAGCCCATGTTTTGAGAGGCAGCTCTAGGGGGAAGTGTTTTCAATGTCTAGTTATTTCAGAGGGTTTGTTAGGAAAAGCTCCCTCCATGTAATTAAATGTGAGCTTCATGGCACTTTCAAAAACACTTCTAGGATTCTCAGAATTAATTTATAGGCTTGAGTTACCCAATGAGATTGGCTAATTTGTCAAGTAAATATAAAGTAAAATAGATTAGAATAGAATCAGAATGGATTCAAAGAATCGATTTTTTTTTTTAGAACTAAACAATTTGTAACAATGCAGTCAAGATAAAGAAGAAAAAAGTGGGGGACAGACATCAGATTAACCTGTAAGTAGGTGGTGCCTAGTTAGATCAATGCCAACAACAGTGATAATCATTTACTTCCCAAGTATTAAATCTGTGTGATGATGAATATTTGATGTCAGTGTTGTGTATTGCATATTGCATGAAAGAGTCTTTAGAAAACTCGGTACTGTGTACAATGAACAGAGGCCAAGTAATCAAAAGACAGGTGAGGCGAGGTTAAGGCAGAGTATTGTCACATATTTAAAGTATGTCTGAAAAACAATTACAAGACAACATTGTAAAGAATCAGGTATTGCTTTATCATTTTCATTTCACAGGTTATAAATTTGAAGGGGAGGAACACATTGATGTAGATTTTGGCTTAGAGAGTAAGTTTGCAATACGTAGGCTTACATATTTCTCTTCCCATTTCAGGTCTGTACAGCAATGTGTGGTGATAATTTATATGATCTATAATCAATATCATTTTAATAAGTGTGTTCTATTCTCCATGTTAACCTTGGCAGGCTAACTGTTGAACTACTCGATCATATGCTTAACATGTATTATTTATTTCTAAGTGTAATATTTATAACTCTACATGTATTACCAGGAGCTAAAACAACAGTCATATCTCCAGGAGAGCACTCTTGAGAATGGTCCCCAGTCTCTAAATATAAAATACTGTGGCACATTTCTAAGTGACATCAACAAGGGATGCAAAGGCAGCTAATTCTTCCTGTTTTCAAATAAATATTGATACATAAATCAAAGTGAGCATTCAGCTAAGGTTGCCTCTACATTTTTACCCAAATCAAGAACTTCTTTTGGTGTTAAAGACTTCAATTACCTCATGGAAACAATCCTTTGTCTAAAGCTCTTGAAATAGATCTGGCCCTCACTAACTCTGTATGTTCCAATACACACTAACATCATCATGGTCAGGAGGCATGTGTTCTGCCAAAGAAGACTGCTGAGCTGCCATGGATTTCCTTATCTGTCTCTTCACTCAAAAGAAAAAAAAAAAAGAGAGAGAGAGAGAGACTTTAGTTACCAGGAAGATTTCCTCTTCTTAAGACATATAAAACCTTACTTAGTGTTTTTTTTTTTCTTTTTACACTACTGGAAAAGAAATTAGATTATGTTTACCGAAGTTCTGAATAATCAGTCATTCCATGCCTTAAAAGGCCAGGTAAGACACAAAATTGTCAAACAGACCTCAGGGCCTGTCAAATTAAAAAAAAAAAAACAAAGGATATTTGAAAATATATAGAATCCCTTTCTGTAGGACTTTGTTCATTATCTCTCAAAATTATAATTGCTGCATTCAGCGGAAGGTAGAGAAGGCTGGAAATCAACGAGAATAAGTTATCACCACATAAAGGAATGAAGGGACATGATTTTGAGAAGCAATAAGGGACAGGTACCAGAGGAATTTAAGTGAGAGCCTTTGCAGACAGAGTAATTAATACATTGCATATGGAATTACCCGTTGAGGGATGGGATTGAAGTAATTAGTATGAAGTTTTAATAAAGGACTCAGACATGTATTTAGAGGGAAGAGAATGCTATGAGGTACAATTAATAACGCCTAGGCTGGGATGAAGCACAGAGGACACAAGCTCGTCGTCTGGTTTTCCCTATTCACCCATCAGCCAGTCAGCTAAGAATGTGTCTTAACGAACATTTTCTCCAGCAGGCTCCCAGGAGTGGCTTGTCTGTGGAAATCAGGGAAATCTAAAAACAGCTCTGTTCTGTTTCAGAAAGGTAAATTAACCTTCTATGGAAAGCAGAGGTGTGGAGGCTTTAAAGAAACTCATTACAAGCTCGAGCACACATTTAGTGAATGGAATTGTGACTTCGAACCTCTCAGTACCCAGTGTCCCTGGGGCCCAAGAATAACAGATAAAGAACAAACATGGACTTTCAATTAAGCGTTGTAAATGAATGACAGCATGTCTTATCCTGCAGTGCCATTCTTAAGTGTTTTCCTGTTCAAACGAGTACCACAGGATACTAAGAGCACAGATTACAGCCGTCACTCAAACATATTTGTATGTACCGTCACCTGATTTTGAAAACCATGCCTTTAACACTCCAGTAAGAATTTCCAAGTCAGTAAGCATACTGGCGAAAACTGACTGGTGGTCAGTGATGGTAGACCTGTGTCTTTAAGTATGCAGATTCTTAAGAAGTTTAACTAGCACTATCAAAATCATCTCTTCTGTGAGTAATAGACCCTATCAATGAGAATGCTGTGAGATTGGGGATAACAAATTAGATTGTAGTTCCATACAAACAACTGAGCAGAAACTGTGGTCATGAAGGAAATGAAAAATTAGTCCCCTCTCTTAATCTCAACAATGTTTCATGGTGTGAGTGATATTTACTTTCTGTCACCAAAAGAGCATTTTCCAAGTTGGATCACTCAGTCATGTGTCTCCCACTAAAACAGTCATTCAGGTGTATCAGTCACTGTTGATTCCATATTTTCATTTGATTTATTCAAAAATGCAAGGAGGTGGGGACTGATAACCACATGCCACAGCCAAGCACTGCTTTGAGGAAAAATACTCCTAAGACAGGTTTTCAAATTGAGAATTTGGAAGAGGCAACTTCTTCCCTCCACCCCCCTCTTCTTTCATCTTGTTCTTCTGCTTTTCCTCATCTTCACATTTGGGGATACACATTCATCTATGTATCTGGGAGAAAATGCATAATTGAGAACTGGCCAAATGCACAGCATGTATTTTATATATGGTGATAAATTATGACACACATCGCATCTTCTTGAAAAGAACCAGATCAATGTACTTACTCAGCACACAAAAAGAATAAGTTGAAAATTGTTTGTCTCTTTGTGCTGGTTTTTAAGTTATTTTTCTGTAAGTGTGTCACCTGAGAAAGGGGACTTTAATGTTTCTTAATTAGTATGTATAATATACCCATTAGTTAAGCCAGGTACTCAGAACTGAAAAAGCATACACAAAGCATTGTAAATCATGAAGTCTCATGAGAGAGATAATGCACATGAATTACCAAAGTATATAGATGTGAGAATCAGCTTAAGAAGGTGTTACATTTTGTTTAAAAATGTAAATATTTAAAGAATGAATTGTACAGATTAAGAGAAAAACATAGAAATATTTATCAAATAAAACTAAATTTTAATTGAGTTCATTCAGTCACCCTTGCTTCATTAACTGAACGCCTTGAGTACAACTGGTCAAGCATCATGTGGGGATGACATAAGGCTGAAGAACCAATGGGTCTGTCCTTCCTAAGCATACAGATGAGTACAACAAGAAAAATCATAGGTAATATTATAAGAAAGAAAGGTGCAGGGAGAAACTTCAGGAAAATCTGGCAGTTCTAGGAAATGTGAACTATGTGGTGAGAAAAACAGTTTGTATGCTCATTTCTTGATACAAAAGGAGAAAGACAAACAATTGATGAAGAAATAGAGAACGCATATTCATTAGTGCATGTCTGCCAAGGCCTTGGAGGAGGGAAAACTTTTCCTTCTCTTAAGGAGTGCTGGAAAGCCATTTGGCCAGAACATAGGGAAGGCTGAGAAAAGGGAGTGAGCGGGCTATGGGACAAGCCAGGTAACTGGACCAACATACTAAATAGGAGAGAATCGCTGCAACCTGTCTTGTAGAAATTATGGTGAAAGTCTGAAAATAGTAAAGAGTCAGTTAAAAATTAGAGAAAACAGTAAAGCAGGCACTGTGGAATTCATTCAAGATATTTTTGGAACTGCCATCCAGGAATGGCATGGAAAGAAAAAAGGCAGATGATTCCAAATACACTTGATTTTATAATAAACAGGTTAACTGAATATTCTTTCTAGAATTGATAGGTGGGTGTAGATTCAATGAAACAGTCAACACCGAGTGATCTTAGCCCCAGTTCTCACTGACAGGGAACCTCTCACCTGCATCTGGCAGACAAGACTGTGGTAATTTAGAAGCAAAAAAAAGGGAAATACAAGGACACAATATAAAAACAGCTGCATGAGAGTCACATGGACTTACATTCCCATGGAGGCCCCAAGGAGGCAAGTGAATAAATTTGATGAAAGAAACCCCTCAAGGCTGTTACAAACCTGTAAGAAGGCTGACTGCTGGGAAAGGGAAGCACACAGAATTCATCATGGCCTGGGCCATGCTCCAAGAGTCTAGGTATGTGAAACGTCCCTTCATTGAGCAGGAGTGTGTTGTCCAATGTAGCAAATATGTTTACTCCCACCTATAAGAACAACTCTCTTTACACACTATTCAGCAATTCATTCAAGCACCCCTTGTATGCTGTAAGCTGGGTGACAAAGAAGTAGAAAGCTAATCTATGTTCCTCTAGGCTTTTCAATATGGACAAGACACACACCCCGCCCCAAAGAGATGAGAGGGGCTTCAATGATGTCATTGCCCAAGTGTCTTTTCCCTCTACTGTGCCTGTGCTCTTTGCACTTCCGGGATCTAAGTCTCTACCCAAGGAAGCACAAAATAACAAGCTGAAGGCCGTCTCCTTCTGCATATAAAACTTCTACAAAGAACAAGGAAGAGACCATGGGAATTAAGTGTATTTCAAAATGTCATACAAAAAGAAAAAAAATAATAAAAAACCCACTAAATCAGGTATAAACGTGAAACCTTGTCAGTGTTGATCATGAAGATTTCAAATTCCCTGTGATGTTTTCCTCCCTGATATGTAATAAAGCTCAGGCTAGTAATTCTAGCACAGGAACTGAAACTTCAGTGTCCTTTTCCTATTTCTGATTGGCCAGTTTTTGGAAGACAGGCTTCAGCGAGCATTGGATTTTCTACTGTATTTCCTCCTCACATTCTCTCATTAATGAAATACCAATATCTCCATAGACTGAAACTTCAAACCTGCTCTGGCACACTCTGGGCTTCTGAAAGTTTGGACCCTTGTCTCGACCTCTGACTGCTTCATTGGTATCAGCTCCACACTGTGCAATCTTCACAGAGACCCAGAGCTCTCTATAAACTCCATGAAAGCCTGCCCTTCAGTTCAAATGTCAGGAGGCAGCAGGTTGGTGCTGTAGCTGAGTTGTCAGGAAACACACTAACTGATGGCAAGAAATAAATGTGCACTGGGTGCAGATGTACACAAAGAGAAGGAACCTACTGGAAGGATAGCTGCGGAGTGGAAGTGATCTCGATGTAACCTAGTCGTACTGAGCTCAAGATGCTGTGGAGTCCTTGCTTGTTTGCAGGGAAGCTGATATCAGAACACCCAGCCACCTCCTAAGGACCTCAGTGAGCTTAGTTATAGATGATGCCTTACCTGTCTTACTAATATAGATAGTGTGTCAGGGAGTGGAACTTTTTTATGAAGCTGTTTCGTTCAGAGGGGTGATCCCCCAACTTCAGGGTGGTCCCTGTTTCACTACTGCATGATCTATCATTCAGCTTTCCTGCTAGCGAGTAATTGGTAGAATGGCTGTTGCTAGTCAGAGAGATTACTGTCTCCAGTCACTTCACTGTGGCCCTTCTGAAGGTGAACAGAGCCTTTCCTTTGAGTGGGGGGAATGAAGAAAAGAACAAAGGGGTACAATCTCTTCACCAGATGAGTGAAGAGGGTTTGTCTTATAGCATGGCCTACAAAGGAAGCATTCTGCTGAGTTACGATCACATGGGATGATCAAGGACACTCTACAGACTGGTGAATAGTGATGAAACTTCCATGAGGTTACGAGCAGAGAACTCTTGGGACACCTGAAAATAAAATGAAATGTATGCACTGGCAATGCTGAAACATGCATAGACAAGCCGTATATTTGGGTTCTATTGAACTTGTCCATATTGGGTTTCATGGTCTAAGTTTATGAGGATGACTAAGTCTCTTCTTCGTCAGGGCACCTGTGATAGCAGGAATAACTGTCCGCAAAGAAACCCAGCATGTATGTGCTCAACAGTTTAAAATCAGTGTCACAGGCTATTTTTTTAATATTACAAAATACTAATAGCAATTTGTTATGGTTTTTAAAATATAAACAATTAACAGATTTAGCACTAAAACCTTTTAAAATTTCTGAGCTCCAGATGTTTTGATAATTTCTGTATCCCAATATACTCTTTCATTTGGAAGTTGGGCTTGGATGAACAGGGCCCTTTAGTATATTCTCAGAACAAAGGAAAGGAAAAGGGTTAGAAAGAATGCATCAGGCTTCTCAGTGGAAATGGGCAGACAAAAATTCACAATGAAGGAGTAGAGGGTGGCTGCCAGTTGGGACAGGAAGATAACTCTGTAGTAACAAGTTTAATTGCCTACTGTATGCAGCTTTTGCTGAAAACTTTGGGGTTTGTTCATTTATTTTACAGAGCAACTCAGTTTAAGAGCAGCAAATCACAGAGGCCAAGTGTCATTTCTGGATATGAAGTGGGAATAACCTAAGGAGTGACCATTCAGGACAGCAGATATTACTATAAAAACAACCTCTAATTTCTGTTGGGAGAGATAGGCTGAAGATTCCCTGTGGATTCCTTGTGGATGGACTTGTGGCCATTCATTCCCAAACTCAGTTGTCAAAGGATCTGACACAGTTCAATACATAACCAAATCTGTAGTCTCTAGGCTTGTGGCTTCCTTCACTAGGCACATACAGTAGAACAAGAAAGCAGAGATTTGAGATCAATACTACAGCGAAATCTAGAGTATCAAGAGCTAAGGATGCCTGGAAGTGACAACTTCCCTCTCTTGTTCTTACTGCCTGGTCATACCTAAATATTTAAGAAACACTGTTTCAGAGTTTATCATTTGTGTGTTATTTTATTGTTTTATTTTATGATTTTAGTCTATGTGTGTGCATGTATATGTGTGCGAGTGCACCTATGTGTACCTGTATATGTGTATATATGCACATATGTGGGGAGGACTATGCAGATTTTGGAGTATTGCTTTGGAAGCCATCCAACATTTTGTCTTTTTAGACAGCAATGTTATTGAAATATGGAGTTCAAGAATTTTGCTAGACTGGGTGGTCAAAGAGACACAGGAATCCTTCTGTCTCTGCCTTCGTATCCCTAAGAATCGGCGTGCATACCGCAATAGGCTGGGGCTTCATGTGGGTGCTGAGGACCAAGCTTAGGTCCTCATGCTTCCAAGGCAATCACTTTACTGATTGGGCCTTCCCTTTGAGTATCTTACTTGTATACTGTTAATTGATTTCTAATCATCAAAGGTTGTATCCCAGGTCTGTACTTTACTGATATCATTGGTTATTTTATTCAGGAAGTCTTTATTGAGGAGAATGGATACTGTGGTGAGACCTGGAAAGCTAAGTTAATTCACATTTTATCAAAATATACCCTAATGATTATGGGAACAGACAACATGGAGAAAAACAAAACAAGCCAGAATTTGATTTTAAGCAATATTTTAATTTTTTTGAGAATTTCACACAATCAATGTTTTTTTTTTTTTTGGTTTTTCAAGACAGGGTTTCTCCGCGGTTTTGGAGCCCACCCCATAACCTCTACACTCGTATACCTTCACCACCAACTTTGATTTTTTTTCTGCTTCTTTTTGTGTTATGCTTTTTAAATTTTCCTTTGATTCTCCTTTGTGTTGTTCAGCTAGTCTTGAGATAGGGGCCTTCTCTGGCATCTGGCCAACTTTCCAGGGAAAGAAACTATTAAAGAAAGACCCTTACTGCTCTCACCTCAGCTAGGGTGGGATTTCATATCCACCTTCCTTCATCTAAGCTGTGATTTTTGTCATGCTAGAATTTGTGAAGGTCCTGTGACTGTTGTTACAGTCTCTGGGAATTTGCATGTGCTATTGCCTGTATATGGAGAAAATCCTTGATATTTTGATTTAGTTGTTGTTGCTGTTTTCTTTATCTGTTTTTATTTGTCTGTTTTGCTTTTTAAGACAGGGTCCTACTTTGTAGCTCTGCTTACAGTTAGATTGGCCTCCATGAATGTCTAGATTCCTTTAGCCTTGAGTATAGGAATATCATATAAATGACCTATTTAAGACTGGGATTTTACAGTAGCTTATTCTCTGTATGTTGACCAAGTGCCTACCCATTGCCAAAAATGGTTAAAGAATTTAATCTTAGACAATTAATTGTGTGTAAATCATTTCCATCCCAAGCCCAGTTTGCTTGTCTGTTTTTGGTGCCTTATGAGGCATGAATTATCGTACTTGTCCTCAAGGAACCTTAAAGGCTGAACCTGTTCCTATAATACGCACATAAGTAAAATTATTATACACATTTTCACTTACAAATTAACACATACAAACATATACACAAATTATTGTGTACAAATTAGTACTTACACCACAGTTGTGTGCAAATCAATTAAAAGTATAATGCTTCATGACATTTTCTTGTACATAGAATGAAACAAGAGATAAATATCTCTGCCATCCTTCTAGAACCAAAGTTATGCAGGTATCAGAACCAATCTCAGTTTCTAGAGTATTTAATAAATAATGAGTTGTAATGACTGACAACATACATGTTTATTCTATGCCAAAGTTTTTCAAAAATAACACTAAACAGTATCAAAAGTATAAGTTCTGGGGTCAACATCAAAATCTGCTAGGAGTCAAGAAAGGAAGAACAGCTTCTGATATAGAAAAAATCTTCCCGTATCTTGCTGGGCTGTTGACTAACAATGAATACTCTGATAGATTATCCAGTCACTCTCTGCCTTTCTAGGCAGCAAAGCAAAAAAGCCAGGTGAACCAATGCCCAGGTGTTTTCTCAATAGACTACTCCGAGACAGGGCAATAGCGCAAGCACAATGAAACACGTAAACACACACCGAGTAAGCAAAATTGGCCAAGACAACCTGTCAGCTAACCAAAAGCGTGGTAACTAATGACACACAAACCTAGCTAATCACAACACACCAGCAGTGACTGCCAGTTCCAAAAGGACCAGCCAGAAGCATTCCTGCATCAGCTTATTTTCCCTAACCCCATAAAAACCCCCGACCTTTTTACAAAATGACTTCTGTATTGGAATCTTCCAGAGTCTGTGCCATTGACTTCACATCTTCTCATCCCCTGTCCCTCCCTGCGATTGGGAAATGGGGACTGTACACAGGCAGCAACAACAAGCCAGCAAAATCTACACTACTCCATCCATCTGTGTTTCTAAGTTCCTAGATGTTCAGGCACCATGATTACACAAAATAAAGATGGTACTGTCTCCTTTAATACTTCAGAAATGATCTTACAGTCCAAGCTCTAATGCAGTTAATATGTTCCTCCATTGTGTTTCTTCCAGTAGATAGATAAGCAGGTAGATGAAAAGACAGACAGATGGTTGGATAGATAGATAAATAGATAGTTAAAATGTAGATAATTCTGGGTGATGATGGCAGTAATGGGCAAATGCATTGATAGATGATAGGTAGGTAAATGGATGGATGGATAGACACACACACACACAGACAGGCAACAGGTAGGTGATATATAAGTAGATACTGGATGATAGATAGATAGATGATAGATATAGATAGATAGATAGATAGATAGATAGATAGATAGATAGATAGATAGATGAAGAATATAAGGTGAGTGATAGATGAGGATAAGATGGTAATTAGATAATGGATAGATGATATAGACGTGATATGTAGAAATCTAACACATAAAAGATAAATAGAAGAGAAGATGTTCCCCTGCCTCTTCCGGCTGCTGCGCGAGTCACGCTCCGCCGCCTGGGAGTGAGACGTCTCTGGGATCGGGGTCTGTCCACCGCAGACATGACAAAGGGTCTTGTTTTAGGAATTTATTCCAAAGACAAAGAGGATGACATACCCCAGTTTACAAGTGCAGGAGAGAGTTTTAATAAGTTGGTGGCTGGAAAGCTGAGAGAAATGTTGAACATATCGGGACCTCCTCTGAAGGCAGGCAAAACCCGAAACTTCTATGGTCTACATGAGGACTTTCCCAGTGTGGTGGTAGTCGGCCTTGGCAAGAGATCGGCTGGATTCGATGAGAAGGAGAACTGGAACGAAGGCAAAGAAAACATCAGAGTTGCTATCGCAGCGGGATGCAGGCAAGTTCAAGACCTGGAGCTGCCTTCCGTGGAGGTGGATCCCTGTGGAGATGCTCAGGCTGCTGCAGAAGGAGCTGTGCTTGGTCTCTATAAGTTTGATGACCTAAAGCAAAAAAGAAGGTGGCTGTATCAGCGAAGCTCTATGGAAATGGTGATCAGGAGGCTTGGGAGAAAGTGGTCCTCTTTGCTTCTGGACAGAACTTGGCCCGCCAGCTGACGGAGTCTCCAGCCAATGAGATGACGCCAACCAAATTTGCTGAAATTATTGAAAAAAATATCAAACGTGCCAGTAGTAAAGCAGAAGTCCATATCAGACCCAAGTCTTGGATAGATAAACAAGAAATGGGCTCGTTTCTAAGTGCGGCCAAGGGGTCCGAAGAACCACCAGTCTTCTTGGAAATACACTACACAGGCAGTCCTAATGCACCTGAAGCACCCCTGGTGTTTGTGGGAAAGGGAATTACCTTTGACAGTGACGGTATCTCCATCAAGCCTTCTGCAAACATGGACCTCATACGGGCCGACATGGGAGGAGCTGCAACAATCTGCTCGGCAATTGTGTCTGCCGCTAAGCTCAATCTGCCCATTAATATCATAGGTTTGGCTCCTCTTTATGAAAATATGCCTAGTGGCAAGGCCAACAAACCAGGGGACGTTGTCAGAGCTAGGAACGGGAAGACCATCCAGGTGGATAACACAGATGCTGAGGGGAGGCTTATCCTGGCCAACGCACTCTGTTATGCACACACCTTCAATCCCAAGGTCATCATCAATCCTGCCACCTTGACAGGTGCCCTGGGATCAGGTGCCACCGGAGTCTTTACCAATTCATCCTGGCTATGGAACAAACTCTTTGAGGGCAGCATAGAGACTGGGGACCGAGTCTGGTGGATGCCTCTCTTTGAGCATTATACAAGACAGGTCATAGATTGCCAGTTTACTGATGTCAATAACATTGGAAAATAGAGATCTGCAGGTGCATGCACAGCCGCAGCGTTCCTGTGGGAGTTTGTGACTCAAAGTGGGCGCATTTGGACATAGCCGGTGTAATGACCAACAAGGACGAGGTTCCGTGCCTGTGGAGAGCATGAGTGGGCGGCCCACAAGGACCCTGATCGAGTTCTGACTTCGCTTCAGTAAAGACAGACAGACAGTTCTTAGTTCAAAAACCCAGAAATTCCTCTATGTATCTTAAAATGGATATTTGGGCTTCAAAATATTTTTGAATAAATGAAAATATTTTAAAGACAAAAAAAAGATAAATAGATGGTGTTTAAGTGCTTACTTCCTCTAATTTTCAAGGTCTAAAAAGTTTCTTCCTATAGCCACACACTGTCAGTTGAAAAACAGAGCCTGGTGTCTAGTCAGTATGGCTTACTTTGTGTCATATGGTGGTAGGTATCCTTCTTCCTCTGAGTACTCACAATGTGAAAGTAAGTTGAATGCTAAACTTCAGATTGGATCAGCATGTGGTTACACTGCTCTACTACCACAGAAAGATTTAAAATAACAATAAAAAGAAAAACCCTGGAGACAATATGGATTCCATTTTTTTTATTGTCCTTGGTGAGAATATGACAAAGGCAACTTTATAAATTGTCAGCATTGTGCAGAAAGGTGGCCCTGGCCATGTAATGTGATGCTCTGTCCATGAATTTGTATATAACAGAACTTAACTTTTTACAGAGGAGAAGAGAAACAAGTTGTTTCCCTCTGGTGCATATTGTAATGAAAATTTCTGACACTTAGTCTGGACTCAGAAACCTACATGTCATATCTCTTCACTGTAATTTCTTCTGTATGCCTTCAGTAATTTTATCTTTACTGACCAAAGAAAGAAAAATACATATTTGATTTAGTTCTCAAGATGAAAGAAAGAAAAAAATGCCTAAGTTATCTTGAATTGCATTGTTTGTTAATATCAAGAATGGGGGAAGGACAGAATCATTCTGAAAAATTAAACATACTTAAAATTTGCTATCAACAAACAATTTTCATATTAACTTCTTACATATGTGGCATTTACAATGATAGTAAGAACTATGGTGATTTCCTTTTAAAACCATTGGTGTATGCATACATATATATCCTGGTGTATGCAGAGATGTCCAGCACTTCCAACATCCTCCTCTCATAGTTTGACCTTTTACAAAATGTCCTGGAAATTTAGAACATATGCCATCAAGAGAGTGTCAGGTAAGACCTTCACTGTGACTGCATAATAACATCGGGTATTACGGAAACCAACACTTTAGTTCAGTAAAACAGCGGGAGTGGCTGTTTATGCTTGTTTGATATTTAAGCATCAATCACAAGGCTTCTTCAATAGGCTGTTGTGATTTCATAAACACACAGATTTATGCACTAAATATTTGCTGACTCAAACGTATTGCAGTAGTTCACAAAAGGATTATGTTTTCCTAAGAAAAGCAAATAACAATACCAACTATTCTACATAACACCATTTTTATACACAGGGACATAAAAGCGCCATGCTCGTTGATGATTTCCAATGTAATCCAAGTGATTAGACCACCTGAGGGTACGAGTGAGGCTTCAAAGACATAAGATATTTTTAGACTTAAGAAACTCCTCTGGTTGTCACATTAACACACCCATAGACACGGCACAACAAACGGTGAATTTGAGAATTTAATTGGACCCTTTTCCCTCCAAAGAGATAAATAACAACACCCGTTGTTTAAGATAAGAAATAACCATTCAGCAACCCATACAAATAGTAGATTCAATGAGCAGTGAAGAAATCAGAAACAAAACCCCTACTAGGAGTTCTGTGCCCAGGAATCATATATAAAGTATACCTAGCATCTTAGTTTATTATCACTACAATTATAAAAGCAAAAGGGTTTAAATATGAACATGCAGACTGAATTAGATGTCCAGGATGTTATAAATGGACATGAGATCTGCCAGCCAGAAGACACGAATGATCTATATTGTTATTATCCTGATGAAGGAGTCGATTTATACAGGTGACAGTGCGCTCAGCTCTGTGTGGTAGTTGGGTGACACCTGTCTCGCTTCAGTGGGCTTCCTGCCTAAATAAAACTGAATAGAAAATAGAACGAAGACACCAACTAAATCCATCATTAAAGAAACAAAATTGAACTCATTTCACTGATTGGTTTCTAGGTGATTTGTGTTCAAATATGCTTAGAAACAAGAGCTGGCTTCTGTTCTCTGTGGGACAGTCTAAGAGGCTCCCAGAGTCACCCTCCCTTTTTTATTCTCTGGAATCTCATTCTGATCATTCTGTCTCTTGTATTCCTGCCTCAACCTCACCTGTCACCTAGTTCTTAAGATTAGTCTCAAGAGACACCCATAGCTTCTGTGCACGTCCAGTGTCTTTTCTAATTGGCAGATGCTCATGTGCAAGTCATTCTGATTGGGGACTAGAAAGAGCAGCCATTATTAATCAAGGGAAGATGGTGCAGCCAGGTGAACTCACTTGTGTGGCTAATGAGTGCCAGATGTTCCTGCTGTACTAGTATCAGACTTTACCTTCTTTACCTCCATCCACAAGTTTCTCTGTAAATTGTGGAAGCTTCAACCTAGAGAAATGAGAAATAAGTCATCATCAGAAAGAGTAATATTATTCCTTCAGCAAATGCTTCCAAACAGTATCAACTAATTTATAAACTGCAGTTTTGAGGATAGCAAGCATTTTCATGATGTAGGAGGTCAGTACAAAACAAACAATCAGGCATGTTTAGGAAGGATATTGGAAAGGAAAGTGGTAAACCAATTTATTGGGAGGAGACTTGCTATCGGACCCTGGTCTCATTTCTGCACCCTCATACCATTCTTTGAATGCTGACTGTATTTGCACACGCATGCATGTTCGAGGCCTGGGTGCATGCTCTACTTAAGAAAATGGTCATCGCAAGATACTTTCTCTTGCTGTACAAGTCAGTTTCTAAAGGATAAATATGAATAGTATAAAAGTAAGGAAAGGAAAAGAAAGTGATGCCTACTAAGTGGAAAACCTTGAGAGAACAGCTGAAGAGAGAACACTGTGGGCTTGGTAGATATAAGAGCAGAGAAGGAGCCTACCTGCCCCAACAGCACACACTGTAGTGTCCTCTTTTGTCACTTACTTACTTTCTCTGCCTGCTTTCTACTCAGCTAATTAAACCTGAGACTAGATTTTTTTTTGGGGGGGGGTGAAAATAGGGGTATAAATCTTTTCTTTCCTTTCTTGGAGAAAGCATTCATGATGACAATGACAAAGGCTCTCACATAACCATAAAACTAGAAAGCATGCTGTAACTGGATTTTCCACGAGACTGTCTCATTCTAAATTTGAGCCATCATTCTTACCACACGGACAGGAACCTAAGGTATATTTGGAAACAAGGCCTTCTGGGTTCCTACCTTCATTCCCATGTCTCTGGGAACTACTATACAAATCCTAGCCTTGCATCCTTCATGCTTGGTCTTAACCTGCATTTACTTTGCTTAAAAAGCCCGGCTAGGGAACTAAATACACATGACTGCTGGCACCCATTAGACAGCCAGGAAATCTGTTGAGAACCTGAGTGAGAGATGAATGATAACCTACCAACAATAGCTCAGGGTTGAGTTCTGCCAAAATGGAGGCAAACAAGTTAAAAGAGAGTATGGGATAACGGACTTTGATCCCAGTTAGTGCACTGACATGCTTTATTTTTGACACCCAATGTTGTTTGCTGTGTCCCCTTAGCCCATCCCACCATAGCCCACACATGTCAACTGTCTTGCTCTATTCTGAAAAGGCAAGTTGTAAAATAGATGTGAAGAACTATGTTTTGACTGAGGAGAAAGTGTATTTTTCCCTTTACTTGTCTAACATGTATAAGCCAAAGAGGAAAGCTGAGGCTCAGTGTATCAACTATAGAGGAATCCAGCTCATTCTGGTCCATAATTTACAGCATCTTCTCATCCTTCACCTTTAATTTCACAGAAACCAATATACTTATCATGAATACATGAACTAACAGCTTTGAAGGATAATGAACCTTCAGACACAAAGAAGCTTGGTGTTGGAAGTTGTTCTGTATATGTGTTGCTTTTATTGTTCGGTGAATTAAAAAAAAACCTGTTTTGGACAGTGGCTTAGCAGAATAGAACTAGACAGGAAAAAATAAACTGAATGCTGGGAGAAAGAAGGTGGAGTCAGAGAGATGCCATGGAGCTACCAGAGGGGAAAGATATGAGTTGCCAGCTGGAACCCTGCTGGTAAGTCACAACAATGTGGCAATACACAGATTAATAGAAATGGGTTAAATTCTAGATGTAAGAGCTAGCCAATAAGAAGCTAGAGCTAATAGGTTAAGCAGTGATTTAACACAGTTTCTGTCTTATTATTACAGTTCTGGGCAGTCAGGAACCAACTAGCAGCCTCCTACTACAGAAGCTTGTCAAAAATTTTACAAGAACAGCAATGGTCACTTCCTCCTGTGTGTTTTTTTTTTTTCTTTTCCTTCTAATTTTTAAACTTCTTTATTCTCCAAAGTACTTGTAATTCTCATATAACTCATGCTGTAGTTTGTTTTCTATTGTGATAAAACACCCTGACTGAAAGAAACCTGAGGAGGAAGGGTGTTTTTTTATCTTACATATCCACAGCCACCATTCATTGTGAAAAATGAGAGGATGAATTCAAGGCAGGAATCTGGAGGCAGGAACTGAAGCAGAAGCCATGGAAGAATGCTAATTGCTGGCTTTCCCTCCCTGCCTTACACACCACTTTCTTATACATCCAAAAACCACCTGTTCAGGAATGCCACTGTCTATAGTAGTCTAGAGTCCTGTGTGATTTACTGTTTTATTGCTGTGAGGAAACACCATGACCAAGGCAACTCTTCTAGAAGAAAGTATTTAACTGGGGGATCGATTATAATTTTAGAGGATTAGTCTATGTTCTTCATGGTAGGAAGCAGACAGGCATGGGACTGGAGCGATAGCCAAGACCTTTACATCATGATCCTGAGGCAGGAGGCAGAGACTGGACTTGATGAGAGATTTTGGAGCCTCAAAGTCTATTCCCAGTCACTTTTCCTCCAATAAGGCTATGCCTACGTTAACAAGGCCTTACCTTCTAGTCTGCACACAATTCCATATGTTGATGACTATGTAACCAAATTTATGAGGCTATCGGGTCCTGATATTCAAATATCACAGATACCCAAAATTAATAATAAATAAATTAAATTAAATTGCCATGAAGCTGTACACCAGAAAAATCAGAAAAATAGTTTAGTTAGGGTTCTTGTTTTCAAGATATGAATCAAATTGACAAAAACAACTACCAGATCCTAGTAACATGTGTTTAACTGTAACTTCTCTCACAGTATTTCAAATAAATTGTCTACCTAATGAGGTGAATGAGTGAGTGAGAAAGTGCATTAGTGACTATAATATTCTAGCTTGTTTTTCCATCAACTTTAGAATCCCTCATCTTCTTTGAAGGTGTTACCAACCTAATGTATCCATCAGTGGCATAGAACATTCTAGTCACCTCTCCTCTGTTAAATGTGTGATTCTATTTGAAAATAATGCATTATGTTTATTTCCTTTTTGTTTCCTTTTACAGATAACACAATTCATAATCATTTATCATCTTCCTTTTCTTCATAGTTTTTCAAGACATAGTTTTTCTGTGTAGAATTTTCTGTCCTGGAATTCATTCTGTAGACCAGGTTGACCTCAAACTCACAAAAATCTGCCTGTCTTCTGTCTCTCAAGTGCTAGGATTAAAGGTATGCACCACCATTTCCCAGCTCACTTATTATCTTTACAGTAAAAAGTAAATGAGATAATTTTTTTCTTTTTTCTTTCTCAAGATAGACAAAACTGGACCATTGAGGAATATCTAATTTCCAATCTAACAGATTATTTTGTTACAGAACTACAAAAGCATTAGAATCAAAAGATGACATGATTTTTCAGCATTTAAATATGCTGACTGCACAATGGCTACTGTCCTTAGAATTTGGCCTTCTTTCATGATTCATATAATCTAAAAGAGCATTCCACTAGACAGAAAGTGCTGTGCAGGTTTTGAGCATTGAAAAGAGGCCCACATCTTCACAGTATAACAAAGAAAAGCAAAAATTATAGATGAAAGAGTGAAGGTATGTAACCGAGACCTGAGCCCTGGAGAGAGCTCTTTGGGGAGGACATATATTGTATGCTGCTCTTTGGATAACATTCATGTTGTGGACATTTAGGTTCAATGTAAGAGCATTTGTTTTTTTTTTTTTTTTCCAGTAATAACGAACAAACAAGAATAAGAGACCATGGTAGCTCATTTGTTAAGGAAAAGGAAGAATAGGAGGACTGAAGATAAAATGCACCTTGAAGAGGCTCCTCGGGTAGACTTTCTGAAGAATGCCAAGGATCAGTGTGGTGTTAAATAATAAAACACAAAGAAAGCAAGCACGTTGACAGCTTATAGTCTTACAAAGCTGAACACACCCACAGAGTGAGTTCAGGTATCTTGTTTCATAGGTTTTGTTTTCTTTTCTTTGTTTGTTTATTTGCTGATTTTGGCTTTTTGAGTCAGGGTTTCTCTGTAGCCTTGAAGCTTGTCCTGGAACTCATTCTGTAGCTGAGATCAAACTCAAAGAGATCTGTGTGTCTCTGCCTCCCAAGTGCTGGATTTAAAGGCCTGTGCCACCATCGCCTGTCCCCTTCCTTAGTATTATAATTGTTCTTTGTTAAAAGTGGAGAAAGTGAGGACAGCTTTGATGGGGAAAGTCTATTAGTTATTTGTCATACCTACCTAATTCACAACACAGCTTAAGCTTGGTAACCCATGTCATGGTAACAATAACAGAACAGCACCTGTGTACACTCTTCGTTGCATCAGAAAAGTATGCATCACAAAAATGAAACAAGAGTCAAAACTCTTTTTGATGAAATGTAATTACTCATAATAGAATATGATTTCAAGCCATATACCATGGACTTTTCTTGGGGATTCCAAATGGAATTGAACTAGAGTAAACTTCTGACAATTTCTGTCTTCAGATAGGAAGAAGAGACAAAAGTATACATACGCAAAACTATAGCTTCGTGTGCACCAGCCTTACAATCATTTGTACACACTCCAAGAAACAACAGTGCTGTCCTGGCACCGACCCCCTGGGATGATGCTAATCCATAAAGAAAATAGTATTTTGTGATGGAACGTCTTTATTCATTCTTACATGATTTCAGGTTCTCATATTTTCCAAGCCAGTCACAGCCTGTGAAATTTAAATAAGTAGCTGGCTGATGGATGAGGTGCCAATGATATCTACGAAAAGTAAGTGTGCTGGACTCTTGAAGGCCTGAAGATCAATTTATAAGGTGCAGGTGCAATTTTCTAGAGGAATTAGGACATTTGAATAGTCAATGTGATACTTACACCCACATACTTGTGATAAAATGAGATAGTGGGTCCTCCCTTCCCCTGTGAAAGACCATGTGCAACTGGCTGTATATGAGGGAAAACTATGATTATCTGTGTCAAAATGGCCTGAGGATCAAAGTGGCACAGATCTGGAGCTGCTTTTGAAGGACCTACTGATGCGGGCAACAGTCCTTCCTCTAGCCTAATGGACATATATAACTCTCAGTAGACTTGAAGCTCCCAGACAAGCTCCTCTCCTCACTCTGTCCTTTAGCATCCTCCATTTACTAGCCTGCAATCAGTAACTTCTACACTCCTCACTGAGAGAAGAAACTGGGTCTGAGTGTCCATAAGAACGTTCAACATCAAGAGAAGAACTTGCACTGTGTTTACTTCAGAATCTAAAGAAGCTGAATGTCTAATCATGTATGTGTTTCTCACTCAGTAGTCCCATATGATGCACACTCTCTTGCCTTTCTCTCTCAGTAGCTCCACCTCTCCTATCTCTTTCTGATCTCTTTTTCTGTGTTTTGCTTTATCTCATTCCTGCATCTCTGTGATTCATATTCTCATTACCTCTTCCTACCCCTCACTCTCATTCTCTTTTGCCTTCTCCATCTCTAAACATTCAATTTATTTTGATTTCAAGTACCACTTATAACTGACTGGAAGCATACTTCTATGTGGACAGGTCACCAACAATGTATGGAATTCACCTTGGCACACGAACCATATCAGAACCTCTGGACGTATGCAAGGGGAGAAATATACTTGGCAAATCCCAAAGATCTGAAATCAGGACTGCAGACACTGCAAGGAAAGTCTTACCAGAATAGGGGATCTATTAATATCCAGACATTTAAAAGAGAGTATTATTATTCATTGAAAATTATAACTAGGTTTTTAAATTTTTTCTCTAAGTACCTAAGTCTGCACTTGCTCATTCATTCACAGGCTGATAAGTGAATGACAGATAACACCCACATGTGCCACTTACAATGGAAAGATCTTCAAAGATGAATGGGTGAAACTTCTGTCTCTGAGTATCAGATAAGAGAGAGTTGTGAGACAGGTCCCTGTACCATAATGCTGAAACATGACAAGGCTTAGACAAAGTAGAGGAGTTCAGAGAAAGTACTTAATAGCCCAGATTTTCTGGAAAGAAAAGAAAGAGGGTGAGAAGGAGCATGGGTAGGAGGAAGAGGAGAAGAAATAGAAGAAGGAAATGAAATGACTTTAAATTATTTACCTACTTGAAATCTTAATGTCTGACTACCCATAGAGGAATCTTGATGAAAATTCTTTCCAGTTCTAATTGAACAAATGTGTAATATATTTGATTGTTATCCACTACTGTTACCTGATAGCCCTGACAGGCTATGGACCTTCCCCACTGCTTTACCATTGTCTTAGCCTGAGAAAGGCCCAGGGCATCGCTTATGCAATAGAAATCTGCTAACACACTTGAAATCCCTCTGTAGCATACAAACTATGTTGAACACAGTAGATTTTGTAAGTCCTGCCCTGATATACCCCTTCTCATTTCCCAGTATGAATAGCTGTGGAAAGAGTAGATTCAGTCTAAGGAAGATGCTCATTCATACACTCGGGATGGAGACATAATGCATTCTAGAGAGATACAGTGTTATGTCCCTACTTTCTGAGGAAATGGCTAAATGTCTTGTGCATTGGAGAAAAGTATAAGCTGGTCATGCTCACCTGTGCCACAGAGATAACTAACTCCCAGCCCCTAACTCACACTTGTTCCCCGGCCACTGATGAAAACATCTGTCAAGTAACAGCCACCCACTAACTCTTATACTCTGGAGTCTTAGGTGCCCGTAGGCAGCCCATGGAGAGAATCTTCCTCTGTACTTAACCAATGTGACATAGAATACAAGGTCCAGTCTCTACATGGAAAGATTCTTTTTAGAATTTTTGGTTCTTTGTTCTTGGGTGACAGGAATCAAAAAAGTTTAAGAAAACTCAGGATGATAGCTAGCTAGTCATTTATGCATGTAATCCAAGTCCTCAGGAACCTTGGACAGGAAGATCTCATATCTGAGGCCAGACAGAGCTATAAAGTAAGTTCCACAGAAGCCTGATATACATACCAAAACTACATTCCAATATATAACAATTATAACAATAAAAGAGGAATAAAAATAATGATAATATGAAAATTCCCAAACCTTGTGATGATGCAGTTAATGTTTTGCTCATTATTATGATAGTAGTGATTTTCTTTTGCATATTCTCATTCTAAGTGTAAGCACAAATAGAAATGAAAATATTAACATAGGAAACTTCTAGAGCTTTAAGGAGAGTAAATATGTAATACACAGGCAGATTTCTATCATACCTCTGCCACAAGAAGCAGATCTTTCTCTCTCTCTCTCTCTCTCTCTCTCTCTCTCTCTCTCTCACACACACACACACACACACACACACACACATTTGGGGAGAGAGATTTAAACTTTTAAATTATGAGATTAAACTGGGTCCCCAACCTATTAGGAAAATATATTTATAGCAATCACACTTTTAGCAGACCCAAATCATTAAATTCTCAGAAATTTAAAATAGGATGTAAATTTTTATTAAGGAAGTTGAATAACACTCCAATAAAAGGAGGGATATATTGCATTCTAAGAGATAATATGTAAAATATCTACTAAAGTATGTTGTTACTAAAGGATGGCCATCTTATCAGGTTACTCTTGTGTAAATCAACAAGCTATTTCTAAATTGTGTATGAGAATGTAAAAGCTTAACTAGTCTTAAAGGTAGGCAGATCTGCTTTCTGGATTTCAAAACTTATTATATTACTTGATTTTCATTTATTTAAAACACTTCAATTAATCCCAGATCAATGAATCAAAAACTAGCATAGGAGAAGAATTTTGCAGTGTATGTGTTGCTGCAAAGTCTCATGTAGGTACCATATAACGAACTACCATGGGTGAGAAAAGGTACGGCGATGAATTTGCATCGCATATATATTATGGTTTAAACAAGAACAGCTGCCCTCAGGTTTACTTGTTGGCACATTGGTCCTCATTGTCACAGTACCAGGAGACTGCTCCGCAGATATTTCTTCTTACTGTGCTTCCAGGTGGCTCCCTCTGAGGAACAGAAGGCCACAGTCTCATCCCATGCTGCAGGTGAGTGTGGCTAATGATGCTGCCAATCACAAACGTCTAGTACCTGACAACAGAAGTGCTGTCAGTAGAGAGCGGGCCTCGTTCTATTACTGCAACGAGGCCAGCTGACCTTCCAGCGAAAACGTAGCTGGGAACATGAGATAATTACCATTATCTCTCCATCACGAATCACCTAAAGACAGAAGCTGTGATCAGCCTGGACACCTCTGACTTCACTAAGAGACAAAGCTCCCTAGAATCAAGCTCTCAGGCCAAGCAAAGATCTACGTCTCTGGCTAACAGCTCAACTCTGCTCAGGACCAGAGTTTCTCAGTCACACAGTTTAGAATAGAGATAGGAAGTCTAACAGTGCAATAGGCTTTCTGCCAGTGTTAACATACATGTCAGCAAAGGAGCGATTAAGGAGCAGACTCCTACGTTTATGAGTGGCCAGGTCAAACATGCTCTTTAGCAAGTCTCATGCCTGCTGGGCTTTGACGTGAGAGGGTAAAACCTCTTAGATGTGTAAGTCCAGTTGAATTTTTTTTCCCCTAAAACTTGGTTTACTAAATGGTCTTCCAGTCAGACTAAAATATTAAAATTAGCCATCATAGCTACTGGGATGTTTCTAAGCATTCTTAGAAAAGTTTAGAATTGCTCCTTTTTACTTTGAAAATATCTGAGACTATCCGGAACAGAAACAAATAGCTGTGGCAGGAATTTGTAGAAAGTATGAGGACAGAGTTGAAAAAAAGTTAACACCTCATAACTATTCTGTTTGAAGATGACTCATTTCTAGCTAGGAGAGAGTTGAATTTGAAAGTTAGGAAGAAGGCAATAGGAGTTCACAAGAGGAACCAGAAAGGCTCCACCATGGTGCTTCTTTGAATCTCTTTCAAGACTTTCCAATCTTTGTTATATTTAAAGTTATGTCATACAAGGTAGCTCACACCTGCAGCCTCAACACTCAAGAGGCTGAGGCAGAAGGATCTCCATTGAGGACAACCTGTACTAGACGGAGAGTGATAAGCTAGCTGCAGTGTAATTTAAGACTTCTTAAAGATACTCAGAAAAGTGTTTACGAAGCAGAGTGTAGATTACGTTCCAGAGGAACTCAAAGAAGGAAAAGTTTATTGACAGTTATAGTCTTCAAAAGTTCAAACTGTCCCTTCTTAAAGTTAATCATATTTCTATGGTTCTCCCCAACATTTCCCTGTGAGTCTCAATTTGGCATTCTTTTTACACCTAAAACATTTTGTCCTGGACTCAAAGATAAACATGGTGTACCTCACAGCAATACCTGTGTGAGATTTCCAGAGAGCCCATATGTAAGGCATACTAGCTAGAGTTGGCATTTTTGCAGAACGAAGGGGGAGTGCTCTCAGAGGACAGTAACTGCATCACATAGAATGGACATGTCTGTGAACAAGCAAGACGTCTGCTAAAGGACTGGAAGGCAGGTTAAGACTTTTTTTCTGCTGATTATTCCCATGGCTGGCCCTCCTCTGGACCAGTGACTCTTACAAGGTGTTGTCCCTGTAGACATCTGCCTCATTTATCCAGGGAGAAAATACAATCTATCAGTTTCTTAGAATGTGCTCCTCTTCATTCTATGAAAACACTTTGGTATGAGTGGACCTAGTATCTCATGCTTATCATCCCAGCACCAGGGAGGCTGAGGCAGAAGGATTGCTATAAGTGAAAGGTTAAATAATACTGCACAGTGTGTACAAAATAGTCAAGGCAAAGGAACAAATAGACTTGTTTGAAAAATCAAATCATAAAAGGAGCATTATAAAATCAATAGCACAAGAGAAATAATATCAGAAATTTAAAAACAACCTCCATCGATCGCCTTCATTGAACTCTGCTAGATTTTATTTACTTCCTAAATGGAAAAGACAGGGAGTGAAACCCCTTGATGTGCTCCTGTGCAGATAACAGATACTGATAGCAGCACAAAGCCTAGCAACAAGGCCATAGCCTTATCTCCGCAGGATGAATTATTCACTATCGCTGCCTTTTTCAACACTGGGATATGGAAAGAAGGTGAACTTTACAGTTGGCGCAGCGCTTCTGGGGTCAGCGAAGCACTTATCTTCAGAGCAACAGAGGAACGTTAATTTTACAAGGTCCTCTGCTTGAATCTCCTTCAATGGAAAGCCAACCAGGACTTTATCAGCCGAAGAGATCGGCTGGGGAACTGTGAGAGAATGGGCTTGTCTTGAAAAGAATGATCTCAGCCTGGGAAAGGCATACATTTTACTGCAGCTGGTTTGCAGGCTCACGTATGAAGCTGCCTGGAACTTGTGTGTTAGCATTTCTTTCTTCTCTTTTTTCTTTATTTCACTAAGAGGAAAATGGTGTTCATGTGTGTGTGTGTGGTGTACATATGTTTATATGTGTTTTGATGTTATATGAATGCATGTGTGTAGAGCTGCATGTATCCACATATCCATGTACCTGTGGAGACTTACAGATGAGGTTATGTATCTGCTCCTATTGGTCTCCACGTTTTTACTTGAGGCAAGGTCTCTCAGTTTGACACAGAGCTCACAAATTTGGTTAGTCTGGCTAGCCAGCTTGTTCTGGGGATCCTGACTCTGCCTCCCAAATCCTGGGATTACACGTGGGCCATTGCACCTACTTGCCATTTAAAGGTGAACCCAAGAAAAAACATATAGTTATCCTCTTGGCTAAGAACCTTCATCTGGTGATGGATGGAGATAGAGACAGAGACCCACACTGGAGCACTGGACTGAGCTCCCAAGGTCCCAATGAGGAGCAGATGGAGGGAGAACACGAGCAAGGATGTCAGGACCACGGGGGGTGCACCCACCCACTGAGACAGTGGGGCTGATCTATTGGGAGCTCACCAAGGCCAGCTGGACTGTGACTGAAAAAGCATGGGATAAAACCGGACTCTCTGATCATGGCGAACAATGAGGACTGATGAGAAGCCAAGCTCAATGGCAAGGGGTTTTGATCCTACTTCATGTTCCGGCTTGGTGGGAGCCTAGCCAGTTTGGATGTTCACCTTCCTAGACATGGACGGAGAGGGGAGGACCTTGTACTTTCCACAGGGCAGGGAACCCTGTCTGCTCTTTGGATTGGAGAGGGAGGGGGAGAGGAGTGGGGGGAGGGGAAGAAGAGGGGGGAGAAGGGTGGGAGGAGAGGGAGGGAAATGGGAGGCTGGGAGGAGGCGGAAACTTTTTTTTCCTTTTCTCAATTAAAAAAAAAAAAAAAAACAAAACCAGAAATGTGAACTTGAACCTGAATCCTTAAGGATACGTGGCAAGTGTCTGACCCACTGAGACATTTCTCCGTAGTTTTCCCAAACATTTTATTGTGAGTTCCAACTTTGCATGCTTTTAACAACTATAAAATTTTTTAAGAGTAACTCACCGTGTGTACCCCACAGTAAACCCATGGTGGAATTTGCAGATCCCATAAGCACCCTCTCTTCCTTCTTGTCACACTTCTGCCTAGCAAGCTTTACATATGGACCCTTGGCTCTGAGTTGGAGATGCTTTCACAACTCAGCCATCCACTCCTTTTATTTCAACAAAATGTAATTTCCTATTTTGCTTTCTTTTTCTATGATAAACAATATGGCTGAGAGTAGCTTGGGGAGGAAAGGGTTTATTTGACTTACAAATTACCATGGAAAACTGCTGCTTAGTAGCTTTTCCTGGGCTCACATTCATCTAGTTCTTTTATACAACCCAGGCACACATCCCTAGGGCTGATACCACCCACTGTGGGTTAGCTATCATTACTCATTTAGAAATTAAGAACACGCCTCACAGATATGTCCCGTATCCAATCTGGTAGAGGCAATTCCTCAGTTGAGATCTCTCTTCCCAGACATATCATTTTGACCAAGATTAGCCATCCCAATGAAGACAGATTTATTGAAGTATAAATTTTTGAAATTACATTTTAACATTTGATTACTATGAGTTTCTTCTTCCTCACTTGCATTTTGGTTTAGAATTTAAAATAAATTCAACTGAATGCTGTTTACATAGCCAAGTTTATTCCTTCCCTTTTATACCTTTTATACATTTATATAAACAAGGTTGGTCGTTTATTCCAAGAACTTCTGCCACGTTGTAGAAACAATGCTGATAATTAGATAGGTGGACTGAAATATTCATAGGTGAGAGAACTTTGATTCAATTGAGAAATTAGTTCTGTATTTTACTTCTTTTAAGTAAAAAAAAAAATCAAATGCAATAATGTTTATGCCACTTGGCCAATCAAGAACTAAAAGTAGATGTAACAATAATTCAGGGGAAATGCCTTTTATTATTTAAAAATATATCATTATCTAAAATTATTTGTAAAATATCTCTTTTTATTTACTTATTGGACTAGTATGAAAATTTCATCAACAGAAATTTTCAAAGATGGGAGATACTAAATTTAAAAAATTTGTCCAGTAGACACTGAAGTGTCAAAGAAACGATTATTATTAAGTGTGCAAATGGAATCTCCAAACACTAGAAGGCATGGTCCACGGGTGAAAACCAAGAACACAATCCAGAACAGCTTCACAGATCTAGAAAACTGAAGGATAATAGTAAGAAAATGACTCTGAAAAAGGAGTATGCAGTTCACTAAAAGCATAGTACTGCTTCAAGTAATTTAAGACAGTAATATTAATGTGGTCATTTTTCATTCTTTCTTCCAATGTGATACACTTAAGTTCTGTGGAATTTGCAGGCTTCCCCAGAGTCCGAAGCCAGGCAAGTTGATGTTTAATTCAAATGCAGTGATTTTGAAGCCTTGGCAAAATGCCAAATAAGTTGAGTCTTGAATTGCTCAGACTCTCCTGAACTTTGAAATTATCCTCAAAGTTTAGCTAAAATAGCTAAATGTTTGGTGGCAAAGGATATTAATTTTGATAGTGGTGAGAGAGTAGCCATCATTTTCACTTCCACTCATCAGCTGAAATCTCTTCAAACCTGAGTCTGCCTGGTTCAGGAAGAGGAAAAGAATCCAGTGGCAAGAAGGAGTTTGCTTTTGCCAGTGAGGAATTTCAGTGTCCGAGAGTCATCACAAAGGGGCCAACGTGTTGTAGGATGCAATCTAGGATTTCTTCCTCAAGAGACTTGATGGCCACTGGATATCAGCAAAACAAAAGTTGAAGCTCAAATAGGTGTGACTTATCTGTCTAGAATCCAGCAGTCAAGAGAGAGATGCAGAAGAATTGCAACAAAGCAGCTTCCAGCCTGGTCTATGTTGCACATTCCAGGCCAGGCAGATATGTAGAAAAAGACTATCTCAGAAACAAAGAAGAACTGCAAATGAATGACTGTCTAAATGAATAAATAAGTAATACTGGATAATTCAAAATAAAAAAAAATAAAGTGACAACAATAAGAAACATTTAAATAACCTATTTTATGGGATCATAAGAGGAAAAACCCTTTTGCATTTGTAGACATTTATTAAGATATGATTTAAGTGCCCCTCCACCGAAGAATGGCTAAGGAAAATGTGGTACAATTGCACAATGGAGTACTACACAGCAGAAAAAATAACAACATCTTGAATTTTGTGGGCAAATGGATGGATCTAGAAAACATCATTTTGAGTGAGGTTACCCAGACCCAGAAAGACAATTATCACAAGTGCTAACTCATAAGTGGTTTTTAAACATAAAGCAAAGAAGACCGGGGGACAAATAACAATCCCAGAGAACCTAGATAACAATGAGGATCTTAAGAAAGACATACCTAGATCTAATCTACATGGGTAGTAAAAAAGGACAAGATCTCCTGAGTCAACTGGGAGCGTGGGGGCCATGGGAGAGGGTTGAAGGGGAGGGGAGAGGCAGGGAGGGGAGCAGAGAACAATGTAGAGCTCCTATGATTACAAACATTGCACAGCAACTGCACATTATATGCTGTCAGGTTTCTTGCCCATGTAAATATAAGAAACTGTATGGACTTGGCTGCTGAGAGTGCTTTGAACTGAAAATGTTTCTTGCACTTTCATGTTTAGCTTGGTGACCATGGGGCTGCCCCAATGGGGGCAGAGCCTATGCGAGCTCCAGGCTTCTGCTCTCCACCCTCTGCCCATCTTTGCCAATGACATGCTCCCCTGTCCATCCCAGCTTGCCCCCCTTAACCCGTCACTGCTTATGTGTTTGGTCTCTCTCAGCTGCTCAGTTCCACCAGACTTCCCACCTCTTCACTGCACCTTTTCATCTAAGTGGCATTGCAATTGCAGTGTGCCACATAGTGTGTGTGTGTGTGTGTGTGTGTGTGTGTGTGTGTATTGTCTAAGTAGCTTTATATGCTAATACGAATATTTATTGCAATGGAATCAGTGGTCTGGTTCAAGGTCTTGGGTTTCCGAAGCACCAGAAAGAGTGGACTATTGCTGAACCTTGTTCGCCATATCCTGTTGTTGCCCAGAGTTGGGGTCACATTTCAGTTGTGCAGGGCATCTAGAGACAGGAAGCACTAGAGCTCTAGATGACTGTGCCTATCTCTGCCCTTAGCGAAAGTTGTCCTGTTGGCTCATTCAGTGTGATATTCACGCCTGTGGCCTGCGGGCATTCTGTGGCAGTAATGGCTCCATGCTGTGGGCTGGGTCCTTTGGCCCAAGTGGAGGGTACCAGGGACCCATTGTTGAGCCAGTCTGTGGTCCTGCCAGAGCAGCCAGCACCACACTGAACTACTCCTCAGAGACTTTTTTAAAAGATTCTGATAGCAGAGATTACTGATGTGCCAGGGGCCACGGGCACATTTACCAACAGATGTAACACAACCATTCTCTCTGACTTTTCTTCTCTGACTTTCTCGAAGGAGGGCAGCAGTTCAGCTGGGACTTACATTCTGGCAGCATCGATGGCTCCTCCAATGCAGCATGCTGGGTGAAGACACTGAAGTCGCCTGTGTCTGCGGTATGCCCTGCTGGGTCCAGCCTAAGGCCAGAGGGCCTGGCTGCACAGTTGCCCCTGATCCAAAGGCAGCTGCAGCTGCCTCGAACAGGGCCCACTTGTTGCTTCCATGGTTGCTGAGAGACTCCAGCGTTCCCCCAAAACCCTGCTCACATTCCTCCTCAGTTCCAGCCTGAACCTCTAGGTACCACTCTGACTTCTCTGGTTCAAGCTTGGGCCCAGAAAGGTTATGTTCTTTTATCTGCTGAACTATCTCACTAAAAATATTTTATTTTCCATTTAAGGGAAAATGATGTCTAATGCAATGATCTGGAGAGTTCTTTCTCCAAATGGCACTATCAGAAAAGTGTAAAATATCTTAAGAACATAAACACAACACCAATAAAGAAATTCAATGAGTTTCATAAACAACTTAGAAAATATAAATATTATACGAGTGAGATAGATAAGTCCATGGTTTCAGAATGTTGTTTCTCTGTAATTAATATATAAATTCAATGTAATAAGCAACCACAGTACAAGATTTTAGAATTGTGTGGTAAAAGATTGTGTTTTAAGGAATCAAGATTTAGTAAAATGGCATCTGAAGTAAAGTGATTATAACTACAAGATAACTAGGCTTGTTAAAAGGCGGCTGTAATTACTGAAGATGGCCTAATATGAGCTTAGCGTCAGAGATTAAGCCAGTTGATCAGGATAGAGTTCAGGTTTATATTCACACCTGATTTATGAAGAGATGATACCATAGGACATGAAGTAACAGACACACTTTTTAATATGTGGACAAATGATTAATGGAGTATATTAAAGTTTAGAACTTCTCTTTAATAAGTGACAGCTTCAATAAAGTGAAAATACAAGCTGCACTTGGGTAAACATTTACCTACCACATATATTTTCAAGAAAGTATTTGTATTAAATTGTGAATTATTTACATAAAATTATTTATATGTAAATTTAATAGATGAAAATAAATTCTCATTTTTTTGAATGCAAAGGTGTTTAACTCACTCAAAACATGAGTAAATGAGATTACAAAACTACTGAAGAACGAGTAACTCCTGCAGGGTTAATAAATATTTTGTAGAATGTTTTCACTACAGCTTAAAGTAAGGAAAACTATAAACTAAAGCATGGCCTGCCTTTCCAAAGTCTCCAGAACATCAAAGCTTGATGGCTTGTGAGGTGGGGAGGAGGAGGAACAGCTCCTGTTCTTCTGTAGAAGTCAAGAGTGCACCAGATTTCAAAGTCGTCCACAGTTGCTATGCCATTGCATGCAGACAGCAATGACTCAGAATTTTCTAACTCTGCATTCATGGTGACTTTGATGAAGAGCCTATCCTCTTCTCTTTCTCTCTCATTGATTCTCTCTCCCTCTCTCTTTCCTCCTCCCTTCCTCTTCCACTCCCACTCCCCTGCCACTTTCTATCAGCACATATATCATCTATACTACTATAATTTTATGTTATGAATAAAATACAACTTCCAATATTAATGTCAAATATTTGCAGCAAGACTAAGCCTTGGATTGCTTACTGATGAAAAGAAAACCTAATATTTCATCAGTAGGAATAATGTTCACTACTTTGGACAAGGAATACCCTTTATGACTACCAACTTCAAAATAGCTGTTCCTCAAAATAAGCTAATGAGATAAAAGGAACCCTGGAAAAGCACCTTCAAACAAATGTACTCAGAACTCTAGAAATTAGTTGAGGCTCTTATAACTTACTATGAGAACTGTGGATCCTGGTAATAAGTTCACTCTGTACTGTCTAAATTTGCTTCATTCACATCTCTTGTTTATTCATAGAGCTATTTGGTGCTTTTAAAATACAAAGTTTCTAAAATTCCAAAACAAAAAGCATTTTAAGCTTAAGCAAGCACTTAATCTGACTTGGAGACCCACAAAAGCCCAGTCCTCAAATGTTAATTTTATATGCTCCATAGTGCTTTTATGAGAAAATTCACTCTTTATCTGTGTCCCTCCTTCAAGACTGGCTGCAGCTAGTCGAAATGACTTTCCCAAAGAATGTAAACAAAAATAATTAGAAGAAAAAATTTGGACAACACAGTTATCTGAGGAGTATATTAGCTTTAGAAAACACAAGAATTCACAGAGAAACCTGAAATACATGAAGTACAGAGTGGCCTTCTAAAGAACCAAGCTACCACTAGGGTTTTAGACAACCAACATTATTATTGCCTGTGCACAGGCATGAGTTCAGGAACCTTAACAAACTCCGAGCTTTCACCTCTCAGTCACCCCGAGCTTGTACTCAAGGAGGAACAATTGCGAAGTTAATTTTAAACTGTGAACAAAACCCTCATCAAAGACTAAGAAAATTATTGGATGCACCAATTTATAGTCAAAAAGTCAATGATATCTAAATAAACCAATTGATGTCAGTGGTGCTTCCAGAGTTCATCATGATGGTCCCAGAGGTTACAATCAGTAATAAGATTCGTTGTCTTCATAAGGAACATCATCATACCTGAAATCAGAGGAGAACATGTTTCTAGAGAGGCCTTATTTTATTGTATTGGTTTGTTACATTGTTATTACACATCTGATTTTCAACAGACATTTTTGAAACATACAAAGAAACAAGAAAATGTGAGCTGTATGCAGAAAAATAAATACAGGTTAAAAAAAAAACTACCTCTGAGGGGTTCTAGATGTTGGACTTCATTGGTAAACATTTTAAATTCCTTATTGTAAACATTGTTCAGAATTTATTACAAACTATGTGTTAAGAGTTAAGGAAAACATTTTTAAAAGTAATAAAGAGTAAGATAAGAAGCGTACAGCATAATTGACAGAGAACATTGTGTTTTAGAAACTATTAAATAAAACTAAATAGAAATTCTTATGATGAATATTAGAATAACTGAAATAAATGTCTCAGCAGAAGATTGACTACCAGATTTTATATGGCATAATAATCTATGAGCATGACGAGAATCAACTGAAATGACTCAGCATGAGAAATACAAAGATAGAAAAGAATAATTAACAGATTTCTGAGTTCATGATTCCTGAGAATGAAGAAATATATCAGCATAATTCATTACGTGAATCCTAGAATAAGATAGAAAGAGAAAGGAGACTCTAGATAAATGTTAAATTCAATATTTTCAGTAAAATATTTACATATACATTCAAGAAACTCAGACTTTCCAGGAAGGAGAAATTCACAGATGTTCACAGTTATACATGCATATTAAGTAAGACAGACAGAGAATCTTAAAAGACCTGAGACAGAGTTGGCCCAGGAGTTATAAAAATAACCTTGGTGAAAATAATTATTATTAACAGAATATAAGCATTAGAGGCCTGACTTCTAATAGACAGGTTCACATTTATCCATTGAGGGTTTAGCTTCATAATACCTGAAAATGATGTTTATATTTATATTTGTAGAGTTTATTTTTGTCTGTTTTCAAGTGGTTCTTAGTTTTTGTTATCCAAAATTCCACCATTTTCTAAACTGGCCTTTACAAAAATAAGATTTTTAAAAGAATCATTTAATTTTGGGAAAAGAAAATAAACATGTTTACAAATTGAAAAGTATTTAGAGATGATACAATTTTTTTAAAACAATCATAAGAGAGACATATGTCCATTTGTTAACACTGATATTTTCATTGGAATTAGTATTAGTTTATTTTGTCATTTTGAAAAAAGAAGGCATAGGAATAAGTAAACCAGTCCTCTGAAAAAATCTAATTTTGAAGTAACAAGTTAAGAAAAGAGTCAGTTAGAAACAGACTTCAACTTCTTATAATAGTTTGATACAGACTACTTAGGAACTAGAATTAATACATGGGACGGAAGGAAGAGCACAGTTGAAAAGAAGTGGCTGGAATGGTATGAGGAGAAGGAAGGATGAAAGAGATATGATCAGTAAAAAGAAAATTAGAAACGAGTACATTTTTTAAAAAAAGAGAGTTATGTCTTCCATATTACAGAGTTATATTCACTGTGCTGAATTATGATTCACTGTGCTGAAATTCTGGTCATTAAACTTGACCTCCCATGTCCTTTAAATGATGAATTAAAGATGGAAGTGTGATAGTGACCTACAATATCCAAGAGAGTCATTTGGTCTACAGTCAGTATCTTCTTTAAGTAGAATATTTGTGTAGAACAGAGAAAACTCACCAATGCTGTTACTTTTTTGAAACACCAATTCCCTATGAAATCAGCTACATCAAATCTATATATTAGAGATACAGGAGGTTTGTTAAATTGTGAAATGAATTTTTAACATTTAATAAACTTTTCAAAACTCTGTATGAGTCTTCTGTTATCTTTGGAATTTATAATGGAGTAAAATATACACAGAGATGATTGTAATTTCAAGTAGAGCAAATATTTACAATAAAATCCAGATGCAAATAGGAGGAAGGACACTCACATGATCTTAAATTCAGAGATATATTCCAGATGTTGGAAAAAAAAAACTGCATAAAGCAGGCCTTTCCAATGTCGTTCCCATCTTTCTTATTACTCGTGAGTAAGGCTCCTCAGAACTCACTCCTGCTTAACTTGGTCTGTGGCACTAAGCACTTATCTTAATTCTCTGATAAATTACCTGGAATGAAAGGAGAAAGGGATGAATGAATGAATGTTCATACAGTACATTAAATCAACTTCACAAATGCAATTTCACAAGGAATTTAAAGTTATTGGAGTCAATTGTATCAAGTTATGCAGTTATGATATAGTTTCATAGATGATATAATTAATCAGGCCTGTCATCCTGACAGCAAAAATCTTGGTGTTTAAATGCTGAAAGTCAGCGGTTGGCAGATAGCACTCTGCTTTTTACATGTATGAATAATACTTTTAGAAAGACTCAGAGTGTTTCACAAGAACTAACACAGCAAGCTGACTGTCATGACTGATATTCATGACAGTTGTGAGTCAGCATTTTTCAAATGTCAGCTACAGAAAGAGTTCAGCTCTTTCCATTAAATAGTTTATACAACATTTAGCACACAAATGAACAGAAATTTGAAGAATACATCCAGTAAAATGGTGTATTACACCACAAAATATATTTAACTTTTGAAAAAATACATTTGTTTATCAAACTGTTGAGTCTATCTTTTGTAAAAATCTCAGGAATTATGGAAAGGAAAGTGATCTAAAATTGTCAAGATATAAAAAGAAGAAAGTCCAAATTCCTTGAGAATAAGAAGAATTGATATCTGTTGCAAGTTGGATGAAGATGTGCTGTTTCGGTGTATGATACTGTCCACACATGCAATATTGGCATAGAAAAATAAACAGGTATGTTGTGTCTTATTTTCATTTACCGTATCACTTTGGCAGATTTTTATTTATGTATCTATACTATTCAAACTTGTTTCATAAGAAAGCCACATTTTGTTAAAGAAATACTTTTGGTAGACTAGAAATCCTTTCTGGTTCAAAGCTCTAAAAATTCTACTAGAAATGGTAGATTTGTAGTCAGCTGCTCCACAAGTGACAGAGAGTTGTATTCCAGAGGGGATTATACCTACCTTTTTTTTCTTTCTTTTTCCCCAAATTATATATATATATATATATATATATATATATATATATATATATGCATGAGTTTGCATACATTGTATGGCTTTGTCTTGTTTCTATGTTTCATTACTTTAAAAATACATTTCAGTGAATTCCTTTGTCTCATCTTTGGACTTTTATGTGTCCTATGAAATTTTCTCACTATTCTGAGCCCCGCACAGCAGCTGTTGGAGTATATGATATTGCTCAAACAATGCCTTAGTGTGTTCTGTAATTTCATAAACAGGAAGGGAGGAGCTCTTAGTCATGTATAATGAGAAGTTTTCCAGTAAGGAAAAATGGGCACTATTGTTTTGCCATTTGCATATAGATGTTGCTCCTCCTGTTACCTGGGAAAATTAAGAGCTTCCAAACCATGGGCTTCTTAAACACAGTGTTGAAAATGTCCACATTTATGTCAGCACTTTTTTGACATCCTAATGATGTCTTTTTGAAGACACTGCCATCTAAATGGCTTGTTACCAGCCTAATGAAAAGTTGCTTTAGGTGTCAAAATAAATCTAAGAATGTTCTACACTTTAGCTGACTGTAATATATCATCACGGCCAGCTTAAGTAATATAAATGGAACATGATAAAGCATCTACCAAAATGTATGAGAAACAGTAGCTGGGAAAATGGGCATTCAGTGAAAGGATAATATAGCAGTGATACAAATTCAAATAACAAAAGGCTACATATCATACTTTTTAATGGACCTCTTGGTTATCAGAGCATTATTTAACTGTAAAAAACAGGATATGGTTATGCATTATCAACCTTTCTCTGAATTTTTTTCCAGTTGGAAAAAATATTAATTATTTCCTTTCTCAAGTTTCAATGCTGTCTTATTGAATTGAACCCTTTTTAGAAATTGACTTGTATTTTACTTAAATTTATGGATAAACCTCTAAATTGTTCTGCCCCACAAAAATCAAACCAGGATGTTTTACAAATCTATTTCTTGAAATGAACGTGCCCACCGCCTAAACTAATAAGTAACTATGTCCAAATCAAAATATTTACATTTGTTTGGTAATTGTTTTGTTGAAGTCTGTTTAAAGACTTGACTCTAGCCTTCCCTAGAGCAGTCTTCCCTCCTCCTTTCACTTCACTTGGTCATGGCATGCTGTGTTCTTGCAATGCCCTTCACCATCAAGACAGCGACACTCTCTCAGACCTCCTTCCTGACCTGCCGTTCTGGGCCATTTCCTCCAGTCATCTCTACTAGAGTGTGCCCCTTTTCTACCTGGACACCTATAGAGTGAAAGTGACATTTAGAATGAACTTTCACCATCAGTCTCTCTAGAAGATTCTTTCCAACTTTAGGTGACGTCTTAACCAGAAGTGATATCTGTGGATGGTTTCTTAGTTTACAGAGTTTAGTTATAGACTGATTCTCTTTTTTAAGGATATAAGTTGTTATATAATACGTTAAGCAAGACAAACATACTTCTCCATTTATTATTATGATGATCATTATTTTTATATGATATTTGTATCTTTGAAATGAAGCAACACTTTCTTATCTTTCATATTTATATAAATAAAATAGGAGATACCTCATTTTGACTATTTCTTAAAGCATTAGCATCTCCTTTTTGTGACTAATAAACTGACCAAAATGCTTTTCTCAGAAATGGCATCAGTTATCTATTGATGTATAACATATCTCAAAAAAGTTAATAGGCATTCTCTCAGTGTTTGGAACTCAGGATTTCTGACAGTTCAAGCTGATTCCATACTTAGAGGTTTTGAAAAACACCGACAACATATTGTGCTCTTCACTTTCATTTGAAGCTCATCAGAGGAGGTCTCTCCATAATCTCCTCTATATTGTTGACCATCATCATTTCCTTTGGACTTTTTACTAAGGATCCTTCATTCCTGTCCAGAAGAGGCCACTTTCAGATCATAGACATTGCTCAGAGTTTCCCTCACATGTGTCACAAAGAGCTTTCCATTTGTGAGACAACAGTCTTTGATACTTTAAGGACAAAGAATCTGTATAGCCAGAAACCTTAGACAAAATCTTAAGAATCAAAGAGTAATCAAAGGAGAAGCATGTCATTGTTTCACCCTGTGAAATAAACCAATGAATGGAGAGTCATCTCTGTATGCTAGTCACAGGCTGTTGGGCAGTGCAACTCAGAAGCTCCTTCTGCAGTTAGGACAACAGATTGGAAGCCTGGGTGTTTAAGAAGTCTGCAATCCCAGGCACTAGCTGAAAGTGGACAGATCAAGACTGCAAGACCATTCTCACTACTTAATGAGTTTGTGGCCAGCCTGAGATAAAATAAAAGAACTGAAAGAGTAGAAAGGTAATACAATGTGTAGTTTATATATAAATAACTCAGTGTTTGTCCACCAGAGACAGCTCATATGTAGTCTTTTATTTTTTAAATTCTTCTATCGCCTCTTAATTGCATCTCTCTCACAGCCTTCTCTCTTTGTATGCTCATCAAAAAATATCATGGAACTGCATCTTTACTTGATGGCGCTGAAGCCCTTGTAGGGTAGGCTTCTTTGTAGTCCACTACTACTTTCATCATTTTTCCTTCATTTTGACTTTTCCTTGTCAAACTAAACACAAGCTCAGTTCTTTCTCATTCTATAAAATTTCATCATCAATGATATTATTTCTTTTGAATCCACTTTTCCTATTTTAATATTCAGCCATATTCTTGAAAGAGATCCCTATACTTTCTGATAAAATAAAGTACTTCATTTTTTTCATTTATACTTGTTACATTTGTTGAAATTTTTGGAAACACTATAATGGAAAATTCTAAGGTTTCCAGCAGGTTCCACACAAAATTTCAGTCAAAGAAAAATGTGTAATGACTCATCTTCCTCCTATGGGTTATTTTTTCTCAATTCTCTGTAGCATTTTAAATTTAGCATTGAATAAAATTGAATTTTTTAAACTTTCCTAACTTTACTTTCTCATCTGTTGACCCTCTTAAAAATATGACAGACTTAAATGTGTCACTGAAACTTCACAGTTAGGTTTTATAGCTAAAGAACTGTTTGCCTGGATCCAACCTTAATCCAACTGAGTAGCAATCTCACACTAGGACAAAATAGCATACCGTGTTACGGGAATTAGGAAGTAAAAGAGAGGTTTCCAAGCAAGACTTGGTTCATGAAGCAGAAACAGGTCCATTGTAATTGCAGCTTCACTCAAGACATCCATGTTCTGTTGTCTATTTTGGTAATTGATAGGTCTTCATATACTAGAAGTATTTGGAGACCTGGTGCTTAATTAACAGCTCTTGAATACAGACATATAAAAACCAACCTTTTTTTTTTTCTAACACTTTCTTATAATCTCACCTTAAAGTAAAGAATTCAAATGATAAGGGGCAATTTTACCTCTTAACCACATTTCTTACCAATCCACATGGGGCATTTTTTATCCTATCTATTTCTGGTTTCTGGATAATTGTCAAGGTGAATTTTTCACAGTTGTCAGGTCAACATTCAGTATCATGGAACACTTCTTTGGTTAAAACCCAAATATAACTTATAACTACTGACTATACTTTTTCATGCAGAAGAATTTAGGTGTTACAATGTTAAATGCTATATGAATAATTAATAGGAGGGAGACACTTAGATGTATAATTCAATTGTATTAGACAAATAGATCAGATGTGTTAGAGCCACTGTACAGGGAATAAATGTGTGACTTCTTCGGCACTACTGAAATATAGGACTGAGCAATGATAGTGTACACCCAGATGAGTTACTACTATGACCAGCAGAGATATAATAACAGCATGAATTATTGAATTGGCATCTTCCCGAGACAGCTTTGGTCACAGCCTTGCTATGTTCTGGAGATGATAGAAGAAGATTTGTGTGATGTAAATTTATAATCAAAGGCTGTTGAGGATGAAAGATGACCTCCAAGGTTGTGAACCTGAGCAGGAGACTATATCATCACAGGCAAAGGAGCCGTGAAATACGGATCATTTTCAAGTTAGTATTTGGAAGCCAAAGATATTCCACTCATACAGATTTAACTCTCAAAAAGTTTCAGACAGAGACAGAAAGCAAAAGTCCAAAGTAATCAAGCATGGAGATGCATGGGTTAGGACTGGTGAGTTAGCTTAAACATGCTTCCTGGAAGAAGAATTAGACCTTACTTAAACATTAGCCCTCTCAGCAGTATAGTGATCTGAGCACCCTGTAGGGGGATAATGGATAGAAGATAGATAGATAGATAGATAGATAGATAGATAGATAGATAGATAGATAGATACATACATACATACATACGTACATACATATAAAAAGAATATGACTAATGAATACCTGGTATACAGTGTTGTGAAATATTATTTTAAGATGTGTGACATTTTTGTTGTATAACAATTGTTTTAATGATGCAAAGATGTCTTCATTCATTTGTGTTGCATTTGGTTAATTCAGTGAAGCTGTGATTCTTTGCCTGTCTTAAACACCTGATGGTCTAATAAAGACCTGAATGGTCAATACAAGGCAGGAGAGAGGATAGGTGGGACTGGTAGGCAGGGAGAATAAATAGAAGGAGAAATCTGGAAGGAGAAAAAGGAGCAAGATAGAAAACAGAGGAGGGCATTAGGGACTAGCCATCCAGCTACATAGCAAGCCAAGGAGAAAGAAGAAAAAAGGGTATACAGAAATAGAGAAAGATAAAAGCCTAGAGACAAAAGGTAGATAGGATAGTTTAAAGCCAAGAAAATTGGTTAGAAATAAACCAAGCTAATCCCTGGCACTTATAAGTAACAATAAACTTCACGTGAGTGATTAATTTAGGAGCTGGGTGGCAGGTCCCCAAAGAACCAAAAATTGGAGCAATGGACTGAGCTCTCAAGGTCCTAATGAGGAACAGAAGGAGGGAGAACATGAGCAAGGAAGTCAAGCGAGGGGGGCACCCACCCACTGAGACGGTGGGGCTGATCTATTGGGAGCTCACCAAGGCCAGCTGGACTGGGACTGAAAAAGCATGGCATAAAACCGGACTCTCTGAATATGGTGGACAATGAGAGCTGCTGAGAAGTCAAGAACAATGGCACTGGGTTTTGATTCTACTGTATGTACTGACTTTGTGGGAACCTAGCCTCTTTGGATGCTCACCTTCCTAGACCTGGATGGAGGGGCAAGGACCTTGGACTGCCCACAGGGCAGGGAACCCTGACTGCTCTTTGGACTGGAGAGGAAGGGGGAGGGATGGGGGTGTGGGGAGTGAGGGCAGAGGGAGGGAAAAGGGAGGCGGGGAGTAGACAGAAAATTTTAATTAAAAAAAAGAATTTAACATAAAAAAGAATTTAAAAAAAATCCAACAGCACCCTAAGGACATCTGGGTTCCAATTTGTGCATGTATTGCTATTTCACACAAATTGATCAACAATATGGTAGTAAATGGAAAAGTGATTTGAAGTGAATTCTTGGGCTCTATAAGGCAGAGTGTTGACTAGTGTGATCTCCAGGTCAGCTAGCTGAGCCAAAGGAACTCAGACTCATTGAGGACTCACTTCTTTGCCATCACTGCCTACTGGCTGACTGATGGAGATGTATCAGATACAGAAGACCCTTTCGGGAAAAGAGCAGCATTTAACGGAATCTGTTAAACTGATGTCTCCTGTCTGATTTTCCCATCCTCAGTAAAGTCCTTTAGTTTTAACTACTAAGTGGTCATGTGTTTTTCACCTGACATTTTTCTTTTGTCCAATGACTGTTTCAAGAAACAATAGGCCAAAAGCCATGAAAGGGATAGGATAATGAAAGAAAATAGCCTAAAATAACAGAGTATGCTCATTGAATCTATGAAAGTGTTCACGGAGTAACTATTATCTAATGTTCAGGGAATTTAGGAATAATTGCTTATAGACATGATTTTAATTTAATGTAAGGAAATAGTAATACATAGATTTATACTGTGCAATAAGACACTTTTATGTCTATACATAATTTCAAATTACATATGAAAAATACAGTAACTCAAATTAATGCATTTGTAACATATGATCAATTGCACAGAATTTCCTGGCTGTTAAAATTGTGTTTTATAGCACCAATAACAAATGTAATAAAATGTGTTTCCTTATTAGGTCCCTCAATTTTTTTTAAAGAAAGACAATAACCTAAAATTGTTATCTGCAGTACAACATAAGTTTCTTTTTAAAAGTCACTTAATTGTTCTTATATTGTATAATAAAAAGAACAGACTGTATTGACAAAATTAATTCAAAAATATCCCCATACTCATACAATTTTTGCTTTTCCATTTGCCTCTAAGACAACAAAGATACATCAAAGACAATAAACACAAAACAGGTCTGGAAAAGAGATTTATAAACTCACGCAGTGTCGGAATCAAGAAAATGTTTGCGTTTTGGTTTGAAGATACTGAGATCGCTACTGTTCCATTTTTAGTAATTACTTTTCAGTGTTTTGTTCACATAAGGAGAAATTGTCTAAAACTGGTACCCTATAATGTCACTGCTTAACTTCCTTCTATCCTTCCTTCTCCATCATGGATTTCATGTTTCTGGACACAGATATCCTGATGGCTCCAATCCCTACTTCCCAAGTCACCTCAGCTTTCTTCTGGTGTCTCAAAAGGGAAGGAGCTAATGTCTTGCTTAAGAAAAGGCATAGTTACTCAATTAAGTAACCATTGATGAGGTTTAAACTTCTTTTTCCTAAGAAACTAACAATATTTTGATTTCAATGGAGAATAACATTTTTAAAAGATTCAATTCTATCCCCTGAATGCAAATTCATGATTGAAATGTTTCCTTTAAATTGGAGCAGTTTTGATGTTCAGTATCATATTAGGACACCTTATCTAACATATTAATAAGAGTGAGCCCATACTTGCCTCCAAGGAGCAAATACCTTTGAGGTTTCTGATTTCCACAAAACTCGTGTAGTAGCTTGGCAATTGTCATCTTTAAATTACTGATGACCCGTGGTGTTAATCCTGCCACCTTGCTGATGCCTGTCTGCTCTGGCAGGGTAATCAGGCCCTTTCTCCTCATCATAATCCCATTAACAAATTGAAAGATAGAACAGGATTTTTTTAACCAATCTCTTTGACAGGAAGCAGTGCAATGGGGATATAATTATGGATTATGTCTATTATTATACACTGGAGCAAGTACACATTAGACTAATTAAAAACACAGTGTGAATATTCAACCACATTGAGCTACAAATGTTTAAAGGCTGTCTGTTATAACTGAAAATATATTTTGGTCTCAAAGAAAAGCTCTTGTCAACTTGTATGAAAAACTGAGTTCAAGAATTGAGGATTGCACATTTCTGGGCTGGCAGATTTATAGAGATCTCACCATGTAAACACTCGCTAAGCTACAGAGGGCTCAGACAAAGCAGACCTGGAGGGTGAGAGGACTGGAAAGTGAGGCTGTGCGAGCATGAGGCAAGAAGTCAGACATTCAGGTACACTGAATCTCCCGGCTGGAACTAGAAAGGAACTCAAATCAACCAAGTATCTGGAAGAAAATACCACATCACTTACACTGAGGTCCCAGCAGAGAGTAGAAAGGGATTGTCATATGCGGGCAATATGACACCACAGCTTGAATCTCAACAAAAGATGCAGCAGGCAAATTGTGACCTCCAACATCCTAAGGCAGAAAAGGCATGAGGACAATCAGCAGTTTGGCAAAATGTTAACGCAAGGTACAGTGAGCACCAGTTAGGGACCTGTGATAAAAGACGAACATTTCCAAAAAGTGGCATGATATTGTTACATAAGGCATGCTCCGCATCAGAACTCAATCCTTTCTTGTTTCTCCACAGTTAATTATACTGTTAACCCTCCTTTCAGTATATTTTTTTGAGCTTAAGGCTTCTTTACTGATATAGAAACTATATCCCACACATTTTAAGAAAGCTAATATACACAATCCAGAACAATTATTTAACATAAGTATTGATCTCTGTTGATAAGAATTGTTTATCTTCAAGATAATCAGTGAGTCATGGTTCAGAAACCATGTCATGTGACATTGCTTTGGTCTCCCGCCATATAAACATCCATCATTGGCCCTCAAGTCTGGACTGAAACCAAATGTTACTCAGCTGTGCTCAGCTGAATTAGGAGCTTTTGTGAGTAACACCTTTTCAGAGCTTAGAGGCTGAGAATTGCACTTCCATTCTCTTGGAAAGAGGTTGTTCCTGTTGAATCACAGAGTAAAAGTTGAGTTGGATCAACCACTGAAATATGCATCACATTCATCCTGCCCTACATCTTTTATCCCTCGAACAATGCAAACCCACTCACTTCCACTGTGATTACCCTTTTACAAGTGGCCTCACTTGAACCAATTTTCCCAGAGCCAAACTTTTCTTCAATTTTAGTTTTTTTCCTGTTTCGAGCCATTTCAGTGTCGGCCGAGTGCTACTCAAAAGCAGACGACACACCAACTACCATATGTCTCAAGACTAGGACCACACACTTGAACTTCTCCTTTTTCTCTCTTCCACTCCAGACATATTCCTCATCATGTTTCCTGTTCATTCATGTAGTAAGGTATTTCCTGTTCTAATGTTGAATCAGTGATTTCCCTTTCTAAAGCCTTCTTTATTTTTTAATTTTAGTTTTTGGGGAAAAATTTACCTCTCCTTTTACATTATAATAGTAATCTTAAATGCCATGTCTTCGGGGAAGTCTGTGTTCTTCTCACTACTGAGCTAGTAGGCAAGGCATCTTGACTTCTTATGATTGTATGTTGAGCCTTTATTTGTGTGATTTAATTTAATATGTATTTTCATCTAGATTAAAAATTCTCTGAGGTGCCAGGTCACTGTTCACATAGAATATTCCATCCACAAAAGTTTATTACACAAACCTTCATAGGCTGAAGGACCCAAACAGTCTGTCCAGCTAATTGCGAGAGTGCATTTTATCTTTCACCAAGCTTCCGTGTAACTTTCCCAGCCCAGTGCAAGCATTGCTTCATGGTGTGTTGAGCTTTTACTTTGGGTCTACATATAGACTCCAGTGTGTCCTATGTTCTGGTTTCACATACAGCATAATTTCCTAAGGAATTTACATAGCTGACTTTATCCATCTTGGAACTTGATAAAGTGAGGCACAGCAACCACTTTTCTGGAGTTTTTCCTTGTGCATGTCTACATTTACAATATGAAGAAGTTTTTACTACACTAATAGTACATGAATATAGTTTTTTTTGACTATGAAGGCAAACAAGACCTTGTAAGAGTAATCTTCTATTTTATTGAACAAAAGATTCAGAGATTTCTACGCACATATCCCAAATTAAAAAAGTAGCTTTTGCATCAGTTTCAGGCTTTACTCTTGTCTATGCCTTAGAATTCTGTAGAAAGGGTGAATTATCTTCCTTCAGTGGGTATCCATATTACGTTATTCAGTAACTAAATTATCCATCTCAATGATTCAGCAAAAGACACAGGTCACAGGCAACTCTACTCCAGGTATTGCTTCAGTCTCCAGGGCCTCGGGAAGACTATAATTTGTCACCAGTCCATATCCCTGACTTCATCACAATGTGTCTTAAACAAGACAATTAAGAAAAGTTTAGATGCTGAGGAAATGTCTCAGGAGGTTATAATAACCCCTTCCTAAATATTCTTTTCTGCAGCTAAATGATGCAGGTATATAAGCATTCTTGTGTAGATTTTATTTCAGGTTATTATGTTGCCTACCCATCATTCGGATTACAGGGATTAGTAATTCTCTCTAAGACAGTGGAGGAGGGGAGGTATATAAGGCAGTACCATGGATTTCTAGAGTCCCAAAATTCATGGAGGACACATAAGAACATCATCGGTTTTATAGTGGAGACATCACAGCCCAGGGTGTCCATCTCATTGGAATAAGATCTCCCGATGATGTAATGTTTGTCCCCACAAATCTCCTGGTTATTATTCACCTCACTGTATGGTGCAAATATTTTTGAAGTCTATGAAGGCCTTTGAACTCTTAGGGATTGCTGCCAAGGCCAGGACATCTTAGGTAACATCTACATCATGCCCTAAGTACTCTATGCCTACAGATTCTGGCAATATCAAAATTTGCCTACACTTCACTTAGAGATAACTCTCCACAGGATGTTTATCTCTGCTTTCAAGTCCATGCATAGAAATCCTGACTGCTACAAAAATGCAAGAGCGAAATGAGCAGATAACGATTTTAACTAGACAGATTCATGGCTTTCCGTTTTAGATACTTTAATTCTCTGTGACATCTAATATACCCAACCTTACCATCATTTTCCTGGCAGTGCCACTGAACTCTTAACTATTCTGAATGGTGTTTAAATTTAGAGATTAAGAACTCCTGGTTATTTGAAGGCCAATGGCTCTTCCCTTTGCTGTGAAATCTTAGTGGACAGTAAGTCAGAATTCCAGTATAGGTTAAAGAGGCTATACAGTAAAAAGGGAAATTTTGTTACATTCTATTAAAAATAATTTTGGAAATGTAAATCACAGATCATTTTTGTAAGAAAATTAAAAGTAGAAAGTTAACTCTAAGTTACTCTTATAAAGGACTCAAAAATGGAAGAGACAGTAATAGAAGAAAGACAAACAAAATACAAAAAATATTACAACAGGGATGGAGAGATGACTTGTTGGTAATCAGTGCTTGTTCTGCTTTCAGAGGATCAGAACTCAGTTCCAAGCACCCACAATAAGGCGCTCACAGCTTCTGTAATTCCAGCACCAGGGGTTATAACTCTGTATTTTGAGTTCTGTAGACACTACACACTTGTAGATATACACATACAGACAGAAACACATATACACATAGTTAAATCAAAATGAATCTAAAGACAATGTAGTAGAAAATACAAAATCAGTATTACTATTTGAGGAAATATACATTATTATTTAATTACTATTTAATTAATAAACATAAAAGGGTTATTAAGTCCTACACTGTACCATGGGAGTCTCCATGCTCTGTTTTGTGTCAGTGATGGTAAATAAGCACATTCTCATTTTTTGAATTACTTTATTGACAGCTAATGTTATGATGATATTAAGAAACAATTTGCAAAAAAAAAACTTTTATTAATTTCTGTGTATGTCTCTCCAAATTTCAGAGACTTTTTTTTAGCATATCATACTGGTGCCCTTCAGAATGCTTTCATTTCTTCATGGCTTCATAGGATATATCTACAAATAAATAGAAAAGACCCACATATCTAACAATGGACTTGGATGAAATAATTCTTAGCACATCTGTAAACACCAATAGGTTTATAATCATCGATTCATGCTGTGCATACATTTTTATTAGAATAGAAGCATGTACTTCAATATTATTGAGGAGGAAAAAAGAAAGCAAAGTAGGGATTAGGAGATATTCCTGTGTTTAGCAGTGCATTTGCTGTGACGGGCACCCAAGCATATTCAATTGACTAACTCTCTTTCTTAAATAATCAGTATCTTTTGTGGGAAATAGTTAATTTTAAAAGATATTTTTGAGAATGTCCACCATTTCTCTAAGAATTTCAGATTTTAAATTGCTACTTTTTTCCTTCAGTCCCACTGTTCCTCTCCACTCCACCCAACTTCTGTGTGTGTGTGTGTATGTGTGTATGTTATATAGGTACACTTCTTCCCATGCACACACATGCATGTAAATATGTGTGCATCTGGATTTAGGTCAACTGTTGATGTCGGTTGTTCTCCTCAGATAATGTCCACCTTGTTCTTTGAAATATGATATCTCATTGAATCCAGAACTCATGGATTCACCTAGAATGATTAGGCAGTGAGTGCCAGGGATCTGCCTTTCTCTCCTGCCTCAGTACTAGGATGATAGATAAGAGCCATTAACCCTGACATCTCATGCAGGTGCATGGGATCCAAACTGAGGCCTTCATGCTTATGTGCCAATCCTTTTATGAACTGAATTTTCTGTCCATCCCCTGGTGGTTTCAATAGAGCTAAAAAGCTTCCTCTTCTGAGAGGATATTTCTGAAGCACTAGTGCATGCTGAAGTACTGTCTGCATGAGGGATAGTCATCTGATTTCTGTGCAAAGTGAGAAGTGTTTATGAATATGAACTTATAAAATTTATTAACTTAATTCACAGAAGAATCAGGAGAACACTAAGCAAAGAAGTTGCCAAGTACAAGGTAAGCTATAAAATAAAAACAAGTCTGGGATTGCTACCTCTCACTGTTGTAGAGCAATCCAAGCATATTTCTGAAAAAGAAAGAAAAATAAGAAATTTTGATATTTTCTACTAAACCATGAGTCTACCTAGCTTTGTGAAAAATATTTGGTATGCCCTGAGGTTAGAGTCCTAGGTCAGTACTGATTTTAAGTTATTTCTTTGCTTAGTGAGTCTAAGTGGGATCATAGGCAGAGACACATAGACATTCAGTGAAGGTAAGTTTTATTTGGAAGCCTGTTAACAGAAACCTTCATAGCTACTGGTAGACTAAAATGTTAGCTTATTTTATAATGAATTGCTAAGCATTCAGAACCAAAGCTCTAAGCAGAGGATTCTCCTTTGAGATCCCATTAATGTAAAGATGTGACCCAATTAATTTTAAGAATCATTCCTGACAATATGGGTGTTGTTTCCTACTAGAATAATAAAAATAAGTGTTTTTTAGATATTCTATAGTTTCATATTAGTTAATGCCTGAACAGAAATATTTAATAATATAAGTCAAAGAAAACTTTAATCAGGATTTGAGTCATCTAGAATGCCTAATATGAAAACTCACCCAAAAGGTAGACTTGAGATGTGAGGGAAAGGGATATTTCATTCTTCCAAAGCAGAAGGTTGGTTGCCAGAAACACAGAGCAGACCCTGGGCAGGCTCGTTTCAGTGCTATTTCACAGTGCACGTCCAAATCCTTCTCTAGAAGACAGTATTCTTACCAACATGACCATTTTCTTGAGACAATATCTCTGAGAGTTTTACCTCTGACTGTTGAAATATTTTCAACAATTTGCCTATAGATATTTCCTCTTTTTGTCATCTTCTAAGCAGCTTGCTGCCTGCTGCAGTAATTCTAAAATGCACCCCTGACCTCACACGCTGATTTCCGAAATGCTTCAGTGGCACCTCATTTCCAGTGGCACGTACTCCAAGTCCTGTGATGTAGTCAGCATTCTCTGCTTATTTCTCTAGCTTTTCCATCTTTACTGATCCATTGATTCTTTACTTCTTCTTCCTGTATCTGGTAATCTTCATGCTAATTCAAGTGCTTTCCTTTCCTTTCTTTTTCTACCCTGTGTGGATTCTGTATTTCTAAGTATTTTCATTTGTTGATGGCTATTAGCTTGTACACATTCTTATTACAGTTTATATTTGAAAATATAGATTTTCTTAGTCATATCGTTTGAATATTTCTTTCCTATTGAAAATAGTTTCTTCTCTCATACAATACATTCAGCTCAGTTTCCCCTCCCATGGTTTTCAGTGTAGTTTATTGAGAAGCCAAAATGTGGGTACAAAGAAAGCTTACCCAGAACAAAAAACCTGGTATTTCTTAAATTTAGGAAAGTTTTAGAAAGAAGTGTAATGCACCAGACTGGGTGTATTATTAATAATTCCTTTCTTGAGAAGCTCAAACAGCTAGATCTGCTTTGGGCTCTTTCATGTTCTCTCTTCTGCTGATATAGCGGGAAGCAGCAGATTCAAAGTAGAGCTAAAAGGAGCCTGGGAGCTCAGCCTCCGGGCAGTCGTTTTCAGTATTTATGAGAGCCTGTAAATGGCGAGTGAGCTGGTGCTAGCACCATTGATTCTATTTTTAACAGTTGACTTCCTTACAATCAATGGCATTGACCAAACCGACTGTCAAGTCAGCAGCAACAAGGGATAGTCATGCGGCAGTCTGCTAATGTGTGTTGTATCTCCAGGTGGGTGCCCTTCTCACAAAGCCTTTAGCCTGGGAACAGGTCCCCTGGCACTATCTAGGCCCAACCTCCTAGTTCATTGACTGCTGACCCCATTACCGTAGAAACTTGATGGCCAAAAGCCCAGAGCAAAATGGACAGCTCGTTGGCACCCTCTGGTGACAAGTCTTCCCCACACCTAAAATTCTCTGGGGTTTTAAAACACTGAACACCTTTCGGGACCGTCCAGAGATGGTGGTTCCTGGTGATGTGCAGGGGTCCTCAGAAGGAAGTTCTTCTTTCCTGTTTCGATATTCCTATTGGATGAAGAAACCATAGATTGGCTACGAAAACCAAGATGACCCCTTCTCAAAGTGGTTTTAGAGGGGACCTGGCACCATTAAACCAGTGCCTTCTCCCAGATAGGTAAGATAATGGTGGCCTGCTTTAACTTTCTAATGCATTGTGGGTATTTTAGAGTAGTTTGTTATGTAAGAGTCATGAGTTTAACTCAAGCTGGTTTATTAATAGATGAGAATGACCATAAGGAGATAGAAACTCATCTAGTTTACTTCAAGATTTCCCAAGTGCAGAATACAACTCAGACATACAGGCCTGGTCTTCACTCTATTTTCAGTAAATGCAACTTTGGCCATATGCATCCTTTCTCTGAACTTTAATCTGCTCAGCTACAGAACTAGAAGGAGGAAATGTGGAAGTCGTGTGTCCCATGAGATTGACTAGGCATGGTTCTAGTCTACCTACAGAATACTGATGAATCCAAAAAGTGATTATGGATTTGTGTCATTTTGAAGCTTTTCATGATAAAGTATTTTAAGTGGCTCATAGTTGAAACCAGTTCCCCGTGTTCCCATGAATATCTAATGAATGAGACTCTTCTACAATCCTGAAAACATGGAAAGAATTTTGGAGTCTCATTTTAACTCCCACGATTATGCATTTTAGAATCAGTTTTGGTAGTTTTATAAATGTTCTTCTTTTTAAGAGATGCCTTAAGCAACATATGAGAACAAGTGAAGTAGAGTAAGAAAGGGATTTCACGGACAACTACAAAATATTCATCATAGAAGTTTTCCTCTTAAGCATCCTCAGTTATTAAGATCTGACTAAGTACCAAGAGTTTTAGATTCCTCATTTTAATTTTATTTAATCATCCTACCATGCCAGCAAGGTAGACGTTATTATTCTCATTTTGTAGAAAAGAAACTAAGACTCAGAGCTGCAAGGCAGCTTTTCCAAAAGAACACACAATTGCTAGAGCTAAGATTCAGAAGTTTCAATAGAAAATGGAACCTGGGTTTACCTGACAGAAGCCACTCAGTTTAGTCAGTTAACAAACATGGGGAATTCCAAAAGAATTTTTCAACCCACTATTCAGACCTAACAGTTCATACACTTCGTCCTAATGCTGGGTGAATGTAAGAAGTCCAAGAAGCAAAAGATCACATATGTGCTAAGTTTCACTACAAGGAACAGTCAGTAAGTCAAAGAGGGACCCTCATCCTTCAGTCACTTGTGATTATAACGGTGGGCTCTAATTAATAATTTCTCTCTTCCACATGTGTGTGTGTGTGTGTGTGTGTGTGTGTGTGTTGGTGGGGAGATTCAAATCAGTATGATCTACATACTGACACTACCTCATAACAAAAACAAAAGCAAAACAGAAACACAGTGGTACAACTGTCTGCTATTCTTCAGTGTTCTCGGCGATGAATAAATGATGTGCCCACATTGCACTTGGTATTCCTTTACTGAAGCTCAGTTCCACATTTCTTGGAGCCTAAGGTTTGTAGGATCCTAAGTCCCAGAGGACAAAGACACTGTCCTCAGTCTCCTTAAGACAGAGGTGCCAATGTACCCTCCTGGGCACCTGAAAATGCCATCTGCCTTCCACAGCCCTGATACCGACAAGTGCGTGGGGAGCCAGTGTAACAGCCAGCATGAGTCATATGACGGCTGATGACTCAAAAGTTCTCGATCATTTGCAACTTCAACATTTTCAAATTAGAAACTCTTTCGTAGCTTACAAATCTGGAGATCAGAGAAAGAAAGTCAGTGATAAAAACTATACACACTGCAAAAAGAGAGAAAGGACGGACATCTAAGAAGGCAAGGAAAACCAGGGAAGTGAGAAGCAAATGCACAAATGCGTATACTAAAAGACATGCCCCTCCTACAAAGAGACAATATTGAAATTCAACCTTTAGAAAAGCAAACAGTGCTAGTATATTTTGTATAAATGTCCCTCCATTTTTCTTGGTTTATAGTAAATCCTGGATTTTTCTCTCTAATTCTTTATTTCAGGATGACTGGATTCTACTGTGTTTAAGGAAAAAAATAGGAACTATAAACCTAAATTATAGCCAATCAAATGGTACTCACAGCTCAACTACTAGACAAATTGCAGCTCATGAAATTTGCTCTGGGTCAGGAGACTGAGTAATTTTATTTTAATCAGTCTTATTTGAAGCTGGAATGCCGTTACAGCAAATCCTCTGAGCAGGATTTCGGAGGGATATGGATGAGTCTTTTTCTACCCCCTCTCCCTTGTTTTCTTCTTTCTATGTAAACTGTTGAGGCCTCAAACAGATAATGAGAAATAAATCTCCGAATGGTCAGATTTCATTGCTCTTTTGAATGACAGTATATCTGGAGCTTATGTGGGCCCTGGCCTTTCTTGCTATGTAGGACTAAGCCATCTAAATCATGTCTGCCACATTCATTTACATGCTTAAATCCCATGCAGAGTTCAGGCCCAGCCACAAGACCATTACTGCTCTGATGACCTCTGAGCTTTTCTGTGGTTCAGGTTTTATGAATGCTACTCAATGTCATGGGAGGACTTGCAAGATGCTTGCAAGGCAGAATGGACTGATATCAGAGCCACACAACTGCCTGGGAGGGAAGTGGGGACACAAAGAGCTTTCAGAGTCAGTGGTATATGTCACGGGCAGGCACTAGCACTTTCCAGCCCCTGGAATTGATCATTTGCTATTTGTTGCATGTCTGAGTGTACTCAGACCTCAAGGGCAGAGCAAAAAATGGTGACATAGTCCAAGATTCCCATGTTAGCATCCTAGATCTTCTGATGTTTAAACACAGTTTGCAAATGGAGCCATAGAGTAGTTAATGGTAAGGACAGATTGAGGACCTGTTTCCCAAGGATGATAATTGAGGAACAGTCGAACCAGATGCCAATCTGGAATTCAGGTGGGTGACTGTGAAGAATAATATCTAGCAGTTCGCGTACAAATCATATGCTTAAAAATAATTTGGCCAGGATAGGAGACACTGCCCAACCAGTAAAGTTCCTGTCACCAGAGCAAAAAGATCCGAGTAGGTTCCAGAGCCCCCATGTCAAGTCTGGGTGCCATGACTCAGCTCTGTGAAGGAAGACAAACAGATCCACAAGGTCCATTGCTAATGGTATGTCTCAACAGAAAAAGGAATCATCTACACAATCTGGGCGACCTCTGTTTGACCCCTGGATCTCCAGTGAAAGCTAAAAGAGAGAACTGACTCGACAAAGTTGTCCTCTGTTGTCCATATGTGTCACAGCATACATGTATATACACAAACATGTGCAAACACACAAACACTAAAATAGAGAGCTATATCATAGATAGATAGATAAATAGATAGATAGATAGATAGATAGATAGATAGATAGATAGATAGATAGATAGATAGAGATAGAGAAGTAGACCGACAGATACTTAATGTAAGGCAGAAGAGGAAAAAGCAGTCAGTGTCAACCGTCAACCTGAGGCTTTTGCACGGCTCTACTCATGTTGTTGTGTTATGTCGAAAGTCCTTTTGTATATGTGTTGCTTTTATTGGTTAATAAATAAAGAAGCTGCTTTGGCCTGTGATAGGGCAGAATAGAGCTAGGCAGGAAAACTAAACTGAATGCTGGGAGAAAGCAGGTGGAGCCAGTGAGACACCATGTAGGCACCTGGGAACCTTGCAGGTAAATCATAAGCCTCGTGGTAAAATATAAAATAATAGGAATGGGTTAATTTAAGATGTGAGCACTTGCTAGAAATACTCCAGAGTCACTGGCCGAGCAGTGTTGTAATTAATACAGTTTCTGTGTGAATATTTCAGGTCAGGGCAGCCAGGAAAGAACTAACAGCCTCCAGCAGCAATTGTTTCTAATATGTATGGGAACAAAACTACACAATAGGAGTCAAAAATGAAACTTTCCTTAATAACTTTGAAAGAGCTTTACATGCAACTTTGTTTAAATCCTCAAAAGGAAAGTACAAATATTCCCTCCCTAATGAGAAAGTTAAAATTGCCATTTCCATATCCTCAAACTACTTTTTCTTTGCTTAATTGGAAATCCCTTGACACTGATAATTGTGTTTCTAATAAGCTCTCCTAATTTTCATTTAATGCATTTGCCCCTTATCTTAAACCTTTGATCATAAAGAGAAAATAAAAATAAGAAATAAGATAAAATAAGATTATCTAGGAATCTTTCCTCTGACTTCATTCTCTTTTCAACAGGAATTACTCTTTTGTGTTAAGATAGTGCACTTAAAAATTTGTTTAACAAGGTATTTAAGAAATTGAGTCATTATCATAAGCATTTAATAGCAAGTTATATCATTTTCCTCTTCTATTGAAAGTTCCTGATTCACACCCATCCTTTGGTTTATCTCACAAACATTCTAATCGAGAGGAAGCCTGATCTATATTTCCAAAGCATTCTCAAACTCTGCTCTACTTGTATAGTATTGCTCACTGTTAGAACATATTTACTGGCTGAGATCCTTTTCTACATAAACTCTAAGGTGTTCTTGTTGTATTTCTGCAAGGGTTGCCCCTTTTCAGGATTAGAAGTTACAATGTGCTTCTTGTCTAGGTTACAATGTTTAACTTTAGAAGAACAGTCATTCTTAGTTATGAGTTTCTAAGCCACAAACACAGAATCACTTCAAAATATATAGATTTAAAAATAAAATGGTGGCAGTGTATTTGAGACGATGTATTTTCTTTGCAATTTTATTTTTATTTAATAAAATGCATGTTTTATATATAGTGAGAGCATTCCTGATTCAGTTTACCAGTGAAAAAGATAGTGGATCCCATTTAGAATATTTCCAGAAAGATCTACCTCAGAAGCAATATACAGTTATTTCTATTATCAGTGAGTGTAAGTGGTACAAGTGCTCATCACCCATTTTCCCCAGGCATAAAAGAAAAAAGAGAAAGTAACAGAAGTGGGGGACACTTTGTGAAAAGTACTGATTTGCAAAACAACAAGATATGCCAAGGATACTTTTGAGATAACGATCTAGGATTAAAAATTTCTCCCTTTGTACCCCACCACTCCTTTCTGTTTCCTCCTCATGGTCCTATTGGCCAAATGCAAATGGGAGGCCACAAGCTTGTGGAGCCTTTATAGGGATGAAAAAAATGGAAAAGGTTCAGAGATACTTTGAAGCAAAAGGAATGTCTGTCTCTCATTAGTGAAGCATTTATACAACTGAGTCTGACATGTCTGATTCAGCAATAGCTATGGCACTTAACAGTACTGTTGGGCTCCTTAGGCTTCACAAAGATATATACATATATACATATATTTGTATATATCCATCTAAGCATTAATATATATATATATATATATATTCATCTAAGTACTCATATATGGATTCATCTAAGCATTCATTCATATATATATTATGTACATTCATTCATATATATATGAATATGTACACACATATAAATTTCTAATCCCAGTTTTTGGAAGCAAAGAAATTATTCATATTTCTCTTCCCTTTCTTTGGAAAAAGGTGTTTCCTGTATATTATGTTTCTCATTCACCATCTGTATATTCCCCACAAAGAGTCTCAGATCTGCACATGGATAATACCTTTAATCGTGAGTATATATGAAGACACTTACTCAAACTAGACCTATAACTTTTTACCCTTTAGAACAATACTCAACTGACAAGGTGACATTATAGGTGTTTTACTATGAATAAATTTCAAAGAACTGCATCAAGCCAGACAGAATTGATAGATCTTGATTTCTTTAAGATATATCTAATGTAAATAATGCATTTTTCCTACATGTCTGCTGGTTGATCAAACAATGCTCAATGACTGTGGAAGTGGGAAAACATTGTTAGAATGATGAATCTCCCTGAGACAGCCACATGGCTTCAGCAGTGACACATCCCATTCATCTGGACATGTGCGAAGTCACAACCACTTAAGAGGACCTTCAAATGAGACATCATTTAGCCAAATTAAAATCCATACAGCGTGAAAGTGTAGCTATAAAGACAAAACTAGGGAAAAGGCAACTTCTTGGCCTGACTGTTGACATTTACCTATTTCTCTTTGCACCTGTAAGACTGATTTTGGTTTTAGGGCAAACTAATTCATTGACTCAATGCACCAGCAGCTCTATTGAGTACTTCAGGACTCTCCCATTCTCTTTCCATAACTAATCTGCCATAGCCTCCCAATAACAAAATTTCACATGGATTAATTTTTTATTATGGACAAGGAAACTAAGGTTTTAATAAATAATTTATAGTATTTAAAACAGTAACAAATATAAAATGGGGAGTGTCATTCTGTCATAAAATTCTCATTGAATGGTTACAGTAGAAAGAAAAGTTCATAGATGATGTGAGAGATCAGAAACTTTAGAAATAATGTAACCACTGTCCTTTTTTCCCTTTGTAGACATTCCTTAAGATGTGCTAAACACTGGATGTCAGGTAAGTAGACACTCTTTCTACCTAAACCATGACTGAATTCCATGCAAGACTAGAGACATATTTACCTATTTATCATTTATACAAGGTTGTCTCTCAATTTTCTGAGAAACCACCATACTGATTTCCAAACTGACTGTACAACTTTGCACTCCCATCAGCAATGGAGGCATGATCTCCTTACCCCATATCCTCTCCAATAGTGGTTGTCATTAGTATTTTCGATCTTAGCCATTCTGACAGGTGTAAGATGATATCACAGAGTCATTTTGATTTGCATTTTCCAAATAGCTATGAGTGTTGAACAATTCTTTAAGTGTATCTCAGAGACTGATGGTGACTTTTGTATCCAAAGGTACATGTTCCTAGAGACGTTTTCTTGGTTTGGAGCAGAGGTAGAGGAGGATTTTAAAGTAGTTTATTCATTGAGGAAATATAAACATAACATACATCTCTCTTATATTTTTAGTGCTAAGGAGTGAACTAAGAGCCCTCTCTTTCATTTCACCTGACAAGGAATGCTTGAGATCAGTGTATACCCTAAACAGGCTTTGGAGTTTTAATCCTCCTGCTTCAGCTCCTTAAATATGTGGAATTCCACGGTTTTATATTCAAACCCAGATCACCATATTCTTTCAATCAACCTCAAATTGAGGTTGGAAATTTTTCTGGGATAATCGCACCTCTTTTTCATATTATTCTATCACACATAAGTGTTTCCTCCCACTCCTTTCCATTTCTATATCCTTACTTTCTGCAACAGTCCCTTATTAAAATATTTATAAAGCAAAGCCTATGCTGTTATCAATTGAAAGATCAAAGCTAATTTGAAAATCAAACCTTTCAGTTTTGATGAATTTTCATTTTAAATAAGAAACATGATAAAATCAGCACTTATATAATTGTTCTCAGATGTTCAAGTATACGATTCTGTGTTGGGTAAGTAGGGAATATTCTAGATTCAGAAGGTAGCTCACAAAGCAGTCTCCGCAGTTAAGAATCTCTGGTGTTTTTAAAGAAGATATGGTGGGTTTGAGGGTCCAAAGTTAGCATGAGTGAAATACTGAACAGCTTTGTATGTGATGCCCACAAAAAGTAAGTAAATAAATAAATAAATAAAGGAAAACCAACCTTGACTCACAATTAGAAATAATACAGGGCAATGTTCCTTAGATCAATCTCCTTCTCTGTCTTTCTTTCTCATTTTTGAAGATTCCTTTGTTCTATATTTAATGCAAAGTTACAGATGGGGAAGTCCTTGACTAACATCTAAAATTTCAAGGCTGTGTGAAACACTGATATCAAATTAACATATAATAAAGACTCACTAATGAAGACTTTGAGCCATGAGGCTCTCAGAGACACGTGCAGAATGGAGCAGTGCTGTGTTAGATATACACAGAAGTTATCCTCAAAATTGAAACAGCTGCTGGAGCCTGAGTGTTTTCCTCAGAGCAGATGTGTGACCAATGAGAACAGTTGTTAGAAATAAGTGCATGCTGAAAATTGCTGTTTGCTTGGCTTGAAGGGAAAAAGTCTCTGAGGATTGTGGATCACTTTTGAAACCCTCTTGCCCAAACAGCTCTCAGTGTTCTGAGGAAATAAGGGGGTGTGAAATAAACACCATGCCTGCACTACTGCTTTTCATGTCCTTATCACTCTTCCAACTGATCGATCACATCACCCGCATTCAAGAGTTCCTTTCGAGAAGCACAATTATTAGATACGACTCAGTTCCTTAGGGAATCTCTATGAAAGTCCTAACCAATTAGTCCAGTATGAAAATACCCCAGGACCATGCCTGCCAAATTGCATCATTCTATTTTGCGCGCGCGCACACACACACTCCATTGGTAAGTCATTTTATCAGATCAAATATGGGTCTACATATTCTAAAACATTTACTTTAGCAAAACATGAGCATTGGTTTTAAATAGTTCAATGTGAATCTTGCTTCTAGCTCTGTGATCATGTGTTCCGTCATTAGCTGTATTGAATCTGTTTCCTCATTTTGGAAAAAAAAATATGAATAATACTGAGTTTACATAGTTGTTGCTTCAAAGATCATTTCATAAGCTGTGCATCAGTGAAACCCACACATGATAGTTACTTGATAAATGACAGATCATAGTGTAATTCCTATCTCTAGGTTCTCATTTGGCAGTTCTCAAACATGCCTGTCCTCCCTATGGAGCTGTCCTATTTCGTCTATGCTCAGTCAATGTCAATTTTTTTTTTTTTGTATTGTAATATGGAGGTAAACCAGGAGGCCTGATTGTGACTCTGCTAGGGGCATACTTAAAAACCTTGAGCACATCACTTAGGCTTCCTAAGCCTCAACCTGCATAGAGGTAATTGAAGTATTTTAATGGTATTGATGGCTTAAGAAGCATCTTATCTATGATTTGCTTGTCTTTGACACCTAGAAAAGGTATTCTTATTTTATTATATTGTGATATAAAATCTTTAGTAACAAATAATCTTTTATATTATGGTAAATAATGACTCCATTGACTGGTTTCTCTGAGGTCAGATGGGTACCAGATAGGTACTGGAAAAGAATTTAAGACATATCTTAAACCACATCCCAATGGAATTCTTAATGATAATGTGAGAAACACTAACCCTAAAAGTGGTTAGATTATGTCATATTCCAGGACATTATATGTATTTTGAGGTGTGGTTTGTCACAAAGAGTGTAAAATACTACCAAAAAAAATTTTACTAACTTTAGATTCGTTTTTAGGAATTGCACTATCTATGGTAGGGCATTTTTTTTTTTTTTTTGGCTAGGGCACTTATAAACTGATTAATACAATTCAACTAAATACTGGATGATACACATACTGTGCAGAGTGAGGAAAGAGAATCTTTGGGATGTATAAGAGAGGTAGATCCTGGGATATAACCCAGAGAAGGTCTAAATTTCAACAGAACAGAGAAACTGACTCTCAGAAATTCTGATTCAGCAAAGGACATCTGATTAGGGTTTGGATAGAATGGATGTGCCCTCTCCATTCATAACATTTTCCCTTCCTTCTCAACTGTGTAGACAGCTAAGTAGTCAGGTTTATTTTGTGTTTGCTTTTCATTTATATCACTTTTCTATGAATTTAATACACAATAGAAGGCTCATATCTTGACAATTAATCTTATTTGACTATTGGGAGAGTTGAAAAATAAAATTAGATGGTCTAAACGTCTATGTTCACTGGAATTAATACTATCTTATGTTAAGGACAGAACATTAACGAGATAATAATATCCTACTGCAGGACTTCAAAGAAATGGGAGTTATCTTATAGAGATGTAGAAACACTTCTTGACATGGCTAGCATAGCAAATAATTAGAGATTTTGGAGGGTCAATATCACTTGGCCAATTTATGCCTCCTTGAAATTTTGTGTACATGAATAATCATTGTGATCTCAGGTCAGCATTCCTGGGTTTAGGTACTCTTTCAAATTCTTTAGAACGCAGTCACTATGGAGCTACTAGTTATTCTGCACATTGGCTCATAAAACATCAGGGGTACACCAGGAGATCAAGGTTCACTTCATTTTGTGGGCACCATGTGGACAAACTGTCCTCTAGCAGTCCTATCCCATGACAGGTCTGTGAGAGCTTCTGCATTAACAGTAATATTTGTGTTTGAGTATTGCCTCTAAATACTACACCTGCTTATGGGGGAGAGCAGATTACATTTCCTGCATGAACATCCCAATAACCTTCCTCTTCTGAGCTATGTCTTCCTGGAAGGAACCAGACTTTGCTGAATCACCTTCATTGCTTTCTGATTTATAAGTATGTTTTTACTGATCTTGTAAGTATTCAAATCATCTTTTTCACCAATACCTGCCTCCTACTCTGAAGCTCCAGAGACCAAATATGCCATCTATCACATATTTCAACTAGTATGTCTCATCCACTACCAATTCATTAACTCAGTATATACAACTCATTAAAATATAAGATTCGAAATTGCTGTCAGTTAGTCAACTATTTTCCCAATATTAATTAATAAGCACTCTTCTAGTAAAATAAATGTACCACAATAACAGAATAGAAAATTTGGACCACTGAGTTAGGGGCGGGGGAATACTTGAAACCTCTTTGTGGAACTGCAACCATTAAATGCATATCTATCCTGTGTAGGATACAAAGAAGATGAAGAGAGTTGGGATTTGAGTTTAGATTTTACATGCACGCACGCATACACACACACACACACACACACACACAACACTCGGGTATAGTGATACAACACAAAGATAAATGTCAAAATTAGCATAAGACTTTGTATTCAGTCCATCCCTTTTCCCACATTTTCTTCCCCATATCCAGTAGGAGACTTTCTTTGCAAAAACCCTGTGGTTTCTTGCCCTTTGTTTCCCTACCTTCTGTCTATATTTAGGCCCTTTCTTTTTCCAATGTCTCAGAAATAATCAATATAAAAACTATTTCAAATTTAACTTTGATCATTCAAAACACAAACCACCCAAGAAGATAATGCAATTCTAGATGATAATGTTACCTCAGAATATGCAACTGTCTGCATGAGTATGCATAAATATGTCAGTTTACAAAATCTGTGTTGAAGAGTCCATGCAGACTTAACAGGCATTTACAATTGAAAAGGGTACCTAGGAAGACCTCAGAGAATGTGCAGATTGCCCACCATCCTGTATCTCAATGGTAAAATGGTAGGTCAATTCTGCAACCCCATCTTAAAAGACAGCAACAAATAAATATTTTATGCATGTTTCCAAACCTTCCTAGAAATTTTCAGTTTGCATAACCAAGAGGAAAAGAAGTCAGAGTCAGATGCAAGCACATGCCAAAGAGAACCTTAGAATACCACTGCAGACTGCTGGGATTCAGTCTTCAAATCTGCCAAGGAAAGCAGTTAGACCATCCAGCTGCAACGGCAACAATGTGAACAGAATTCCCCTTTTACAAGCTTTTGCTGAGCTCAGATTACCTCCTAGGCTCCTGCCTGGGAAATTGCAATGGTCAGGAAAATATGGGATGGTAGTAAGCTCATCAACTATCAGTTGAAAGATGCTGCAACTTATGAGACTATGATGTTTGGATAGTGGACTGCATAACAACATTGTGACTGATAGACTGATAGTCCATTTGCCCAAGGGACTCAAGATATGACCCATTGCTTTAACAATGTTTTTTACCACAGGCTATTAAAACTTAACACACTTAAAGGCAAGCAGAAGGCAGCACCCATACCTACTAGATAGCTCATTTTAAACTAAAAAAACAGCTTTCAAATATCATAAGGCATTTCCAAATTAACATTCCTTAATGAAAAGAATTTCCTAACACCCTTCAGATTGCAGCAAAATATAACACCTTAGAATGCACCTGTAGCTTATTTTGCAATGCATGATGAGCTTGGGGATCAGCATAGTCTAGTTCTCCTGATTTTACCTTATCTTGCTTCTCGCAAGTAAGAACTTAATAAATCAGATCTCATGTGATGACAGTCTTAATTCTTTTAAAATGTATTTCTTTATTGCACATTCTTTTCTCCTTTCAAGTTATGGTACAGCTGAGTTGACAGAATCCCGAGAAATTAATTAATCAAATTAATCAAGCTGCCAGATGCTTAAATATAAAATACTGTAAATTAGATATTGTTTTTGACAGCTACTAAAATAGACTACAATGATCAAATGAAAAACATGCTATTTATTTTTCTTCCCTATTTTGGGGGCTATCTTTATGGTACGTATAACTTTGGATGAAGTTGGACCAGGGAAAATAATTCGGTTCAGTTATTGAGAGCACGACTTTTGGCTAAGAAGACTTGATGCAAGAGAGAAATTCTAGCTTTCTGTCCTTGGTTTTAGCCGAAGGAATCAAGGTCATTGATGTTCTTCAGTTGCACTTAGCATCACATGTTTAGTATTTAAATAACTTTAAGATTTCTAGTTGAGCATGTGGCTTTGATGAATTCAAAGTAATACTTGTACTTTTGCACCCGAAATTCCACAGTCTCCTTGAGGTCATAAATTCATACTAGAAACATCAAGCCAGTGTTGTTTTTCCATTTCATAGTCAAAAACAAATTCACATTCATCACCATTTACTTTAACCATGGTCATGGGAGCTACCGCTCATTGATTTATGATGGTAAGATTTCCCACTGAGCCTTAAGAAAACTTATACCTCATTAAAATAGTCAAAAATACACTTATTATAAGTGAATTCTGTTCCTTGCTTCTGTATTGGATATGTGGTTTACCAACACGTGTCCAAGAAGCTTAAATTTAGGCCTTGTTGCAACCAAACCAACAAACAAAACCTTTCAAGGTCAGAAAAGCCAATCACCTGCATAGCCTGTTTTTCTCATTGTTCTATGTGCAGCTCAGGTGGTGAATTGTGCAAGTCATTAATTCAGAAGGTCTACAGAGTCAACTGTGACAGACAAGTCAGCTATCACTCTAATTTATCTATCAAAAAGGTATATTTTGAGATTCTCTGTAGAAAAAGAGACTTAAATATATGTCTTTCACGTCACAATCTTATACATATCAGTATCACAAGGTTTTCCTCTTGATAACAGAATAATTACCAAGGCATAATGGTGGCTGTCAAAATACTATTTTCCTTCTAAAATTAGCAGGCATGAATTATGGATTATGAAAGGCAATCTCTCTCAAACGTGGGCTGTGTTATTCAAGGGTAAATAGATCCCACAGGAAAACTTTAAGGAAGTGGTGTTGTTTAGCTTGGCAAAGAAGAGACTAAAGGGTGCTCTGAGAATTGTTTTTTGGAATATGATGATCTATTAAACAGAGGACAGGTGCCAGCTGCTCCTCATCTCCAATGAGGATAGAGCAAGAGACTCTAAAGTGAATCCACTTAGAAGAGTACATCTCTAATTAAGCCCAGTTTTCTTTTTCTGAATGCTACATTATTACTACTTCATCAGAACCTAGGGGCTTAGCACATAGCATAAGATTTTATACCTAATGGACTGGGTGTTTCCAAGACATTTTGGTGTTTATCACTCAAGGCACACACTGAGAATATGTTAGGAGCTCAGCCTTGTGCATTGAATCTTTTTTTCAGCTCTCAGAAATTGCAAGGTAAAATGCCCTGTCTTGGTACGAGGGCGTGAAACCAGGACCTTCTGCCTGACCACATCCCCCCACTCCCACCCCCGACTCTACCTACTAAGTCATATACCCAACTTCAAACAAAAGTTTATAAGTACTTACAACGTATTTGGTGTCATGAAAGTTTCTAGTATACATCATCAGTCTATATGTACCCCACCTCTTCGTAGTGAGGTATGAACCCCTCTAAACATCATTTCTCTTTCCACCACACAACCCTCACCATCAGGCCCACACCAAACAGACAGCTCTTGCTCATTTTCCAAGTCTTGTCATTTTACCAAAAACTATATGCACACCATCTTGCTTTCTGAGATAAAGAAAAAGTCCCATGTAGCAGAAACCAGAAATCAGAACACCATGTCACATTCTTGAGGGGAGAAAGAACTATATCCAAAACATCTGTCTGCATATATAGATATCAAAATATACATTGTGAGGTAATCCCCAAACAGACAAAACATGAGCATAAAGGGCACATTGATCACTGGAGGAGGTGTCTTGCTTGGTTTTCTCATCTTTTTTCAGTTTTGTTTTCAGAGACAGGGTCTCATGTATTCAAATATGCCCTTGAACTTGGCATGTAGCTGAAGATGATGTGAAAGCTTTATCCCCTTGCCTTAATCTTGCTGGAGATATCTCAGCTGCTGAGATTACCCCTGTATGCCACCACATCAATCTTTTTATAGTGTTATCTTTTTTTGTGTGTTTTTTTATTTTTTATTAGATTTTTTTTTTAAAAAATACCAATCCAAATTCCCACTCTCTCCCCTTCTGCCATTTCCTCCCCATGCCCTACCACCCCACCCATCTCTAATCCTAAGAGAGGGTAAGGCACTTTGCTTGGTGTAAGCCCTCCCCACTACATCTAGGCTGAGCAAGGTATACATTCAAAGAGAACAGGATTCCAAAAGTCAGTACATGCAGTAGAGTTAAATCCCAGTGCCACTGCTAGTGGCCCCGCAGTCTGCCCCAGCCATACAACTGTCGACCATATTCAGAGGGACTAGTTTGGTCCTAAGCTTATTCCTTCCAGTCTGGCTGGAGTTGATGAGCTCCTGTTAGCTCAAGTAAACTGTTTCCGTGGATGAACCCTTCATTGTCTTGACCTCTTTGCTCATATTCTCATTCCTTCTACTCTTCAACTGGATCTTGGGAGCTCAGTCCAGTGCTCCAATGTGGGACTCTGCCTCTGTTTCCATCTGTTGGTGGATGAAGGTTCTATGGCGATATTTAAGATAATCATCAGTCTGAATACAGAGCAAGGGCACCCTCTCCTCTATTGCTTCGGGTCATAGCTGGGGTCATTCTTGTACCACACCAAACTTGAAGTAAATATTGTCAAAGAACTTCAACATATAGCTCATTCAAGCCTTGTACTTTTAAACATATCCCTTAATCCTTTGAAGGGCCAGTATTACAGGAGTGTGAATGGATGCTGTAAATGAGATATAAACAAAAATTCTTTGCAGATTTAAAGGCTGGAGGAATCTCAGAAGACCCTTTGTCCCAAGTAAATTTGGGCAAATGTAGATCAAGAAGTTTTCTTATTAGATTAAGGGAGCAAACATTTAAGGGAAATACTTGAGATATTTTATATGTTTCAGGAGCATTGAAGGTTTATATACTGTGAGTTCAGGCTCAAGCTTAGTTTTTAAAAATATCGCTTTTGGGTAAACTGGTGGAGGGGGAAAATGGGTAGATGGGAAGATGAGGTAGTGGGTTGGGGGGCAACTGGGAATAGGAGGTAGATTGGGGGCTAGAGCAAGGCTAGGAAGAAAACTAGTGCCAGGGAAACTCCCAGGAATCCACAAAGATGACTCCAGCAAAGACAGTTAGCAATAATGGGTAGAGTGCCTGAACTGGCCATCTGCTATAATCAGATTGGTGACTATCCTAATTGTCATCATAGAGCCTTTATCCAGTGACTGATGGAAGCAGATGCATAGATCCACAGCCTAGCACGAGCTCTAGGAGTCTGCCTGAAAAAAGGGAGGAGAGATTGTACTAGTCAGGGGAGGGCTAAGGTCATGATGGAGGAACTCACGGTGACAGCTAACCTGAGCTCCTTGGAACACATGAGCTCTGGATCAACAGTTATGGTGCCTGTATTGGACCAGTCTAGCACTTCTTCATGTGTGTAACAGTTGTATAGTTTGTCTGTTTGTAAGGCTCCTAGCAGTGAGATCAGGATCTGTTTCTGGTGTTTAGCTGACTTTTAGGAACCTGTTTCCACTGCTAGATTATACTCTCCAGCCTTTAGAAAGGGCAAGGAACATGGTCGTACCTCAACTTGATGTGCCATGCTGTGTTCATGCCCACGGGAGGCCTGCCACTTTCTGAATAGAGATGGAGGAGGAATAGGTAGACGGAGAGTCAGGGAGATGGGAGTGAAGAGGAAGAAACAGAAGAAGATGAGAGAAGAAAACTATGGTCAGTATGTAAAATAAAGGAAAAAAATACTAATAAAAAAACAGGTTGGTGGTAGTTTATTGTGATGCAAGCCTGTACTTTGAAAGTGCAAACAGGAAGTCCAGGTGTTGCAGGCCACCCTTAGCTACATAACAAATCAAGGCCAACCTGAGATATACAAAACTCTTTTGAAAAAACAACACCAAACTATATGAGCGAGTGAATGAAGGAATAACATTTCTAGATTAAAACTATCTTTAATTTCCAGTTAAAAATTTATGAATATACTTAAAGAAAAGAGCTGATTCAAAATTTCATGAGTCATTTGTATAGACCAAATCATATAATAACCCTATTTTTGTCATTATTAATTTACATACTGAGCCCCAATGTGCTGTCCAGATATTCATGGGGATGGAGTCTTGAGCTATGACCAGACAACTTACCAATGGCCAGAATTCAAAAGAGTTTTTCAAACACCTTGGCCATGGCTTGCTTTTCACAATCACACTGTGTTATTTTGTTTGTATGTTGATTTTTGTTTCTTGTCTTTTTTGATATTTATTTATTTATTTATTTTGATTTTGGTTTTCTGAGGCAGGGTTTCTCTCTGTAACAGTCCTGACTGCCCTGGAACTCTCTTTGTAGACCAGGCTGGCCCCAAACTCAGAGAGATCTGCCTGCTTCTTCCTTCTGAGTGCTGAAATTAAAGGCATGCACTGCCACCATCTGGCCTGGCTGAGATTGTTAACTTTCTTGCTCTAGTACAGTTAGCTCTACTGGAGGAAGTCACAGCTCCTGTGAGTTCATTCATATATGTCACAGCATCTGCCCATCTTACTCTTGCTTAAATCTTGTTGAACTTTCAAATGAGGACTGGTAGAAGGTTTGTACTTTACAAACTACATCCTCATATATGCATATTTTTCCTTATTTCTGTGTATGTGTGTGAGCCTACATGAGGTTATATGTATCATGTGATTACAGGTACTACGGGAGTTTAGAGGGCTTAAAAGTCCCGTAAACTGGGGTTACATGCAGCTGTGAGGTACTTGATGGGGGCGCTGTGAATTAACCTGGATCGTCTATGAAAACAGCAAGTGCTCTCAAGCTGTGAGACCTCTCTTTGGCACTCACTTAACCCTTTTTTAAGATCCCAAAGAGAGAGATCTATTTCATCATCGTGTGTGTCCCACAGGCAATCTGTGATGACACTGGAAAAAAGCCTCATCTGGAGATCACTGACAAATCAGCCATAGGAACAGAAGACAGATGCTGCTAAATCACTTGTGTATAAGCATATCTGTGTCTTCCCATCCCAGTGAACTGAATTGTATAAAACAATTCAGTGGAAGTTCTTCCTTGTTGGAATGCATTTCATTTCAGAGGATCATAAAGGGAAGCTGGGAACTTAGAATAAATTCTAAGCTTTTATTTTCTTTGTCTTTTTAGTTATTAATATATTGGATTATGTTTGTAGGTATATATGTGTTATATTATGTGGACATTTTTTTCTCACCCAAAGATTGTATAAATGACAGACCACGGAAACATTTCCATCATGTTGATCTTAGTGAACCAATATGGTTACTGAGCATGCTAAAAGGAGCAAAGCAATAGTGCTTTGGGGCTCTGAAGGACCCAAGAACAATCACATCCCAGGAAAATCCCAGTCAAGCTTAGCTGTTGGCCAGGCAAAGCTATATCACAAGATCCTGAGTTCAGTTAATCTTTATCTCCAGTATATGCCAATATCCTTCCAGCTAACCAAGACAACATGCACCTACCTGGAGGTAGGAAGGACTACGGTTAGGATACCAGAAAAGGGTGTGCTCCTAAATCAAACTACAAGGTTTTAACAATACCTGGACACTACCATGGATCTAGGGTACCTTTGGATTTGCTTATTGTCATAACAAGGAGGTAAGATTATCTGTATTGCATGATGATGATGGAACGGCTTGTTTTATGCCTAGACAGGAATGATATTGCTATACAACACTCTTAATAATTATTTTGCATTCACAGTTGTAGTTAATAGCTATAATAACCTCAACTTTACTTCTGGAAATAGAACTATATTCTATCGAAATCCTTGTAAGTATCTCATTGCCCTATTGACATGGACAGATTTTAGAAATTTTAGTAACATTTCTTATCAAGTTTGTCTGATTTAGACTCAACTTTTATTCCCCTGAAAAAAGTCTGCAGACTAATTGAATAGAGATTCTAAGCAAAACACAGGTTTAATTTCAAAGGGAATAAGAGTTTATTTATTCTGAGCCAAATTTGAGTGACCTTGCCGAGCGATGGTGGCGCACGCCTTTAGTCCCAGCACTCGGGAGGCAGAGGCAGGTGGATCTCTGTGAGTTCGAGACCAGCCTGGTCTACAGAGCTAGTTCCAGGACAGGCTCCAAAGCCACAGAGAAACCCTGTCTCAAAAAAACAAAAAAAAAATTGAGTGACCTTAACCTGGGCATATGGAATTCAAGTTTCCCCAAATAACATGCCCCAATGAAGAAATGGTTACAAAAACATTTTGTAGTAACAGAACAAAAGAATGTCACTAATCAAGGCACTCACAAAATACATTGGTAGAAACATCAGACCCATGTGTTACAGCAAAGCTGGGAATCTCTGCTCTAGGTCTGAGTTGCTAGGTTTGGGTTGACTGAAGTTAGTGACTTAGTAGTTAAAAACATTCAAAATGGGTTTAGTAGAAATTCATGAGGTGTTAGGTCTGACATGGAGCTGGGCCATGAATGATTTTTAAAGAAATTTAAGACAACTCCTGAAAATGCAGATCTGGGTCTGAAACATACCTTTCCACAACTAATTAAATGCTAGTCAGTAATTCAGAAGTGTGAAAATGCCTGCACAGTTGTGGTTCTACTCTATGACCTTCAGTTTGTGTAAGTATGTATGTGTAGATTAGCATATGGAAAATCAGTGTGCTTTCTGGTCCTAAACCCCAATCAAGGCATCCTTAATTTCCTTTTATCATTACTGATTTTTAACAACATGCCAATAGCTGAATTAGTTCATGTGCATGCTGGGATACCCTCTCAAGTTTTTCAGGATCCTTAAGCAAGAATTTCTTAGCAAATGAAAACTGTGGCTCACAGTAGAGCTTGTCTTGCAGCTAAATTGACCTTTTCTCTATGTTTACCTTCAGTAATTTTCCTACATGTGTTGTTGGATGATATCTCTAAACAACACTGACCAGCAACCTCATAGTAACTTCTTAGGAACCAGGCCTTTTTTCCTTAAAGTGACCTCCTCAAAGTGAGAACATAGAGAGTTGTTTTTTACTAGTTATCCCAGAGGAGTTTTAGTGCCTTATTCATGCATTTCAATCTCATTATACCAGAGAACTTGGGAATCCCTTAGAATTGTTGATTTCTATATATTGGCATCGCAACTGGTTTGTAACTGGATTTTCAATAATTACTAGCTAGTGACTATCAAGCTCATATTTCATCAAAATACTTAGGCTAAACATTTAGTGGATAAACAAATTACCCACTCTCAGAGGTTCTGTCTCACTTTCTTTTAATAACTCTACATTCTCTTTGGTTAGTGCTTATGGACGTTTCCTTATTATTGGGCATGAGACAATGAACTTGAAAGCCACTGGCTCAAGGTGGCTTTCTTAGCCCTTGAGTTTTGAGAAGTCTAGCCACTCTGTCCTAAGTAATCCCACCCACTAAGGATCAAGAAAGGCCCTACTACACTCACAAAACACATATCACTCTATTTTGATATTTGAGAATTTTGATGAGGTCTTCATATACATATTAAAATCGTCAGATTAAAATATATTTTAGAAAACTGAGACAAACATTTCTTGCATTCTTTCATATACAGAGCCATAATTTAAGTGTGTGTGTGTGTGTGTGTCTATGTGTGAAGGTATGTGTGTGTTGAAAACCAAACGGGACCAGTTGGTGGGAGAAAGAAGACTAATGGAAGAGGAAGGGGGCAAGCATAACTGGGTTGTCCTTATGAGATAAGTACACGTGTACATGTGTGAAATTGTGTTATAACATCTACTTTTATGCAAATATTCTAGTAAGAAGAATAAAATATATTTTTAATGACTGTGTCATCACTTTCAGTTGCATAGGGTCTCCAAGAAGAATGATTTTGACAAACCTTGTCACCTAAATGTTGCTGTACCATTTGGAGTTTCAAATTAAGGACCCCAAGCCAGTTGTTTAATAAACATGAGTTACATGTAATAAAGTGTTTTCTAGATGAAGGATTAGTTTGGATGGGTTTACGTAGGTGGACTTCCATACCATTGCAGATTTTTAAAAAAGCTTTATACTTGACTCTGACAATCACTGTAGAATCCTTGTAACAAGAAGAATTCCCTCTAGCTTAGTGATTGTCAACCTTCCTAATGATGCAATTCTTTAATGTGCTTCCTCAGGTGGTGATGTTCAAGCATATTTTCCTTGCTACTTCATAACTTCAATTTTGCTACTTTCATAAACCATAATGTAAATATCCTTTGAGAGAGGGGTCTACCAAAGAGTTCAGGGCCCACAGGTTGAGAATCACTTCTCTAGCCTGTCCAAGAGGCAGAATGTGGCATTTATTATTGTTTATTATATAGCTGGAATATGAAAATAAAAGACTTGGGTTATCCAAAATTTTGATGAGGCCTTCTCCGTGTGTATAAGGGGGACCATAGAACCCATGTCTTTTAAGGGAATAGCAAGAATTGAGGTTGAAAATGGATCAGTGCTGCTCTATTAAGAATCCATCACCAAAGTTTTGTCCAAAGTGGTTGACTATGTCCTGATGACCTTGGAGATCAGTGGTCTAGTATATTATGTGAGATCAGTCTATAGGGGAGAGAGCTAGTGTAGGAGTCATAATCTCATATTCCTGACTACAGGCTGTTTCCACTCATTCCTCTTACCTCAGCTCCAAAGTGATGGGATTAATGTTGTATTCATATCTGGTAGAAGACATTCATTTGTGGAAACAATGTGTGTATATGTTACTCAGAAGCAGCAGAATTGTTTTGCACTCCATGTCCCTTTAATATGTATGTACATATATATCCATGTAGTGATGAGGTGAGCAGGCCGCGTCCTGCCACACGGTTAGCTTTACCCAAATTAATTACACAGAAACTGTATTCATTTAAAACATTGCCTGGCCCATTATCTCTAGCCTCTTCTTGGCTAACTCTCACATCTTAATTAACACATTTCTAATAAATCTGTATATCACCACATGACTGTAGATTACCAGCAAGATTCTAGCCTACGTCCATCTCTGCCAGAGAGCCATAGCATCTGCCACACTGCCTTCTACCCATCATCCTGTTCTGTCTACTCTGCCTACCTAATTTTCTGTCCTATCACAAGGCCAAGGCAGTTTCTTTATTTAACCAATGAAGTCAACTCAAAACAGAAGACCCTCCTACACCATATCCATGTACGTATATGTCTTTCTCCAAAGTTGTGTACATGTTAGAAAATACTTTAACCCTGTGCTAAACTTTATACCTACTTTGTTGCTTATTTTGTAAATTATGTATGTGATAATGCCTGAAACATAAAACAAACAGTATAATTCTGTTAATTTTAACATTAATTTTATATGAGCTACTCCATATTTACCTAATGTAAAAACCATCATTATTTATTGCTCTGTGTATTGCCATAATTTTAATGGTTTAGATTTATTTACTTTATTTTTGTGTGCATGAATGTTTTGCGTGCATGTATTTGTGTTCAACATGTGCACACCTCGAAATTCAGAAGAGTTTGTTAGATTTCTGGAACTAGTGATCCAAACAATTGTGAACTGCTGTGTTGGTGCTGGGAATTAAACTCATGTACTCTGGAAGAGTAACAAGTACTCTTAACCACTGAACCTTTTTTTTTTTTTCAGCTCCATGACAGCAACATTCTCTGAATTTCCAGGGAATTACTATCAATGACTCTTTCTTTCTTCTCTTCTTTTCTCTTCACCTCTTATTTTTTCTTTCTTTGTCCCTTTTCATTTTTCTATTTTTCTTTCTCATGTTTGAAGTTTATACATTTGTTTGTAGTGTTCTGCAAACAATTATCTGAAAAGTCCTACAAAATTCGTGGTAAAAATGTAAATCTTATACAAAAGTTATAGCTCCTTTGCAATGAATGGGGATTTTTGGGTTCTTTTTTGTGCATCTCCATGTCTCCAGATGCACAGGATATCTTCCTGTTGGTTATGAAAGCAGAGAAGAAAATAAAACCAACAATAACATTTGCATAGGTTTCTTTTAATTTTCCTTGAGGTATTTTGTTTGATATTAAGGTAAAGTAAAGAAAAACAAACAAAAAAATCAGTGGCCTTTATCACTAGAAACCAATTATGAGTGAGTACATCCCATGTTCATCTTATTGGGTCTGGGTTACCTCACTCAGGATAGTGTTTTCTATTTCCATCCATTTGCATGCAAAATTCGAGAAGTCATTGTTTTTTACCGCTGAGTAGTATTCTAATGTGTATAAATTCCACACTTTCTTCATCCATTCTTCCATTGAAGGACATCTAGGTTGTTTCCAGGTTCTGGCTATTACAAATAATGCTTCTATGAACATAGTTGAACAAATGCCCCTGTCATATGATCGGGCATCTCTTGGGTATATTCCCAAGAGTGGCATTGCTGGGTCCAGGGGTAGGTTGATTCCGAATTTCCTGAGAAACCGCCACACTGCTTTCCAAAGTGATTGCACAAGTTTGCATTAAAGGTCAGTGAGTCTATAATTTGATCTCCTAAAGAAGCTAAATAAGAAGGTGATCCCAAAGAAAAACATATAGCTATCCTCCTGATTATGGGAAGTAGACAAGATTGCCGGGCAAAAAATGGGATCTTGGGGGTGGGGTGGGAGGGAGGTAAGGGGAGATGGGGAGAGAAAAGTGAGAAGGGGAGGTTGGGGGGAACTTGGGAAATGGGATGTTTGGGATAAAGGAAGGTTGGATAGGGGAGCAGGGAAGCACACATCTTAATTAAGGGAGCCATCTTAGGGTTGGCAAGAGATTTGGTGCTCCCAGGTGCCCAGGGCGATGTCCCCAGTTAGTTCCTGGGGCAGCTGAGGACAGAGAACCTGAAATGACCCTATCCTATAGCCATACTGATGAATATCTTGCATATCACCATAGAACCTTCATCTGGAGATGGATGGAGATAGAGACAGAGACCCACACTGGAGCACCGGACTGAGCTCCCAATGTCCCAAGGAGGAGCAGAAGGAGGGAAAATATGAGCAAAGAAGTCAGGACCACGAGGGGTGCACCCACCCACGGAGACAGTGGGGCTGATCTATTGTGAGCTCACCAAGGCCAGCTGGACTGCGACTGAAAAAGCATGGGATAAAACCGGACTCTCTGAATATGGCGGACAATGAGGGCTGCTGAGAAGCCAAGGACAATGCCACTGGGTTTTGATCCTACTTCATGTTCTGGCTTTGTGGGAGCCTAGCCAGTTTGGATGTCCACCTTCGTAGACCAGGATGGAGCGGGGAGGACTTTGGACTTTCCACAGGGCAGGGAACCCTGACTGCCCCTCAGACTGGAGAGGGAGGGGGAGAGGAGTGGGGGGAGGGGGAGAGGAGAGGGAGGAGGGGGAAAAGGGAGACGGGGAGGGAAATGGGAGGCGGGGAGGAGGCGGAAAAAATTTTTTTTCAATAAAAAATTATATTTAAAAAAAAATCAGTGGCTTACCATCAGTTTTCCACCTCCAAGCTTGGGCCCTTTCTTCAGTTTACTGGGGTAATTCTTCATGAATTCAACAATTGCATTATTTAGACCCAGAAAAGGTGTGTGCTGATTTTCTGTGTCATGTGGATTTCTTTTTTATTTCTGTGACAACATCATGACCAAGGCAATTTATAAAAGAAAAAAAGTTTATTGGAGCTTATAGTTTTAGAACGTGGCATCAAGGAGAGAGAGAGAGAGAGAGAGAGAGAGAGAGAGAGAGAGAGAGAGAGAGAGAGAGATTAACGAGGAATATCACAGGCTTTTGAAAGTTTAAAGTCTATCCCAGTTACATACCTTCTCTAAAAAGGGCCACACCTAACTAATCCTTCCTAGATTGTTCCACCAACCAGGGACAGTGAGTCCAAATATAAGAGCCTTTCTCATTCAAATTATTCCTTTATTCTATGCCCTTATTCCCAATTTTGTGATCTATACGAGTTCTCTGAGCAGGTTGCACAGAGTCAGAATCAATATATCTTTTGACCATGCTCTATTTTCGTCTGGAAACTCAGCTGGAGATAAATTCCCTCCAAGATCAATCAGTCACTGGCAGAATTCATGTCCTTGTTGCTGAATATCAGTGAGCCCATTCTACCCTCTGCCTGCCTCCTGGGGATTATTCTCAAACTTCTCAGCTCCCGGCCATGGAATGTTTCCTACAGGCAGTTCAATAACAGCAGCTTGCTGCTTCAGGCTGATAGACGAGAAAAAGCAACTCAGCTAGAAAGATCAAGTATATATAATACCACATAATCATGGGAGTGACATCCTATCATCTTTGATATATTCTTCTGGTTAAAAGAAAGTCACAGGTTGTAGCCACAATCAAAAGGAGATTATACAACTACAGGAACCCAGGAGATGGGGAAGACGTCACCAGGTGGCCTTCCTGTTACCTGAAATCAAAAGGGTAAGGTTTAGCATGCAGAGTCTTCTGTCCTGCCAAAGAGGCAATCAACATGGTTTCATCCATCACGACTCAGCTGATCTTCCCATCCATTTTACAGAGATCCCCAGGGTAAGAGATATGGTGCTATAAAATAAAGATGATATTGGAGGGCAACCTGTTAGGTGACTGGTGAGTGATGGAGCTCCCGTTCTTCTTGCTATTATTCGTGGTATGAGCTCCTGCCTTCTAATCTCAGCCATGGTTCACAGTCTATTAATGGTGACAGGCCTAATTCTTCTTTAACTTCTTCCTCAACTTTCAAAATAGAGCTGATGATATGCATCAATCTTAGCAGGGCTCAACATACAAAGAAATCATCCTGATTCCAGATAGAAAGACTTTGCGGTAAGAATTTAGCAGTACAAAACATAAATCTTTAAAGACCTGGCATAAAACAGGGCTGAAAAGGAGATGGGAGCTCTGATTGAATTTAGAGAAGTGAAGGCTGAGAGTGATTTAATTGTAATCTGTAAACACAGGAGAATCTTTGTAAGAAAAAAAAAAACTCTTTGTGTAGTCAGTGAAACCTGAATTCAATTAAATCCAGAAAATAGGAGATTTTGTTTAGCTAACATATTTGTCTTAATATATGGAATTATTCTATAGTACTTTCTGTATGGGCTTTAAAACTGAATTCAACATAGCCATTTGGATGAATGGAGCAGGGCCTGGTATATACATAGAATATACCATCTATGTATATAAATTGTCTTCTAACAATAAAGCAAAGGAGTTAAAAGTGTTTAGCTTATTAGTGAGGAAAAGATTAAATTTTTTTGAATTTGGTACATGCCAGTCATTCAGTTAAAATAGTGAAATCAACACTTATTTGGATAGATAGCTGATCACTGAAGGGTCTAAGGTCAGGGTTCTGTCTAAAGATAAGGACTGCATCTCATGTTTTCCTGCTAGATACACTGGAAGCTGTGCCCATACTCACACATAAGAAGACAGGCTATCTTTGTTTTGATAGGCTTATATCAATTTGTAAGTAAAACCAATAGAGCACAAGCAGAAGCAAAGAAAATAATTTAAAATAGAAGGAAGAAAAGAAATGAAAAGAAGGGAGACAAAGCAATAAACCTATCTCAGTTGATCAGGAAAGAAAAGAGGACTTGATGCCACATGAGGCTTAAAACTGTAGGTTCCTTGGGAAATGTCATCTTGTAAAGCTTAGAAACAAATATGGAGTCTGGTTTAATGCTCTTCACAGAGCCCCAGCCAGCACCTTCTGAAATATTTCCATTGACTTAGCTCCCAACTTGCTCTTGGGTCCCTTGTGCCACTCACTTTTGAATACTATTGAGATCTTCCTTAGCTCAACACTCCTTCTTTTCACAAGACCAGTTTCTATTCTTTAGGGTACTGTCTGGTCACTATACACATTTCTCTAAATACACAACTCTCTCATATAGGAACATACCATAGGGGTTTCCCTTGTTTTCTTCATCAGCAAATTTAGTCCATTCTTTCAGATGTGAAAATCAGGATATAGTTCTTCCAAAAGCTGCTATATACCCAAGGTCAACTCACCAGAGAAGAGGAACTTAAGAGGCCAAAGTCCTTAGGGATATGTGTAAGGAATGTTGGCTTGCCTATGAATTTACTTCAAAACCAGTAGCTTAATCAGTTCATCACAAAGACACAGGCTGGCTCATAAAACAACAGATGAGTGAGCACACAATAAAATCTAAGCTGCAGAGCCCATTAAACAGGAGAGATATATTGTAGAAGGGAAGTTGCTTAGGTAAGAACTTCCTACCCAGGGCCAGCCCATGATGATTAATGCGTGCATATGTGAACTTTATGAAAAAGATAAAGAACTGATTGTGCTCTTAAATGATGCTGCTTTGGACCTGTTTGGCTGACTCTTTTCCCCAGAGAATCCATTGACCACAGTCTGTTAGTTTAAACAAATGAACTATTAATGTTGGCCACTCTACAGACCAAGTGGTAGAAAACAGAAACATTTATCAAGAGATAGCATAGAAAAATAAGAAGTGCTCTTCTATTCTGGGAAAAAAGTGAAGGTCCGTAGTGAGTAAAGTACAGGAGGCTCCTACCACTTCTGGCTAAGTCCCAGGCATGGCCTTATACAAGCTCTCATACTTACATCTTTGCCCAATTTTTTTCTACCTAAATTATACTAATCATACTATGATATCTTTCTTTTTATGTTTCTCAGAGAGAAATTTCTCTTCCAGTCTTAATTTTTTAATACTGTAAACTCTGGTAAACATATCAACTTCTTGATGATTATTAAATCAGATAATATTGACAAAATAAATAGAAAATGTATAAGTGCAAAAAGCAACCAGAAAGCCAACTTCGACAATGACTATTGGATAATGAAGCCACATTCATAGCATTTAGCAATAAACAATAAGCTGACATTACTCATCCTGGTTATTAATCTAATAACTGAAGAGAAAATATATGTAAATAACTGTCTATAAATTTACAAGAAAAGAAAATATGCTACATATGTTCACACACACACACACACACACAAACATGCATACATGGAGAGAGAGAAAAAGAAAGAGACACCCAGAAAAAAAAAAACTTCTAATGTTCCTTAAAGTTAAGCATAAAATACAGACACCACATTTAGAGAGAAGGCTAAATGTGATTCCATTCATCTAATAATTGCTGGGATAATCAAAATCAACTCATTGAATTCACATCATAAATGGGATAAGAAGGGCTATGAAAAACAATAGGGAAGGGAAAACCCAGAAGAAACTGGAAGTATTTCTTCATAAGAGGAGGACTTTTTACCACAGATGAGCAAAATGTGAACGATACATAGGAATTCTCTCAGAAAACATTCTGGGGTTTACATCCTTCATGTGTGCCTGTGTTCCCTGAATGTGAGTGCCAACTGCTTCAATGCTAGCCACAAGTTATGTCTTGAGCTGGCCAGCTCATCCGGTGTAGTCCTCCACTGCAAATGGCAATAGAGAAAGGTATACTAAGGCCTTTGTAAAAGGTTATTTTGAAACTTGCTTCAGGTTTGCTGTGATTTTACCTTTCTACCTGTAGAGACACTGGAGACACTTTTGAGTATTTTTCAGAGGAGAAAGTTCTATTGTGTCACAGGGAATCACATTTTTAGAAAAGTGAAGAGATACTGGACCATGGGGAAAGTCAGAGACATGGAGAAGAAACAAGCAAAATGGCTTCAAGTTCAAGATAGAGTATATCCACCTAATCATAAGGTAAATCTATCTAAGTGGTACCAGGATGTTCTCTTTGAAGCTGTAGGAACATCTTACTGTAACCTATGGTATTTTCAGAAGAATTTAGAGAAGTATTCCTCCTTTGGCTAGCTCTTAAAAAAAAAACACCTCATTCATTTATAACATTTTCTTCTTATGTGTTATGGAGTAGTAGGTTACTCATTTCTCTATTCCTGTCTTATGGATCACACTATTTTATACACTCCTATAAAATATTAGGACTACAATAAATAAAAGAGTGATGTTGGAGTAGCGGGGACTCTTATTTTTCTTTTCTTTTCTTTTCTTTTCAATTTCAGTCTTGAGATCTTGGCCTTTAGCTTAGGCTTGTTCCCAAGTAGCCATTACAATTTAAATTGACAAAAGGAAGGAATACACTATGTGATAAAAATAACCAAATTCTGGCATCTCAGAATACAGTGAAGGACAATAACAAAATTAGTGATAAAATCAACAGGTTCCAGATTAAAATAAACAGTCTAAAGGTTTGTAAGTGTGTCCCAGAAGAGAATCTTCTTTCCAGCAGCCACAGAGCTCAAGTTGCAGTAAACCAACCCAAATTCTCCATTATAAGGTCAGTTGAATTACAGCAAAAATTCAAGTACCAGCCTTAGAGGGTGCCAGTAGTTAAAGTAAGGGCATTAATTGGTAAAGGATGGTGTCCTGTAACTTGGGATGGGATATGTAGGAAGACTATCAAAGCTGAGAACTTTGAGCCCTCAGATTCTCAAGGGTTTATCTCACCTGAGGAAGTATTCCCTCCACACTCAACAGAAGTTTGATTTACTTCTCCACTCCTTGAAATATTGTCTTTTCCATGTTTGACTGAGGAAATTAATCCTTGATTGTTTTCTTAAGCCATAGTGACTTTTTGTTTTTGAAGGAAATGCCAGGAAACACAATACTGATTTTCTTCAGGACCTGCCAATAATTGCCTGTGGTCCTATAACAGGACTTAAGACTAAGCTTGCTCCTGAAGAGGAAACCTCAAGTTACTCTATGAGGAGGTGGGCTACACTGCTAAAAACCTTCATGAGTTTGCTATTTTTTTTTCAAGAAGAAATATAGGGATAAGTATGGGAATAGATTGTAAGGGTGTGGGATATAAAGCAATCAGAAGCATAAAACTGGTGCTTTGTTGACTCTCATGGAAGGCCTTCCCCTTTCTGAATGCAGATGGAGGAGTTGTGAGTGTGGGGAGAGAACAGAAAGGAGGTGGGTGGGGGGATGGGAGGAGAGAAGGGAAAGGAAACTGATATTGAGATGTAAAATAACTGAAAAAGTTCAATTAATTAAAAATATCCCTTAATCTACACTAAGCTAAGGGATATTAGGCATCTCCAAATCCTTTTCAGTGGGTCATCCTTGAACAAATGCTTCAGCCAATCATTCAAACAATCTTCTGACACCTCTTTTATTGTGCCAAATTCTATATTATACCTAGAATCTCCATGGAGAGGGCCTATATCATTAAACACAGTCTTTTTTTTTCTTTTTGAATTTCTAATTATTATTTTATCCCTCTTTTTCTATTTAAATCAAGATAGAGAGCCACAGCCCCACATACCACCCTCACACACTTGTTCGGGGCATCTATTAGCTTAAGCAGCATTAAGACTGAGAGATACTTTCTTAATCTACAGCATATGGATTATGAAGTTCATGCCCTTTTTCCTCCAGTTCCTAGAAACACACAACAATTATTATTTTTAATGTATGCACCTAAATTATTGTATATAAAAGAAGGACTAGTGATACGGTGCAAATTGGAAACATTCTCCACAGGCGTGTGTGTTTTTTTCCAGTTGACATATATTGATGCTGAGAGATAGGCCCAGCTGATAGGTGTAGGTCACTAAGAGTGGAACTTTAAAGGATAAACTGCCCCCTGCTCAAAGACTGTCTGTTTCCTGGTACAGGAAAATCCAGTTAGCCTGGGCTAGACACAGTCTTGCTTCAGGTGCAGTCATTCCTGCTGAATGTTTGTGTAAGACATTAAGACAGACTGACCCGCCATTCATGTTTTCCCCAATGATAATGGAAGAAGATATCTCTGAAAGCATGAGCTGAGATAAACCTTGATTCCCTTATATGCTCTCTATCAGGAAGTTTGCTCACAGTAATTGAAAAATAACTAGGGCAGGGAGATAAAAGAATGAAAACACCACAGATATCTCAAGGCATACAGGGCACTGGAGCAAAGATGCTCACATTTTTCATCTGAGCCATATATCCATGAGTATAACTCTGAGGTTTAAGGTTCCTCCAAAGCTTTCTCAGAACCAACATGCTGTGGGATAATGGTTTTACACTGTACAGATTTGTTTCTTGTACTTGATTAATAAAATGCTGATTGACCAGTTGTTAGGCAGGAAGTGTAGGCAGGGTGACTAGGCAGGAAGTAGAGGCAGGGAGAACAGGAGAATTCTGGGAAGAGGAAAGACTCATTCTGCAGTTGTCATCCAGACACAGAGGAAGCAAGATGTAACTGCTTTGCCAAAAAGGTACCAAGCCACGTGGCTAACACAGACAAGAATTATGGGCAATATAAGTTATAAGAGTAAATAAGAAGCCTGAGCTAATAAGCCAATCAGTTTATAATTAATGTAGGCCTCTGTGTGTTTATTTGGGACTAAACAGATGTGGGACTGGGTGGGACAGAAACCCCAGTCAACGAACTTCTAACAATGGTCTGTGCATCTGTCACACATCCAAGATCTACCCTTTTTCTCTGGACCTCCACAAGCCTTCAAATTTCAGTGACCACTATTTCCTTTCTAGGATGGAAGACCACTGTGGGAATCTATGTGGGAATGTGGAAAAGTAGCAACCCCTGTTGCTACTTTCCGAGATCTCTTCAGTTTCTCCAGTGGCTTATAGGGTGTTCAGCATTCTTTGATAACGTAAGCACAAAACTCAAGTCCAAGTGGATTAAAGACCCAATTATAAAATGGGGTACTGAGCGTAAGCAATACCAATCCCCTGTTTACACACACACACACACACACACACACACACACACACACACACACACACCAAAACAGAGCAAACAAACAAACAAACAAAATTAATCCTGTGAAATATCTCAGACACTCTCTGAGGATTCAGGAACTTAGGGACAGTTTAAAATCCTCTCCAAATTAAGCATTTGTTGTTACATCCCCTCTCCTTTGCTACATAATTTTTCTGGGTCTCATTTTACAAGAAATTTTCTTCTTAGACTCATACATTTCTTCTCAATCAATACATTCTTCTCCCCAGAGGTCCCCAAATTATTCTCTTCAAATGCTTCTTCTTTTTTTTTTTTAAATTTACCCTTGGAAACAACACAAGCAAATGGAGTTGGACTTCCAGCTGTCAAATCAAGTTTTAAGGCAAACTCTGTGAGTGAGAGTCACTCGCTCTTGCCTTATTCAATCTGGGTTTTATGGCACAGTCCCAAGAACCCGTTCCTATTACCAGGAGAGAAAAGGAAGAAGAGATTTCTCCTTTACAAAATTTGAACATTTTGCTGCTTTTTATTTCACTCCTATATGGACCAGTGGTTAAATAAAAAACCCTCATTTCTGTTGCTCAGCCAGGGTGGGGATTTGGAAATGGTGTATCTGAAGTGAGCAGCCCTATTACTCCAGTTAGAGACTCCATTGTGCTTTCTCTATAGCCCAAGTCTGGAAATCTTCCATCTGGAAATAGTAGGGATAAGGTTTCTCTCTGATTTTTGGTTTGTTTTTAGTGATTAAAGATTTCTCGTGGAAAGGTTAATATTTAACATATAAGTCATAAATCACACTGTTGACTATAATATATGTATCTGTGCTCACAAGATATTGTGGGATGTTATTTAGACATCTTGTGTATTATTGTAAATAAATTGCATATTTTACATTAAACTAAGTAGCACTGGCAGTTAGAAAATAATAAAATCGACGATATCTGTGAAAGGTGTTTGTCTATTTTGTCTGTTTCCTTTGTTTTAAATAAATTTCTCTACTTTTCTGAGCCTGGTTTTGAGATAATGTAGGGAGTTTTGAATACAGATGCAGACACCCGTGAATATTATTATTAACATGCAAAATTTAGACATGTATTATTCTGTGGCTTTGAAGAATTCTTATTCTAGCAATACAATTTCTAATGTGTCTTGTGGTGGGTAAGCAACAAGAGCAAATAATCAAACAAAGAAACTCTCTGTGTTTTGATCTTATACTGATGTTTGCTCAGTAGTCGTAGTGATGGAGCTGGACATTTTTAAAAACCGCAAGTGCCTACCCAGGTTCCAAGACATCACCCTGCTCTGTTTTGTGTGCTTTTCGTGCTTCATTCTATTTTCTTCAAGCAAGATGGCAAAGCAAGGAAAAGTATTCTTTATTTTCCATTCACAACTGTCCAAGCCCTCAGACTCTATCAAAGCCCACTTTGAGCTCCACCCCCCACATTGTACTCCCCACTGGTGCCAATCTTCCCGCTAACTCCATTTTCCCTTTGTAAACGCTCGATGTGCTGACCTATTTAAAAATATAACTCAGGTGCCTGGTGAACCATGATGCCTGCCAGCTCTTCAGATAAAGAAGATCCACTTATTAATCTGCTCGGTCTCCATCTGCCTGCTCAATTGGGAATGACTGCTTGCTGTCCAGACTGATACCAGGGAAATCTGATTGAGAACCACATCGCTTTGTACATTTCCCCCACTGATACTGCACAACAGGCCTGTTGCAGGCAGGGAGTTAAGCCGTTGTGACATGATGTCAGGTGGCCTGCCATTGTACGTCAGAAATTAAAAAGAAAATATTCTTTCAAACTGGAATTCCTTTTGTGATTTTTATTTCTTTGAGCTTTGAGCAGATTGAGTATTGAGTTGCTTGACTAGAGCCCATAGATAATTTAATACCTGCAACATTCTTCCCCGGGTGAATTTCAGCCACATTTGACTTGTTCAGCGCAGTGTCTCAGTTCTAAGCATTTCATGGAAATCTTGTAAATATCGATGGATGAAATCCCAAAGAATTACTGTTCTTTTTGTGATTTAGAAATGTTCCAGATGGCAAGTCCAAGTCCCTGTCCAAATCCCTCCTCTTTGTCTAGCCTTTTCAAGGCAAATGCCAACCTGGGATTTATATGACCCCTTTCCTGTTAAAGTACTCCATCCCCACAACATAAAAACATGGCAACATGATTTGTTCTTGTAAACTCAGCCAGGATGAAAAGTAAATGGACTCAAACTGAATAATTGGAAACTATTTATTATCAATATGTTATTTCTTGGAACGCATAAGAGCCTCCAGTTGGACATTTTGGGTAGATAATGTCAACTCTAGAAAAAGTAGACATAATATGGATATATAGCTCCCATGACCATGTTCAAGATTTGATAACTTTCTTAATTTAAAATAAAGACAGAAAAAAGAGATGTATCAATTGAAGCTAAGGAGAAAGCACTATGACTGCTCAGAGATAAGGAATAAAACAGTATTAGTTTTGCAATTCTATTCTTTTAAACCCTAGTCAATGTTACCTAATGTAAGTACAAGTGCGAAAATAACCACACAATAGTGAAATGTGTGAGTCAATGCTTTATAAATAAACAAACAGGAAAAATGTAAATACTACTGGAGAAACCCAAACCTCGTGTTTTCAAATCAAATAACCCTGAACAAATTAACAACCTCACTGGTCCCTGATGTTAGTTTATTATGAAAGTGTATGTGTGCCAGAATGTGTGTCTCTAGGGGACTGTGAGCACAAAAAGCATTTGACACACTGGAAAGATGAACTTCAGCTCAAGAAGTGAGTACCAGTCAACAATGTAAGGGATAAACTAGAAGTCGATGTACTTTGATATGAAGAATGAATGGTTTTAATAACATTTCCTTAAGATAGAAAGGAACACCCATTTATCCTGATATCTAAGGGTCAAACCAAAGAGGAAAATAAATCCAAAAGGACCAATAAAAGAAACCAATTTGGCTTAAATTTCACTCTCTTAACTGCATGTTGACAAGGCTACTAAGTGTTTCCTTCCTTTGTGACTATTTTCTAAAAACATGGAGAAGACAGTTTATTATCATCATGCAAATGAGCTATGTTAAACTGGATAGTCATACATGCCAGACTATTATTCCCTGGATAATTCAAACTATAATAGCACAAGGCTAGAAGGATATTACTACCAACCTCCCCTAAAAAATCACACACTCAAAATCCACCCAAAGCATGTAGCTGTGTAGTCTCTTTCTTCTGGGTCCTGAGTTAAAATAGAGTCCCTATTTACAATTCCTTCAACCCCTGACTAAAAAGTTAACTCTAACAATAAGGGCAGATGGGAGAAATCAAATCACTGAAACTGTTACCAGTTCTTCAGAAAGGCAGGAATGGTCATGCTCAAGTAAAGAGATTCAAATCATACAGAATAAATGTCTCATACTCTTAATTATGAAAGAACACCAAAATCTGCAATTATTTATGTGAACTTTTTTGGACAGGTTTGCAGTGAGGTATTCTGTTATTTAAAGTGTCCCAAAATAAAAAGCTTCACCAGTTCAACCTTCACACAGCTCAAGATCATGCTCCCTTAGTAAACCTAATAGTCACCAATTAAAACCCATATGAAAGACCCCTGGCAATATACATTTTAAAGTTAGGGGCATATGTTTAATCTAAATAAAGCCAACAAAACATTAGTTATTAAACAAATCTAGAAAGAAAACTAGTTTACAAACATTTGAGGAATGAGACCACAGAAACAAGCAAACAAGGTGGAAGAGAGAAATGAGAAAATAAAGGTTCTCCATTAACTTGTTGTTTGGTTCAAGGAAAATATTTGCAAGCAATGTTGTTTGTCTCTTAAACTGAATATTTTTCTCATATACATGATATCATCCTAACAGCATTTTCTTTTCCAAATTATATTCCTCTTATCAAAATCCTCCAATGAAGGCAATCAAGGTAGGAGGCAACAGCATTGATAAAGAGGTCATTATAGCAACTCAAACAGAAGACACAAAACAATCTATTTCAAAGAGTAGGGACATTTCTATCAGCATTTGCAATATGACTCATTGCTGCTACCTTTTAACTGTTCTATTTTAGGAAACTTTGACCTTGCTGAGGAACACTAACACAACATATCTGCTCCACCGTGTGATTTATCCTGCAGTCTGCAAGAAGTGCCTTGTCTCTATGGCAAAATACAACTGAAATGCATGAGCACACAGAGGAACTCTTTGCTTTATTCACCTTCTTTTTAAATATTTCATCAGTTTAATGATAATGCCATTCAAATATCATAATTACAGTCAAGTCTTTAAAAAGCATCAAATCGAAGGCCCAGAATGAGCAACCAGCCCCTGCCCCTGCCCCTTTTCTCACCATTAGCTGTTAATGCCAAAATAGAATCTTCATCTATTTTACCGACATAATATAAAACCAATGCAGATTCCATATTTTTCATGAAATTTTCATCTGCGCTATTAGTTTCACCGATAGCAGACTGCAAAATGTTGTTAAGCGACAACGCAGAAGATTCTGCAAAGCTCTCAGCATGTTAGAAAGCCATCAAATTTTATTCAGTTCATTTACTGCTACAGTCCAGCAACTGATAGTAAGCATGTGCTATCTTTATTGTGTATTTATTTAAAGGTTGAATAGTCCATTCCCTTGACTAGACATCTAACAAAGTTAATTTGGACTGTTAATATGCTCAGTTGTATTCTAATTTGGGATTTATCATTTTCTTAAAAATATTTTCGTATTTTGGCCCTGTGAAATAAGCCATAGTAAAACATTGCAAAGTAAGGCTTACTTTGGATAATGGCTTAATTGTGTTTGAGTTAATCCACCAACCAAATGGTTGTCATCTCCCATGAGTCTGCAGAGAAATATGTCTTTTTTCCTCGTCCTTTATTTTCACTTGTATCTATTAAAAACCAAATCTGAGGTTTGAGTGCAAACAAATATAATATGAGAGGCCGGCTTGGATAGAACGCCTTCTGCTCCTACAGCACTACAGAAACCAGGCACATGTCTTATATGGGCCAGTATGGATGAGCTATTTGACACAAATGTATAAAACTATATTTTAGATTATCAGGAGACAGAATGAGTTTCATGTCTTCCAATGAAAGTTTAGTCATGTAATACTCATATCAGATCATATTGTTCTATATTGAATTAATTATATTATAGTACATTATATTAGATATCATTTAATCATGGGTAGGATGTAGCAATATTATACAGTGGAAGAAAGGATAGACTGCATACATTTTCACAATGTATGCAATTTATAATACTGGAGTGTCCCATTTCCACAGACTTCCTGGTTATGAATCTATGGTAGAAAGAGCAACATTGGTTATATGATGCAAAACAGAACACGGATTGTGGCCAGACCACTGATCATCTGTATTCTAATTGTTTTTTCTCCCTTAGAAGTAAAGCATAAGCTTCCTGAGTCTTGGCAAATACCCTGTCAACCGAGTCCTCAACATCGAAAGTGTTCTTTTGTTCAGTCCCAATCAAAGGCTATGTGGAAGCTTCTGGTGCAAGAAGTAGACAGACTAGCAACAGAAACTACAATAGAAGAGGACAATACAAAGGACCTAAAATATTGGCGGTAAGTTCCTATTGTGCCCAACGTTCTAGGGACTGTGGAAACAAATTTGTCCTGAGAAGGTTCACTCATCTATAATAAAGGCAGATAAGAGAACCCATGCTAGTTATGGTGTTTTCTCCTGAAAGTGCAAAATATGGGGATGAGAAGAGCAAAGTGTGCATTTTCAAAGGATATGGAGAGAGCGAAAGAGCAAGAGAGTGCACACGTGCAAGAGAGAGAGAGAGAGAGAGAGAGAGAGAGAGAGAGAGAGAGAGAGAGAGAGAGAAAGGGAGATTTAAATCATCCAATATATTCTCTGTTTATTTGTTTCAAAGATGTGCAGGGCTTTGCACGTATAGTAAAGACTTGAAAGGAATATGAGGGCTTCTACAGGAAAATGGAGACATAAGAATGCATTAAAACGAGAGAAAGCATATGTCACAAAATAGCCAAATAATGACTATTCGTAGTTACTATCTTGTTAGCATTGATTGGGCATATTTGAGGGCTTGAAAGAATCAATGCATATGGTAAACAATCACCTCCAAACTGAAATGTCAGAGGTGCAATACAGAATAATAAACATACAATCTAGACAGAACTAATGACCAAACAAGATAAATAAATTAAAACTGAGAAGGCAGAAAGGGTGAGTGGCTAACAACCGCAATTCTACTCTATACTATAACAGCAACAACAAATACGAACCTATCCATCTGCACAGCTTTTCCTGTCTGCTGTCCATGGTGTCTGACAGCTGAGCTCTGGGGGCCTTGCTTCAGCTTCTGCAATAGGGAATATTGGCTGTGGATGCTTGATACAGTAGCCAGGCACACACGCAATGGTCTGGAAACCATTTGCAGGCTTCACAATTTCACAACCACTCACTCACCGTTCTCGGGGCCAGAAAGTTATATCCTCTGCTTGTTTTACCTGGTTTAGGTATTTTGGGTTGAAAATACCTTCTTCCTAAAAAAAAAAAAAAAAAAAAAAAANTTTTTTTTTTTTTTTTTTTTTTTTTTTGACTCACTATCTCCCTCCTTTGGTTCTGTTTGTTTGTTTGCACGGTTATTTTTTATATTTATTTATTTACTTATATATTGTTTATTATTATATACTGGAAATCCAAAGTGGTCTCTCTTTCAATTTACCTTTATTTTGTGAGCCTTCTTGTTTTTTCTATTGGAATTGATTTGTGCATCTCTTTTTGCAGCCAAATGAGTCAGCAGAGATGGGATGTTGATGGATCTCATTGGACTTGGGTCAACATTGTTCTGAAAATAAAAGGAGCCAGTGCCGGCCTGCTTTAATGGTCCACTCCATCATCGTGAAAGCTGTGCTTCCAGGCTGCAGTCTCTGGGCACGACTTTATATCCTGAAAGAGTATTATTATGTAAATCCAGGATTTAGTCAGAATCACATCTCTGTGTTGTCTCTTTTCTCCCTGGGATCTCCTTTGCTGCCTTTTGTATGTTTATTACAGGTTTAGTAAGGTCTTTTCCACTAATAATATAAAATAATAAAATGAAGGACATTCCTCTATTTTCAAATCTAACATTTTAGACCCGTATCCCTTTATTCTCTTATTTTCAAAATTGATCTGTTGAAGGTTTGACAAGTTTGTATGAAATAGTTTTCATCACAGTGGAAGGTTTCCTCCTGCACACTAAGTCATGGATAACAAAGGCTACCAGGAACCTCTCTCTTCAAAGAAATATTTGTCTTAAACAGGAACCCCTTTTTTTTCCTAGGAAAATAGAGTTTATGTCTAATAACATATCCCTAGGAAGTTTGTAAGCAAATGTGGTTTGTAAGACAATCAGATTTGGGCCTGCAATTGTCTCTAATTGCTGGGGACACCACTCTCTTACTAACTTGTTCATTGGTACCCAGTGAATGCTGTCTATAAAACGGAGTTGATCTCATCAGAAATAATAGAGTATAATCTCTCACTGATTTTATCTGAAGTGATCAAGGACTTTATGTTGGGTTCATCTATTTCTATATTGACATCCTTTTATTACATGTCATAATGTGGTAGGATTGGATTACTACTCAGTCCTTACTTGAAAGCCAAAGAGGTGATCCTTCATGCCATGTGCTTGGCAACAGTGTGCCCTGTGCCAATTGGAAATGACAGTATAGGAACCTATAGGCCTCAATGCTTCATCTTATAGGACAGACTTCAGTAGTTGATGATCATTGTCCCTGGTTGAAAGTAAGACCCTGGAGACACTGTTGAGTTCAGACGCTACTTTTTACACTTTTATTCTTGCTGGATTACTATTGATTGAATCTTGATTTAATATTTTTTTCTGAGATTGATTAAACAGGTTGGCAGAGTTTGCTTACTCACAGGAAGATGTTCCAAATTTCAAGACGGTGCAAACAAAACGAATGTGTGCTTTGGGGAGGTGAAGCTGCACAAATACCATGTAGTTTTGCTTATGTTATCAGCAAAGACACAGACTCTTTTGTCCTAGATTATGTTTTCAAAGACATTTGTATAATTTGCTTTAGAAATTAGGGTTTGTGTCTCACTCCAGAAAAAAGCAGATTGCATATTGCCTTGAAGCTGCAGATAATGTTTTTCTCCAGGGCAAAGGGCACTCAGTGTTTGCCGTCTAGTACAATAAAGATAATGTCTCTGTCTGGAGCTCATGGTTGACTTGCTTAATGTCCTTTATAAAATATTTGGCTTCCTGAAGCTAAGGATGCTGCAAAGTTGCAAGCCATGATGTGTGGCAGAGTCATATGCCTTGCTCTGCTTTTCCTGTGAAACTGTGACTTAGAGATCCTGCCTAAGACATACAGTCACTATTAGTGTCTCTGCTGCTGTGAAGAGACGATTCAACAAGACTTAACTTTATTTTTAATTATGTGGATATATGTAAGTGGCTGCACGTGAGGGCAGGTGCCTACTAAGCCTAGAAAAGAATTTGTTCTTGTGCAACTGGAGTTAGGGGTGGTTTTGAGTCACCTGACATGACTACTGGTAAGTGAACTTGAGTCTTTTGAAAGCGAAATATAGGCAGACAGTGGGGGACACATACCTTTTATCCTAGCACTGGGGAGGCAGAGGCAGGAGGATCTTTGAGTTTGAGGCCAGCCAGGTCTACATGAGTTTCAGGGCAGTAAGAGCTACACAGAGAAACCCTGTCTTGGAAAAAGGAAAAGAAAAAGAAAAAAGAAGTATGTATTTGAAGCAGCTGAGTAACCTCCTCAGGCCTAAGTGTTTTGTCTATAACTCAACAATGATGCTACTTCTACCAGACTCCATGGAGTCACAACATAAAAACATGGCTGCTTTTAACTAGGGTAAGACCATAGCTCCTTCACAGTTCTTGATACCTCCTGCTGGGCAGTAATAAAGTATTCTCATCCTCCACAAATCTCATCAAGGACTTACTGTTACTGGTATTCCTTATCAGTCAGGGCTTTCAGACTTGCTCAGTCTAGATATGATCTGAGAGACCACCTCTCCCTGTACATATATATAGTCTAAAGCCAGGTTTCATCTTTCTAAAATAAATTGCTTAGTAACAATTTGAACAGGTATTGGTTTGCAATATTCAATCCTTGTGTGCTTTTGTATGTGTGCCATTGCTTATGATGGAAGTCACCATTAACTTCTACTTAATTTCAAATATCTAAGTGATAGGCAAGGCTGTAACAGATAAAATGTGGAAACAGATAAAAAAGAACCTTCTCGCTCCTAAATCACCAGAGGGTAGCAAATTCCCTAATTGTTTCAGCTGACATATACCTTGGATTAGAGATAGCAGTGATTTCAAATTATGGGATAAAACATAATTTTTTGACAGGACATGTTTTCCTCTTGGCTAGCTACAATACCATATACAACTGTTCGAAAGCATATTTTTGGTTTTAAATGTGCCATGTGCATGGACAACAAGAATTAACACTTACTATATTCAACCAAAATATGAGATTAGTTATAATCATCCCTTATATTCTTCCTTAGAGTGACAACATTTTAAAGTCCCTTCTCATTTTTCTTATGAGTCTCTACACTCTTTTTGCTGAATGCCAATACCTTATTTTATGATCTATTTTTTTTTTCAGTTAGGCCTTGGAATCAGTCACATTATGTACTGTGTAACAAACAGCCTCTATATCTCAAAAACTTGAGAGGAATGCTATCCATGGAACATTCCCGCTTTAAAGTCTTGTACAGATGTTGCCAGATGTGTCCTCAGCTGAAACATAAAATAACTGAGTCTTTCATCTTGAACATGATATTCTCTCACTGCATCAGTCATTAAATAAACTTTCCATTATCTCCTTGCCATCGACACCTGCAAAAGCCTGATCATGGTTGCACCCAACTTCAGGGGAAAGGAAATGAGGCTGTCATACTCCAGCAAGAGGCAAAAAAACTTGATAAGGAGGATGGGTGACAGTGATGACCCATGCTCACTTTGACTGTGACATATGTTTAAGGTTTGGGGTTCACTTTACTTCTCTTCCATGTGTTCTTTCTGCATTTTTACGTCACCATTTTCATTGATAATGGCAACATTTGTCTTTCACTGAAGTGCTCCAAGCATGATGCCACTAATGCAAATTTTATGAGAAAATTTGAAGAATGTTAAAAAGTAAAATGCCAGGTTTTAAAAATAAATGCTACAGAGAAGACAGAAGAAAAACAATGGAAAGGGGTGATTTGGCAAGAAGAAAAAAAAAAGAGGAACTGAGAAACAGGATTAAAAATGAAGAAGGAGCATCAGCAAAAGAGAAGATAGCCAAAAGAAAACACCCTGAGTACAAAGCACACATCCACACACCTCAGAACTCTCTGGGAAGAAGAGGGAAGAGACCTAAGAGTTATTATTTAAATCTTATGAGATTGTGTCCTGGAGCCGAAAGACCTCCTGAGCTGGTCATTTGGGTCTCTTGCTGACTGGAAGAAAAAAAAAAAAAAATATATAAAGGATTGAACAGAGTGTTTTTCAAGGTAG
>NW_026067904.1:7519050-7522369 GCF_014885135.2 Alexandromys fortis | reverse complement strand
ACACACACACACACACACTACAAAGTTTTCTCCTTTCCCCTAGAGCTCATTTTTCCATAGAAGAGAAAAAAATAAGGGAGAACCAAATTGAGATCCAAATTTCCCCCAACTCAACAGGAAAAGGAAAAAAAAAGAAGAGAGAGAGAGAGAGAAAAAGAAACAGAACATTGCTGGTGTGAAACTTTAAATGTAAGGAGATAAAAATGATACTTCAAAATTCAGGGAGTTTTCTTGATAATCTCTTTATGCTGTAAAGGTCTTTTCCATATCTTTATCATCAGAGGATGATTGTTTTCTAGCTGTATGGTTGGTAAAGTGCAGTGAATAAGTGTTACACAGACATGTGCACAGGTCCAAGTTAAATTCCTCCTGACAGAGGTGTCCTACAACATGGAAATACAGTGAAACACATAAATCCTCTCTCTCTTCCTCCCTCTGTCTCCCTCCCTCCCTTCTTCCCTCTCTCCCTCCCTCCCTCCCCCTCCCTCTTTCCCTCCCTCTCTCCTCTCTCTACCTCAAACACACACACACAGACAGAGACAGAGATAATCAAAGTACAAGAATAATTAGGTTGTGCTTGATATTAATCTGTAAAAGCCACCTTTTCTGAAAGTGACAGAGTTATGCTCACTTTTCCTTTCTTTATGACTAGCTACTGGCAATTGTGATCTTACCCCCCTCGGAGGCTGCTCTGGTCTGGATCCTGGCCTGGTATAGAGCCTTCTAAACTAAAAATTGGTTGGTGAACAAATTCTTCTCATGTGTTTCTTGGTTATGGATGTAGGTATCCTCTCGAATGGAATGTATGCTGTTCACCCAATCACTTAAGACTTTATAACATTTGTCAAGGAATTTAGTGATTTTTTAAACTCCTCTTTCAAAGTTTTGTAATGTCTGTGTTTGAAATATACAATCCTTGCCTCATTAACAATTTAAACTTTTACATCAAAATTTAAATGAATAACTTAAAAAGACAGACACAATTAACTGTAAAGTCCAAATGCTGTTTGTCCATTTCATAGCTAGTCATTTAGAGGCTCTGCTGTTAGTTACTGAAAGACAACAAACAAATAGTAAAAAGTGAATAAAAACAGGAAATACCTATTATAGTATTAAATAAGTAAAAATGACTTAATAAATTTCATACTACTGTTTGCTGTCCTGCTCTTTTGTCCTTACATGCAAATGAAGCAAGATCTCCATGTTTCCCTGAACCTCTCTCTTGGTGGGCTCAGTGGTGATTCACTGTCCAATGAGAGAACCCACTAAATACAAACTCAGCAGCAGAAGGAATTTCAAAGTCTCAGCCTTACTCTCTGAGAAAGACAAGAGACTCTCCTTGCAAATGAATGAGTAGACTTTCCTCTCAATTTTGGATAACATTCAGAAGACACTCTGAGGCCTAACTCCTGGCACCATGTCACCAGCTTGAGAGAAAAGTACAAAGTTTCTGGACTAGTAGGTAATTGGGCTTTTGGATCAGAAGAAAAGAACCATTATATATCATTACATACTCAAAAGGTACCAAACTATTTCTGCAAAAAGAGTTTCTCTCTCTTTCCTCAGTTTCTTTTTTCAAATGAGTTTGTCTTAACTCTCCTTTGTAATCCTAGCACTTTGGGCTGTGGCAGAATGAGAACCCTGAAAAACTGGTATGTGACTCCAGGAAGCCTCAGAACCTCTGAAGCCCAGCCTTGAATTTATATATAAAAGGATCTGTAAAGTCCCATCACCTTACCTCCAGGCTATATAGGTGAGCATCAGAAGCAAACAAACAGAGAAGAATAAATTTCATCTTTTCTCTGTTCACCCACATCAATGTTTAATAACTTCCACATATGTCTTTACATTTCCTTTTTATTGCAGGGGGATGGTGTTCATTTGTTTCTCTGCTATTGTTGGGAGAAACACAGAACTTGTGGTCTCTTAGTGCAGTGTGTGTGTGTGTGTGCGCGCGCGCATGCACACGCGCGCATGCACACGCGCTCATACACACAGTAGTATATTTCATATGGTCGTGATAATTTAGGGGTCTTGACCTGTGATGTGGGAGTGATTTCTTAATAATAAAGAAACTGCCTTGGCCCTCATAGGACAGAAAATTAGGTAGGTGGAGTAAACAGAAGAGAATTCTGGGAGAAAGAAGCTTAGTGAAGGAGTCGCCATGATTCTCCCACTCCAGACAGACGCAGGTTAAGATCCTCCCTGGTAAGCCAGCTCGTGGGCTACACAGAATATTAGAAATGGGTTAGAACAATATGTAAGAGCTAGCCAATAAGAAGCTGGAACTAGCCGGGCCAGGCAGTGTTTAATAGAATACAGTTTCCGTGTAATTATTTCGGGCATAAGCTAGCCATGCGGGCGGCCGGGTGCTGGGGACGCAGCCCCGCCGCTCTTATTTCAACAGATGGCGCCTAGACGTGATGGGCTAAATCCACTTAAAAACCTGAGAAAGCTTAAAAATAAGGGAGAGAGAGTTTAACACAGATTTTTGCTGTTTGTTGATGGCGTGCTGAAGAGAGATTTCCTGGTTCGGCAACAGCAGCAGAAAAAACGCTGCGTCATTTTAAAGCGCTGCTTCCTGGGGCTGTGCTGCCAGCTTGAACTCTGGCTTTAAAGCATTTCAAGGCTTTTATGGGACTGGATGTTTGTGTTCCCGCTTGGAATTGAAAGGAGAGTGCTCTGAGATGGTGCCTATGGCTCAGTGCTCCCGCCTGCACCTGGGCAGAAGGCCTAATCAGGCTTAGGCAGGCGGAAGAGCATGGCAGATTCCTGTGGCCATACAGACTGTTTTCAGACTGCACAGTGCTCTGCCTTTCAGATTTGGCTGTACCTTGGATGAAAAGAGTTTCTGTGCTGCACGCTCAGTCTCGGAGTTAAACTGCTGAGTGCAACTCCAGTGTGGACTTGCTGTGTGCCTGGAACTGTGAATGGTTCAGGGGCACCAAATGGCTCTGAGGCAGGAGCTGCTGCTCCGTGCTGAGCTATGCTGACCTCAGGCAGGAACTACCGTAATTGCCATTATAACAGCGCAGTTAAGGTTTAGACTGGGCAGGATACAGGTGGTACCGTATTACCTGTACATGGTGCAACTTAAGTTTTTAAGAAGTGCTTAACATTTTGAAAAATGCTCTTGGATAGTAAAAAAATTACAGATTCACAATAAAACAGATTCAGACACTGTTGGATAAATGTTCGTAGGCTTGGGAGAGAGAAGAAAAAGAATATAAAAAATAAAGTTAATGTCTTAAAAAGAAAAAGGGTAAAGTCTTTAAAGAGACAGAGTACAGAAGTACAGATAGTTATAGATTAAGAGAAA
>NW_026067904.1:7506961-7517872 GCF_014885135.2 Alexandromys fortis | reverse complement strand
CAGGTTAAGATCCTCCCTGGTAAGCCAGCTCGTGGGCTACACAGAATATTAGAAATGGGTTAGAACAATATGTAAGAGCTAGCCAATAAGAAGCTGGAACTAGCCGGGCCAGGCAGTGTTTAATAGAATACAGTTTCCGTGTAATTATTTCGGGCATAAGCTAGCCATGCGGGCGGCCGGGTGCTGGGGACGCAGCCCCGCCGCTCTTATTTCAACAGACCTGGTTAGTTTTTCTCTGTCAGTAACAGAATTAAAAGGCAAAAGAACTCAGGAAACAATCTCAAATACCACAAATGGTGGTAGACAAAATCAGCAGTTGAAGACACGAGGAGACATATATGTGCAGCAAACACACAGAGAAAAAACCCTTTACAGAGCAGACTCAGGAAGAGAACAATCAGCTCTTCTGAAGGTCCTTTCTATCTTCCTTTCTGGGGGAGGGATCAGCCAAGAAATATAGGATAGTTGATTGGACCACAAATGGTGTGTGGCATGTGGCCTTAAATTCCTTGAGCTGGTCCATAAGCAGGAAGCGGCTGTTGGAAGACCAAAGTCAATAGCACCTTTGTTTTCAGCCAGCAGGTCAGAAGGGCAAGAAAGAAGCAGTTCATTTTAGATATTTGTCACCTTTGTTACCTAACCATGGACCCTCTCCCTAAGTGTCTGCGTACCATGGAGTCTGTCCACCTCCTAGTCCCTCAGCAGGAACCGTCACAGTCTAATACAGTGATAAGACTTTTCCAGAACTTAATCAGTTAGTTGCTATTGATTGAAATTGAGCCTGAAAGCTTTGTTTTGATGGTGATTAACTCAGGTTGAAGAGGAAAGTGTTGTTTCTCATATCCTGGTTCTCTCTGTATTCAGAGGTGTGTGTATACAAATGTATGCATCATAACCATCCCTAAACTTCTTAGGTTTTCATTCTTTAATGAAAGATCCTGTTCTCAGGCATTGTGTCCTCTCCAGTTGCCTTTTCAAGAACATTTTTCCTGAGGACTAATTGACCATCCATATTCTGCCTTGAGCTAAAATTTGTTGTTGCTTCCAATAGGTCCTTGGTTCTCATTTACAGCTTGTGAAAATCAGTAATCTGGGGCATAGTTTATTTGTCTCTGAACCCCCCATGGTGCCTAGCTCACAGCTACATCTGTAGGAGACTTGTAATGAGTGTTTGTTGGAAGAATGAAGGAAAGAATCAATTCATCACTTCAGTAACCAGGTCTTTAGCTTGGTGAGGTGCGTTACTACATTAAAGATACCATAATCCTCTGCATCACAATCTTTTTGGAGAGAACATGCAATCTCCATGTGATTAGGCAGGCGTTTCTCCCACTTGATTACTCGTTTTAAGTGAAATTTTACATCAATTCTTGAGATTTTTTGCTCAGATTGAACAAATTCAATTGCTTCCTTCCTTTAGACATCTATTAGTCTTGTCTTCTGGAGTAGATTTTAAGTACACAAAGAAAAATGGTAAAGTTATTACCCTTAAATAACTCAAGTTGTAATATATAAATTGCAAATAAATATGTGTATGTATTTATTATACACCCATNAATGTTGACTGTCACTTTTGTAAAGTCATATTATCTATTCTGTTAAACACACAGAAATGAGCATACTTCAAGCTACAGTTTTTAAAAAGCAAGAGGAGGACCCAGAGAACAGCCATAAAAGTTTAACCCCCTTTCTCCTTTGTATAAGAATGCCCATCCAGAATAGCAATAGCTGCTAGTTTCTATCTATTGATAAATAAACACAATATTTAAAGTAATGAACTAACATTTTTCTATTCTAATGATGGTTTTCTGTTTGTCGGTTGGTGTGTTTTTACTTTACAAGCACATGCCATAATGTTCAAAACAATGTAAGTGGGTTTAGCTCAGAGGACCAGAATGAATTTTCCTTTTTTTTTCTATTTTCCATTTGTATTTTCCATTTATACAGTGATCTGGAGAGATGATTTAAAACCTAACATTTGCAAATACTTAGAATGAACTTCAATCATGAAGACCGAAGAGAACTGAGGCTTGAGCGTGCCCACACAATTTTGAGGTACATAATTTGGGAAAACAAAACATTTCTCTCAACCCATTATAAGACTTACATAAAGTTTAAAATCTATTGAAATAGGTGAGTGAACTCTTGAGTATTTGAAAATAGCGGAGTGGTTCTCATAATCTCAGGAAGTGATATGAACTGAGCAGCAGTCTTCAGTTGGTACAGCTAAAGATAGGTAGAGAGTATAAAAAGAAAAGATCAAGTTATAACTAGTCTTTCTGTTAAAAACACACCCAGATGTCGAGAACAATTCCTAAAACACACTAATGAATGTTAGTCAATGCAATTTGACCCAAGTTCAAATAAAACCGTGACTGATGTGGACTGTTTGTTACTGTCGCTCTCAGAAATCATTGGATTAACATTTTGATGGCACAAATTATGTTGAGGTATATTTTCTTCTTTGTCTACATGCTGTGTTTTAAGTTATGATATCTTTCCCTCTTTAAACCGCTGTAACCATTCAGACTCACAAATCTACCAAACCTGATGTTACTGTCTGTGAAAAACAAAACAAAACAAAACAAAAACCATGTTTCTTCAGCAGTCATTAAGAAGCCAATTAGAATATCCAAACTCATCATGAAATGCAGAGAAAAGCCATGTATTCAAAGTTGCCATATTGAGAATAGGGACAAAGATATCCAGCAATCCCCTCCATTTCTGTTCTCAGGTAACAAAAATGAAGTAACAACATGCAGAAGTGGCTGAGGACATCCATATCTAAGCAGTCCAGGTCAAATCATAGTCCTGTCCACTCAATCACATCTTTATCCAGACTCCAATCTTTGTAGTAATATGGTCTGATAATTTGTCAGAGTTGTGTGAAATATCCTTTGGAAGACAAGTTCCCTTCTGGTTGGCAGTAGGCATCAACCTTTTCTTCCTCTCAGCCTGTTATTCTTGGGGACATCGCAGTTTCTGAATGTCCATTATTCCAAAAGTCTCATAACCAAGGGACAAAAGTATCTCTAAAACATCCTTATTTCCTAAGGAAAACACTACTGAGTTACAGGTTCATTTGCCCCTAATTCGGACAGATGAGCCTGGTGCTTGATTTCGTTTTGAAAATGAAGAATAAGAATGACTCTGGGTGTGCTCACAACTCATAAAGTTCAGCACCCTCAGGAGTAGGCTCTGCCTTTCCCGAAATGATGGGACAACTATGTTGATTCAAGGGAGTTGACTGCATGATATCATGTTCCATTGTTCTGTAGTTAATGGCTCAAGGAGAAAGGCACCGAGATGCAGGTTTGAAACAGCAAATTACTAGGAACAATTGCCTGTGTTATACTGTGCTGTTTACAAATGGTGAGGGGAGAAACAATGACAGCCTTTAAGTAAGCTTGAAGGAAAGGCATGATGACAGAACAGAGCATTGCCATCCTAGCTGCACATCTATAGACCCTTGATGTGAAAGAACTAGGATTATTTTTTTCCTTTTTGTTTGTTTTTATGTTTCTCCCTTGGGGCCATCTGCAAGTGAACCAGTCTAAATTGGTTTGATCAATCAATTGGAATTTGCCTTCTTTGCTAAGTGCAATATCAGATAGGAAAGTCTATACAATACAACAGAGCATTCTGTGAAACTGGGGCACATCAAAGACGCTTCCAGTGTTGTTTCGGTGGGTAAAGATTTCCTCAGAGCAGTGCGGCAGACATGTTTCCACTTTTCATGCTCCTCCTCACATGAGGACCAGAAGGCAAGATTAGACCTTGAATGGTGGTTTTAATATGAGTTCTTTAACCTGGAATGGCTAGAGTTTGCTATAACACCAAAAACTAAAACGAACAACAATAAAGTATGTCTCTTAAATAACTAAGAAATATCAGCTTAGCTTTAGACCAAGTATCAGCTTCTTTTCCCTGTATAAGATAAAAAATGCGTTAGAGTAATTCAGGCTGAAACGATTTGTTTGAAACTGATCTGACAAATTGGTATATACCTATGATTAGTTAAAATGTCAAAGAGCACATTGCTAAATGAAGTCCTATAGACTGCAGAGACAGGACTGAGTGTACAGATCACATACTGAAGATGAATGTGTACCATCCTCCAAAGGAGAGGTTTTCGTTCTGATTCCCCGGACCTTCTTACTCAGGTGTGGGTTAGACTTTTCTTACTCCAGGCTGTGTCAGGAAAGCACAGGTCAGCACAGCTGGTCAGAAACAGTCACTCAGACATGGACAGCAAGATGATGGGGTAGGATGGCAAGCAGTATAAATTCACCATCCTTCCAACATGTTCTCTGAGAATCAAAGTTGTTTTTCACAAATATTTATGACACACTCAATGAGAGTATTGAAACATGACATGGGAGAACCTTAGATAAAAGTATGGCCTCAGGGTAAAACAGAATATATATCTTCACAAGGTGTATAACCACAAGGATGTTTCTGGGACATCAACAGGATCTTTTATTTGATAGGGCACTGGACAGCATTTCATACCAATGTATTTAGATAATTTTCATTTTCAATAAAGGTTTAAGTGTGTTTATATGTGCATGTGTGCATGCACAGAGGACAGTTTGCAGGAGTTGGTTCTCCTTTTCCATTATATGGATCACAGGGCTTTAACTTAGATTATGAGGTTTGGTAGCAAACATCTTTAACTACAGAGTCCTCTCTCTGGCACAAAATATTCAGATTTTTGCTAGACAGTATGTATATAGACTTTAACACCAGTGTAAGAGGAAGGCAACTTTTTGCTTAGCTTTAACAAACATTTTGCCTTCCACTCAACACAGGTCAAATAAAATGTAAGAAAATACAAGTTCTAATGTGTCCTCATGTTGAAGGGTCTTGTTGCTTCTATAAATGAGTATCAATTCAAATCTAACTGTTTCCATCAAGATGCTGCCTACTTCTCCCTCTCCCTCTCACCTCACAATCCTATTGCTTTCATGCTTCCATGTCTTTAATGTGTCATCCTTAGCCCTCTTCAGAGCAACAAGTGTGAATGCTTCACTATATTCTTAGTAGTTCCAATGCACACAACACCCATTCAGGTGTCCATATGTACGGCGTGCTTAAAATTGTCCCTTATCTCATGCACAAGTAACAACCACAGTGTACTGACTTACCTACCCCAAGCAAAGGTAAGAGTAATTTGCAGAAGTAAAGGCCAGAGATGATATGGGGAATAGTCTTAGGCATACGAGTTAGAGATTTCTTTTTCTTCCTGCTTTATCCTCCTTAACGAGCCTGATTTAGATGAAGGTCATGAAGAACACAGTTTGAATAGGCTGATGGTTAACAAGGACAGAGAAAAGTATGTTCTTTTCCCTTTTTTAAGTAGCTATTTTTCATTCCCTGAGTAGCCATGAGGTTTCAGCTCTTAGAGTCTATATCTTTGTGGCCGAGGTGGGGTGGGGGTGTATTCTAGAAAGATGTCATGCAATTTAGGTGGTGCATACTCCATAGTTAGACTTAGTTTGACTACTTTGAGTGTCCAGCATTGATGTCACATATTGAAAGAAAAATGACTTGAACAGAGTAAACATTTCCCTCAGATCTATTTACCTCTGTCAGTGAATTTCCAAACCAAATGTCATAACATTGAAAGTTTGTCCAGAAGTATGAATCTGATACCACTCCACCATACTACCAGCTTCTGCATGAACTCCAGGAGGCCTGCTGTATTTATGAATGCCATAACAGCATATTCATATCCAGGCCCTACCACTTTGTCCATTCTGCCTATCTGGTCTATCCACCTAGACATTTTATTTCTCATAACTATACTAAGAATATCTAAATGTATGCTTTATTATAAAATATCTTAAACACTGAATATTCTGAGCAAGAAAACATTAAATCTCTAATTATACAGACCACTTGTATAAGTCTGATCTGATGGCAGGACTGCAGATAGTTCTGCTTTCTCTAGACTTGAACTTACTATTCTTATCAACATCTGTCCTCTTCAGCCCATCATCTTCAGCCACCTGGGTTACACAGGTTCCGACTGTGGATTGCTTTCTTGGGAAGTAATGAAAACGATCTTTGGAGTTGAGATAACTTTTCCATATAGATATTACATTCCTCTCATCAAGTGAGGGAATTCTGCTAAAGGTCAGAGCACAAGTGATATTTATGTATGCACACACAAGTATAATATGTCGTATCATATCATATATAGTAACTTATCATGTCATATCATATAAACTTGATGAAGTTAGTGTCTTGGAATACTTACTAAGCTTTCACAGAGAAAAGCTAAATGTACATTACAGTCTACAAAGCTCGAGAACACATTCAGTCTCTTGCTACTATGAGTTTTAATGATCCACAATGCTTCAGGGTCTATTTCAGAGCTGATTTTGTCTGCAATAGACAGATTTTAAAAGTGTTTTCATATTCACTCTGATGTAAGCACAATCCAAAAATTCTTTAAAAGTTGAAAATGAAATAAAAATAGATGTTTGAAAAGATTTGATCATTTTAATAATCAGACAATCTCCATGTGGGCATCTGGAGGGAAAGCCCAGAATAGTTGTCACAGTACAACTTGTATAGCAGACATCGATTTTGTGAATTCCCTCTTTTACACAAGATCGGGGTTGGTTTATTGTTGTTGCCTTTTTATTTTATTATTCTATTATTGGCTAAATCATCAGTAGAAATCCATGCAACATGAGAGAACTGGAGATTTATTCAAGTTAATCAAAGTCTAAACAACATGGGCATTGTAAAGTATGTACCTACGTTTATAGATGATTGTGTATATATTTATCTGGTCCTTTGTGTGCACGCATATGCACAGCATTAAGATAAAGAGATATCAAGAGAAAGAGAAAAAAGAGAGAGAAAGGTAGTATATTTTATCTATTAGTTCTGCTAACAAAGATCCACACAATTGCAGACTGAAAATATATGAATAGAAAAAAAGCTTTTGTATGCAGAGGCACAGACATTTTTCTTGTAATTTTTTCTTTAAGAAGTTGCTAGAATAAACTACATAATATCTGCATTGAAATTTGGCCTATAAACAATTGTGAGCCGATCTAAACTATATATTTGTATATCTTTCTATGTTATATATGAATACTGTGCCATGTTCTGGAAGAGTGGAGGATACTGGAAGATTCTAGTGTCTGCGTGGGATCTGGGAACCAGACTTCTGTAGTCACTGAGGAAGTATATCACACAGGATGCCTTGTGTGGCATTCTTGTAGGAGGAAAGAGTGACAGTGTTTAGAAGACATGTCACTGTGCTTGCTCTCACTGTTCCTGGGACTCAGCTGGCATCTCTGTCTGTGATCGCACCTGTTAATTGAAGAGGCAGGGTACCCACTATCTCCAATAGAGAGCCATTCCTACAGCAATATTCAGTGAGTAAGTTTGTATCTCTCAAGGGAACACCTGCGTTTCTGCAGTCACACATATGGAAACCTGATTTTCAATGAATATACTATTGTTACCTGAGTCTACTCTAAAATCATATGCATGCTTATCTTCATTTCATTTCTGTCAAACGGGAAGAACCGTTATTTCCTTTTACTGTTGGCATGACTGCTAGGCAGCTTGCCGCTGAAGCATTTGAGTGAATGGAGACCAGGAGATCTCTTAAACAAGTGAATTATTTAAATCTGCATATGCAATGAGACCTGGTAGGCAAAGCTACTCGCAAGACCCCTAGGCTCCGGGAAGATATTTGATATGCAATTTCCTAAACTGCTTACTGTAGTTTTTGCATCTTATTGTTTATTTTGAATGAAATTGTATTGTCAGTAGGAAGATTCCCAAAGAGAGCTTTGATTGAAATACACTTGGATGAGCAGTAGACTTTATATTTTGTGCATGTAATAATATTAAATCTTCAAGTTATTGCTAGCTGGGTATTTGCCAGAACTTGAGTCAAAATGATTGTCTTTGCTTTTGTGTTTTCATTCTGTTTTTTTTAAATAATATTTATTTTCCTTTTAATTAAGCAAAAGTTATGTAAAAGTAAATAAATGTGTTCAATTAGTAAACGCAAGATTTCTAAGAACTGCCTGATCCATTTCTGCCAAGGACAGAAGCTCCTAATTTCCATTCTGGTGACTGCTACTGGCTTGGAAGTCAACCTTTTGACATTAAGCATATATTCACTTGCATATGCATGTCAATAGGTTTATAAGTATGACAAACACTGAGTCCAGAATTATATCTGTTACTCCAGGAATCCAGAGGATGAATGTCTTGATCATCTGCTCTAATATAGAGGACAGTGCAAGCTAAGTTGAACTGTCAGAATGTTCCCCAACCCACACAAAGACTCATGCTCTGAAAGAGACACACAATAGGCTTTTGAAACATGAGTGCTCTGCTATTGGTCAATACAAAACAGACTGTATTTCTGGGGTTTTGTGTACTTTTACTTTTGTTTTTATATTAAGAGAATTGAGAGTATAGGGAAGCACCTCAGTGGAATTGGAGAAAATAGTATCAAAACACATAAGATGAATTTCTCAAAATATAAATAAAAACATAAAATAGTGAGCATTTACCAAAAAAAAAATCCCAAACTGTCAAATAGTTTGATGATTTCATTTTTCTTGATTTGCTCACTGTTGGTTTCTACTGCCTCTTCCTATCCCCTCAGCTTTCCAGCTTATCTATCTCTTATTATTTCTCTTTCATTGTCCATCTCCATATATATCTTTCCCCAGTCTCATCTAAGGACGTTCCTGAAAATTAAGGTTCTATCTAATCTGATTGGCTACTTCTATATTGTTTATCAATGAACAAGAAGTGAATTTTCCTTTTAGATCCCGTCCTTCACAGTTCCCAAAGGCTAGAAGAGTAAAAATTCCCCCTACGGGCATCTAACACAAATGCTTTTCCAGAGAAATGAAAACTTGTTTGGTTTTACAGGTTTTCACGGAAAAAGAAGGGAAGAAAAGAAAACGAGAGGATGTAGGAGGAAAGCAGGCTCTATGATTTCCATCAAGCAACTTCAATTCAGTAGCAGTGCATATGGCCTCTCTCCCTGTGATGAGTCATCTCTACGTGCCTTCCTATTGCCGACAATCGACAATCAAGAGCTCAGTATTAGACAATTAGCTGACCTGATTTTCTCATATCCTAGTTATGACCACAACTACCCTTACAAAGGACTATGTATTCCCTGGGAAAAGGCTGGTAACAGGAGAACTAGGAACAAGAGACTGATATTGTTCAGAAGCCAAATAAACCAAAGTTTCTGAGTCTTCTGTTCTTTATCCATTACTGTGTGTGTGTGTGTGTGTGTGTGCATGCCATGTGTGCACATGCACAAGCACATGCATGTGTATTCCACATTAGACGCTGAAGCCATAGTCTTTAACCCATGAGGAAAGTACAGAATCCCTGTGGTATATCCCACCTATAAAAACTCGTCTTACTTGTGTTACCAAATACACTCAGCTAATTTTAAATCAACCCTGCAGATGACAATGATTTCTAAATAAAACTAAGTCTCCTGCTTCAGTGTTCTTTTTCTATGTCTTGGTAGATAGTGATCTCTTTGACCCTCCACTAGAAAGAGACAGAAAGTAATAACTGTGTTCATTTTAGCATGGACCTGAGAGTTTTTCACAGCCACATTCTTCTGTGAGATGACCTCAGACTTCTAGATGGCATACAGCAAGACAATACTGTATGACAATAATGTATGACTATCTCTGTTTGGTAGTGATTGTGGGCTTTAAAAACCATTTCAAGGAAAATGTGCATTCAATCAGCTGTGGAGATGAAAACACTAATCTATAGGGTTGGTTTTGAGTTCATTTGAATGCCATGCTAATGAGCTTCAGATTTGGAAATTGTCGGTAAGCTATTATCCTGACAACTGAACCCCAATTCATGTAGTAAAAGGACTTTTAACATTTTGCACTATAAAAGTCAGGAACGAATTGAGTGCATGCTAAATAGAAAATGTCATGCATTTAGGGGAACAGGTTTATTTGTGGGGTTGAACATACCTGAGAACTTTAGCTGAATCTCCTTCACTGTAAGCTTTAACACTGCTCTACGGTCCTGCACCAATGTTCTCATCTCCTGATCACTTGTTACTTTGAGCCAAAGATTTATTGCTCCTGCTCTGGGGGGTGTTGCTTATGTGCAATTATGTTGGCTTAATTGCAGCTCATTCTTCCTCCCATATTGTTGTGTGACCCTGTGCTCACTTTATTGTTGGCTGCCACTATCAGGCTTAATACCTGAGAAGATGTAAGTTGATTAGAATTCATTATGAAGAGAAAGAGAACTACAAGCAGTGTGAAAGAAGTTTGCTAATGGGAGGGTTGCTGCTTAACTTGCTACAGCTGTCTTCAGGGAAAGAGGTCATCAGTGGTGCCCTAACCAGGTGTGATGGCTATTCCTGGTTGTCAGCTTGACTATATCTGGAATGAATTAGAATCCAGGAAGGGAGGACACACTTGTGATCTGGATTATTAGGCAGGAAGACAACATCCCTTTGATCACAATCTTGAGGCTGGATGACACAGTCTTATATCCAGACCTTGAGGTTCGAAGGCACACCTTTAATCTGAGCCATACCTTCTGCTATAGGCCTATATAAGCACAATGGAAGAAGGAAGGGTATATTCTTTGCCTACTTGCCCTCATCTTCCTCAGTCCATCTATTCCTTATTTGAGATCCAAGCAGACCAGCTGAAACACCCAGCCACGTGGGACCAAGCAGATACTAGATTCTTGGACTTCCCATTCATAACTAGCCATTGTTGGACTTCAACCTATACATATTTATTTATATATAAATATATGTGTGCGTATTTCCATATTATATAACGCAAACACATATATACATATACATACACACACGCACACACACACATACACACACACACACACACACATATA
>NW_026067904.1:7495901-7506916 GCF_014885135.2 Alexandromys fortis | reverse complement strand
AGAGAGAGAGAGAGAGAGATTCATTTCATTCTGTATGCTCTGTGACTAACGAACCTGAACCCATATACCAGGCTTGCCGTCTCACAGCCCTCAGTGTAAGTTCTGGCATGGAAGGACTGGGAAACAACATGGGCGGTTATGTTTATGGAGAAAGACTGAAAGCTTTGGCTTCAAGTTGACTGCCAAAGGACAACTGGGAATCTATTTAGAAGAATCCAGTTTTTCATGGTTTGCCCAAGCAAAATCCATTCTCTTCCACAGTAATTTTATTATTTCCTGAAGTTTCGGAGCCTGTTCATTCCACTGCCCCTACAGAACAATGGAGTTCAGACTCAGGAAGGAAATGCCACGTCTGGGGATATCATCTAGTAGAAAACTATATGCAATTCTTATTCATTAACATTGGTGTGCTTTTAGAAAAAAAAAAGCACGTAAAACTACACTTTCTAATGTGGTTATCCTCTGTCAGGGTCTTCCAGAATGGCTTCTTCTAGTTTTAGTGGTAGACTTAACGGCAAAGCTCTTTTTGAAAGCACAGGACCAGTTGTTACAATGTCTTCCTAGGCCTTTGACTCAGGAGGGTCTTGTCCCTTCTGAAGCCATCATGCATTACTTTGCAGGAGTGTTTCAGGATGAGCCCGTCCACGTTGGACAATAACTGTTAAACTACAGGTACCCATGGACGAGCACCTGAGGGGTTGAGGCATCACTGTCTAACTAGAGAAATACCTTTTGATTGAGGATCTAGTGTTCCATAAAGCCAAACATAGGACGACCACATAGAAAGTTGTGGATGCAGAATGGCATTACTTGTCCTTGGGGTTTGGCTCAAAAGAATTAGTTTGGTGCTCTTAGCTTGAACCTGAAGGGGGTTTTATTTACTTGTCAGATGTCAGTGCTGCTGATGGTCTTACGTGTGTCTGTTGCTGTGTGTTCATTACGGGCAGCGTGGGGGGGGTAGATTCTAGGCAGGAGCTGATAGAAATGACAGGAACACAAAGGCACAATTTCAAATTCTAGAGTTTGCCCAAAGGTGAGCCCCTCCAGTGGTGTTCCTCTGTCAGCATTCTGGTCGGCTGTCTATCTCGTCTCACTTCAACCTGGGAAGGTGCCACTTAGCCTTTTGGCCCTGTCTATGTTTGCTGAGCAGATAAACACCCCAAGACTGATTAAATGCTAAATCAAAATGATATGTGCTGAACTCCGTAGCGCAGAGCCTGATCCTGCAGCAGGTGCTGGATACACAAGCCACTCAATGGAATCACTGATACTTTCTCCTATCCCACCTGCCCTGTGTTCCCGTGGCTCTGAATTTGCCAGTGGCCTTGCATCTAATCTACTCTGTGATTTTCTGTGAGGAAATTGCTAAGTATTGAACCTGTTGAGGGAATTGCAGTAAGACAGGAACAAAAGGAGGGTAGAGACACAACATAATGAATTCTAACAAGGAACCAACTCAGAAGCTTCTGTGCAGTATCGATTCCCAAATACAAGATACACACACTGGGCTAGGCCCATTTATGAGCAAGTGGGACTGTTGGAATTCCCATTCCTCTTTAGGAAGTTTAAGTGGGGAACGCCTTTTGAACTGTACTGTTCTTAAATCTTAAACTCATCTGATAAACCTTCTCGACTCTGTTCCTGTCTTCCACCCCCCTCCCTCTGTCACCCTGAACCTCAAGTCTCACACAGATGCATTAAGAATTAAGCAATTCTGATCTCCCCTTTCATATGGCCTTAGCCTAGATAAACTGTCTAATACATATGCCACTATACCATAATTAAAATGCATTTTGATTACTCATTCAAATCAATTATGTTTCCCAGCAATAGTTCTGTCACCATCTGACAACCCCTCTTGGTGAGAACACATCCAGTTCAGTGATGTTATTATTATCATTGCTGTCTTCACACAGGGTCTCATTTAGCACAGACTGTCCTCCAGCTTTCTATAAGCCAAGAATGATCGTGATCTTTTTTAATTGGTAAAAAATTTAGTAAAATAAATTTATTTTATCTTTTCATTCTTTTGGAATTGCAGATCATGTGCCCTAATTCTGCTTACCTCCCCGTACTCCCATATCAACCCCTCTCCCTTGAAGCAACCCCCCAAAAGAGAATTTAAGAAAATCAAACCAAACCAAACCAACAGAAGCCAGCCTGGTCTACAGAGCCAGTTGATCTTGAATTTATAATCCTTCTGCATCTTTCTTCTGATGCCTGGGATCACAGACCAGGGCCACCACAGCCAGTATGTGAGCCGGGATGAAAAGGGGGTACCTCATATACCGTAGGAAAAGACTGAAGAAGCTTAGTTGCATCGTGGCTGCTCACTTCAGTGTTGATATTTCCTCCCTTACTGTTAAAACGCTGCTCTCCTCAGCACAGCACATTTTCCTAACTCTTTCTTTCTGTTACTCATTAACTTTGTATTCTCCCCCTCACTGTTGCAATCACCATTGCAACAATAGACTAATCACAGCTTGGAATTTGAAAGTATTGTTAGTAGTGTACCTGTATTAAGGCAAGGACATCATACAATCTGAAGTGGCAATTAGGAATAATTAAGATCTGCTGCCAATAACAGATAAACCCTTGAAAATACTCCTAAGTCCCCTTCAACATATCTGCAAAGTCTCTGCCTGCCTCTTCATTTTTCTCTAATTAAGAAGGCTTGTTTCTGTATTAGCATAAGCTATATGTAGCATGCATATGTTGTTTGAATTTCCACACTTGTGTTCACTGAGATTACTAAGCAAGATCAAGGTATATTCTATATTATCCTGCTTTGTTACATAGTTTTGTTTTGAAAATTTAGACTTATAAGTTGATTGAGGTTTGGAATATTATCCCAGAAATTGCAAACACTATGATCAATATTTTTCCCATGGAGAATATAAGAATTTTTTATATAACTAATTTAGAAGCAAATTTTCAAAAATATGCTACTGTTACTTATATACTTTATAGAGCTATCTTCTTTGATATTCTTTTTATCCTGATTTTATTACTGAAAGGTCTTACTTAAAAATGATATTTATTATATATCTTAGGTAGATTAAATGATTTTTGAATACAATAAGCATTAATGATACTGCAAGACAAATAATTTCTAAGATTCCAGAGTGGGAACTTCCTTTTGATGCTTACTTAAGTAAGATATCTCATAATTGTGACTTTGGTTCTGCCAAGAGTCTGAGAAGGTTTGTGCATCCACAGTAACGAATTTCTGTGATATCTTATCAAAATCCAGAGGTATAAATGAAAATCTTCAACATTCAAATCAGTCCAAAGTTGAAAGAAATGTTTCCCTCCATGAGAAACCTATATAATTGTCAGCCACCAAATTGTTCTCTATTAGCATGACTTGAGATCAGGCATTTTGTTCCCAAAAGTATAAACAGACAAGGCATTCTGATGTTCAACAAGTTTTGTGGGTTGGTGAGAGGTCCAACATATTCCTTCCCCGAGTCAACTGAACAGCACCATTTCTATGTGAGAAGACGTGTTGATATGTGCTATGTATTCAGGAAACTATAAAATTTGGTTGTTCAACATCATTGAGATATTGGGGTCTGTTTGTCAGCTCTAACTGGTCCGAAGAGTTCTGAGTGAATTACTCACTTAGAACATCAATCTACAGGAAACTGTTGGAATCCACACGGAGAGAAAACAATACCTACAAAAGTCACATTTTAGAAAGATCCTCAAAGGCAGGATAGCAAATCTTGCTTTCAGACTCCTGTTGGTTAAGACACACTTATGAAAGGTATGTCAGGTTTGTAATACAAGAAATCCTAAGATCTGGACTCAGATTGTTGTCTTCTTTCCTGAAAACGGGTAGTTTATGAAATAGAGCATGGCACACTACAAAATGAGATATACAGGCCTTAAACTCTATATAGTGAAACAAAAGAATTTGAAGCTACTGCTACACTCGAGTAGAATATTACTGAATAGATAACTCCATGCCTGATTTTCAGCTTTAAATACCCAATAACTACCTCTTTCATGAGTATGTATATAGGAAGCCTGAGCAGAGGCAGCTAACTTATTGAGAATTGCAATGGGATGTTAAATGTGGTGCTTATTTATTTGCTGAAGTTAAGTATTTTCTTATACTGTTGGCTTGTTTAGAGATAGAAATTCTTTCTTATTTCTCTCTTCCTCTCTTTTTCTTTAATGCTAAGCCTCACTATATATCCCAAGTTGAACTGGAATACATGGCTATCCTAATGCTTGCTTTCAACATGCTAGAAGTTCAGAGTGCTTGAGCATCCTATGTACCCTGTTACCATAATTAAAATAAATAGACGAACCAACCTCTGGCCTGAAACTCTCAATAGGATGCATGTGTGCATACATTAAAGGTGGGGCATGGTATCACTCTCATGAATAACCACTAGAGCTTAATGGGGAAGTTACACAAATACTTTATGGTCCTACTTTACCTTTCTGAGACTGTGTAACATCTATGTGTTGTTATGTTTGGATGCTAGCAAAACTGTCTGCCATTGTGGACAAAAGTGAAGTGAGAAAAATGAAAGGAAATAGACAAAAAAATCTAAACAACAACAATAAAAGAATCTCAATATTTTTGTTAATCTGAAGTTCCACCTGTCACTGAACAGCTCAGGTTTATGGATAAGATATATCCCTTTTATTTAAATGCCAAGTCAGTTTGAACCATATGTAGATTCCGGAATTGTAAGTCATGTAAACTGTTCAGTGTTTTTAGCCTCAGTTTTCTCATTTGCAGAAGCAACTCAAAGTTTCTGTAATATATTTGGTGATAATCTAATTAGCATATGGATAATATTTTAGCATAGCACCTGCGTCTATTAATGGTTATATTTTCAGCATTAATCATAATACATAGACATTAGTAAGACTATTATAGATATTCTGAAATATAACTCTATTGGCATTTTCTGCCACATCCAAACTATGTTAAGTGTGTTTTATGTGCTTTTTACTTATGATTACTGTGTTGGCTAGTGTTATGTCAACTTGACATAAGCTATTGTCAGTGGCATGTCAGTAACCTCAGTGGAGAAAATGCCTCAATAAGACTGAGATGTAGGCAAACCTATAGAGCATTTTCTAAGTCAGTGACTGCTGTGGGAGGTACCAGCCCATTGTGGATGGTATCCCCCACTACATGGTGGTCCTAGGTTTTGTAAGAAAGCTGGCTGAGTAAGCTACATGGAACATGTTGGAAAGCATGACCCCCATGACCTCTACATCAGCTCCTGACTCAGGTTCCTGTTCTATTTACGTTAGTATCGGGACTTCAGTGATAGAGAATTAAAATCTAAATAAAACCTTTCTTCCCAAGTTGTTTTTGGTCATGTTGTTCGATCACAGTGATAACATCCCTAACCAAGACAGCAACATTTCCTGAAAAACATTGTGGACTATGTGTATGTAAAGAATCATAAGATAAAGCATGATTTATATATACATATATACATATATAACCATATTCATTACACACACACTCACACACACACGCGCGCGCACACACACACACATATATGTATAATGCATATGGTTTTTCGAGTCCTCGTAGTCAATAGTATTTTCTCAGTTGTTATTCTTAAGTTATCTCTTTTGGATGAGAGAACAATCATGGGGTTTGTATTGGGAGTTCAGTGAATTTTTTTTTTTTTTTAATATATCACTGAAGTCAGAGAGAAAAAGCTTAGGATTTTTCCCTCTCTTTGGCTCCTCACTGTAGTAAAGCATAATTTGGCTGAAATAATGAGATTCAATTGCTCATAAGTAAGCTGCACTTTCCAGTGGCAGCCAGGCGGTGTTTATTGTTGAATCTCCGGTTTCAGACAGGAGCTTGGTTATTGACTCAGCTCTGACACATTTACTTCAGATTAAGAATTTGGTAAAGAACAGGGTTAGGAAAAAAATATAGTAGGCGAGTCTGAATTGTCACAAAAGGTATTCTGTCTTCATGTTCTTTCTCTTACAAGTACCTTTTGCATAGATACCAGGAAGCAACAACTAAGAAGAGGTCATTAGGAAGATCATGTATTTCTGTTTATTCAGATCTGAATTCAAATACTTTGATTTTCCTAACTTCCAATTAATTAATTGGTACTCTTATTTGGAAGATTTAATTAGCTTATGCAAAAAGCTGTGTGTCTTTTGACTGCCTAGAATTATGTGATTGTGTCATACTGGTTGGTGTTCACCAACCACACTTCATAGAAAAGTTCAGCTGAGTTCTGCTTGAAAGAGACTTTCATGAAAGATGACCAAGATGCCCATATCACAATCTTTGGGCTGCTTGTGAACTTGCCTTATGTTTTTGAATGTGCTCACTCTTCCTATTTGCTAACTTTGTTTTTTTGTTTTGTTTTGTTTTGTTTTGTTTTGTTTTTTGCTTTTTTGCTTTTGCTCTAAAGTCAGAATTTAAAATTCACTTTTTTGTTGGGGAAAAAAAAGTAGAATAATCCAGCAAAAAAGGATGTAAACCTTTGTAGGCAGGGATGGTAAACAAAAAAGTATCTCTAAAGTATCTCTTCAGGGCACAGGGCTCATGAATACCCCCAAACCTTCCTTTGATGCTTGAGGAAATATGAACAATAATTTGTCTTTGGATCCATGTTATTTTTGGACTTTTGGTGAGGGGACTGTTGGATTGTAACAGCTTATGTATATGAACTATCCGTGATGTGACCTACAGACAGGGACAATGAAGTCTTCCCTCTGGCTCTCCATATTTGTCAGACAGATTTGACCATCCAGAAACCTTTCTAGGCCCACGTACTTCTCTTTTGAGCTAATTCCAAACAACTTTCGTCTTTTCTAGGTGAAATTAACTTGAATCTGTATACTCAAAGTTTATGACCATCCTGAACTAAGGTTTGGGAATGGTCTTTGATTGTCTACATTTAACCTGCTATGCATTTCTGTAATGGTTTATTTCTACTAGCAAAAGAAAATCCACTAATGAGGAGTGAGAGCTACAATGTATAGAATAAGCATACGTGTTTACAAAGAAGCTGGAAACTATACAAATTTAATTTAGCAAAATGATATTAGGGTTTTTGGACTCGGCAATTCTTGGTTCTTGGCCTTATTTATCAGGCCTTAAATACAATTAGACATCTGCTGACTACACCCAAGATGTGTCACTATTGTACTTTAGAGACACATTGGCACGACAGTCATTATTGTAACTGGCCAGCTTTATAGTGCGGTAAAACCACTGATAAATACTAATAATTATTTTCCCTTCATAGCTTGCATAGCACCCTTCTGATACTATGAGAGCCAGCCTTCAGAGAAGGAAGGCTGATGTAGATGACAAGGGACAGTATGTTGTCCAGTCTTCAAATTTTATGTTGGGGAACATTGCCATGGTGTTCTCCAATATAGTTCTGACTTCTGACACTGGCATATCTCAAGATTTGCTCATTCAAAGAAAAGATAAATTACTCCTTATAGAAGTTCATTAAAAAACAAATCTACCTAATGCTTGTGGGACTCTGTATCTGGTTCTATCTGTTGCTGGATGAAAGCTCTCCGAGGACAGTTGGGTTAGGTACCAATCTATCAGTACAACAGAATGTTGTTAACATCATTTCATTGCCACTTTTACCCCTCTAGTCAGGTTTGGTTCTATCTACATAGGTTGCTGGGTCACCAGGTTTACTCTCCTGGCATGTGTTGTGTTGTGGACTAGACTGATCATTGGTTGGCAATACCCTCAGTCTCTGTGCCACTCTTATTCCTTTACAGTCCGTAAGCAGGAAAGACTGTAGGTTGAAAGTTGTGTGGTTGGGTTGGTCTCCCACTCTTTCCACTTGAAATCTTGCCTGGTCACAGAAGATGACCACTTCAGGCTGCAATTCCACTATTACTAGGTGTCTTAGCAAGATTTCCTTGCACCAGATTTTTACCTGATCAAAAAATTCCAGCCTCCCCCACTTCTAGTAGTTTCTTTAGATATCTTCCCCTTCATCCCCTAAAACATGATGACTCATTCCCTTACCACCCACCCACAGTCCACTCACGAAATCTTTTCTATTTTCCCTTCCCTGGGAGATATGGGCATCTGGGTCTGTGAATTGTAGAATAGAATAGAATCTTTTATTTTCCAGCTAATATCCACTTATAAGTGAATGTATACTATGTTTGTCATTCTGGCTTACCTCACTCAGGATGATTTTTTTCTAATTCCATCCATTTGTCTTCAAATTTCTTTATGTCACTGTTTTTAATAGCTGAGTAATACTCAATTGTGTAAATGCAATGCATTTTTATACATTCTTTGAAGAATGTCTAGATTGCTTCTAGATTCTGCCTACTACCAATAAAACTGCTATGAACATAGTTGAGCAAGTATCCTAGTGGTATGTATGATTGAGCATCCTTTGGTTATATGCCCAAGAGTGATATAATTGGGTCTTATCTTGGTAATTCTTGCAGAAGAGGGGGAAAAAGAATTGTAGGAGCCAGAGGGTTTAAACACACCACAAGAAAACTCACAGAATCAACTAACCTTGGCTCACAGGGCCTCACAGAGACTGAACCAGAGAGCCTGTATGTGATTGACCTGAATATATGTTACAGTTGTGTACCTTGGTGCTCTGGTGGGACTCCTAACAGTGTGAACAGGGACTGTCTCTGACTCTTTTATAGGCTTTTAGGACCCTATTCCTCACACTGGGTCTCCTGAGCCAGCTTTAATCCATGGGGAAATGCTTAGTTTTAGTGCAACTTGAAATGTCATGTTTTGTTGATACTAATAGGAGACCTGCCCTTTCCTAAACCAATGTATTGACTACTGGTGTTTGAAGTAGGTTAGAAAGTACCTTTATCAAAATATCAGATATTTACTAGACATTAATATTTAGTTTTGAGGTAAAAACATTCAAGGTCTATTTATACTTAAAATTGGTCAAATGGAAACATAGGAATTAACCAATATACTGACAGTTATCTCAAGATGTAAAAACACTGGTATTGCCTCTTTCTGGGATATTAACTTCCAGGGCTCTTCCTTTCTACGATACATTTCAGGTCCTATTAAAGGTTTGGTCCAGTTCTGATGGGATCTGGATGTGGGGGAGGAGCTGCATTTGTGTTGTGAATGTAAGTGCTTTGGATCCATCCACTTTCTCTTCATCTTGGTTTATATGATTATTTCCTTTCTACTTTTAAACTGTTGTTCACTTAGAGATTCTGTTTTGCATTACCTTTTTAATCTAAAATAGTTACTTAGTTATAAAATGCTTTCCCTTCTTGCTTTAGGGGCTTCCTTTAATTTCCAAGAGGTTGCATTTTCATTTTAATCCAATTCTATTTATTTAATAATTTTCCTTCTGATTTTTATCTTTGAAACTCAGGTTATTTAGAAGTATGTCATATATTTTATTGCTATTTGGAAAGTCCCGGAGCTGTGCTTTTCTCAGTACCCTCGATTTTATTTATTTTTTTTTCTGTTAATGTCAAATAACAGATTTCCATGGTTTAAAATGGTATTTGTTAGGAATGGTTTTATGAGTAATATATGGTCTATCTTGGTAAATCTGCTACTGGCTCTTAAAAGAATTTTTGTTGTGTTTTGTTGTGCTGTTGGGCAGAATGTTCCATAAATGTTCACTGGGTCATGCTGACTGGTAATGCGGGTGTACTCTGAATTGTGCCTTTCAATTTCCTCTCTTAATGTTGAAGGGAACTGAAACTTCAAGTACATATGTATTATAGGTTTCATTTTGCCAGTTCATCAGATTTCCCTTCTTGTATTTCAAAGTGTTTTAATTGTGCAAATGTCTACAGCTGTTCTATCTTTCCAATTTATTTATTTATTATTAAGAGAAAAAATGTTCTATATGTGATAGAGATAATTTTAGCCATAAATAAAGGACAATGAGCCTATAATTCGGGTTCTTAGAGAAGCTAAATAAGAAGGAGAACCCAAAGAAAAACATATAGGCATCCTCCTGAATATTAACCTTCAGCAGGCAATGAAAGGAGACAGAGACAGAGACCCACAATGGAGCACCGGACTGAAATCTCAAGGTCCAAATCAGGAGCAGAAGGAGAGAGAGCACAAGCAAGGAACTCAGGACCGCGAGGGGTGCACCCACACACTGAGACAATGGGGATATTCTATTGGGAACTCACCAAGGCCAGCTGGCCTGGGTCTGAAAAAGCCTGGGTTAAAACCGGTCTTGCTGAACATAGCGGATAATGAGGACTACTGAGACCTCAAGAACAGTGGCAATGGGTTTTTGATCCTACTGTACCTATTGTTTTTGTAGAGATAATTTTAAAATAACATTTAATTTTATTTTTTCAAATTAAAATAAAATTACATCTTCAAACCTTTCTTTACTTCCCTCCTACCCTTTCCATGTACTAGTGCCCTTGCTTTCTCTGAAATAAAAGTCCCCTATTTCTATTATTATTGTCCCTTGAGAGTTTTCAGTTTCTTACAACGCATTTTGTTCATGCTCTCACACATTTTCAACTCTTTTCAGATCCATGATGCCTTCCCTAGCCCTTCAAATTGCGTCTTTTTCTTTCCTTTTTTATTGATATTTATTGAACTCTACATTTTTCTTTGCTCCCCTCCCTTCCTCTCCCCTCACCCCTTTGGCCTTCCCCAAAGGTGTCCATGTTCACAATTTACTCAGAAGATCTTGTCTTTTTCTACTTCCTATGTAGATTAGATCTATGTAAGTCTCTCCTTCCTCATTGTTGTTTAAGTTCACTGGGATTGTGGTTTGTAGGCTGGTGTTCTTTGTTTTATGTTTAAAAACAACCTATGAGTGAGTACATGTGGTAATTGTCTTTTTGTGTCTGGGTTACCTCACTCAAAATAATGTTTTATACTTCCATCCATTTTCCTGAAAAATTCAAGAATTTTTTTATTTTTATTTTTTTTATTGAGAATAGGAAAAAAAGTTTCCGCCTCCTCCCAGCCTCCCATTTCCCTCCCCCTCCTCCCACCCTTCTCCCCCTCCCCCCACTCTCCTCCCCCTCCC
>NW_026067904.1:7469821-7495562 GCF_014885135.2 Alexandromys fortis | reverse complement strand
CCCCCACTCCTCTCTCCCTCCCTCTCCAATCCAAAGAGCAGTCAGGGTTCCCTGCCCTGTGGAAAGTCCAAGGTCCTCCCCCCTCCGTCCATGTCTAGGAAGGTGAACATCTAAACTGGCTAGGCTCCCACCAAGCCGGAACATGAAGTAGGATCAAAACCCCTTGCCACTGAGCTTGGCTTCTCATCAGTCCTCATTGTTCGCCATGATCAGAGAGTCCGGTTTTATCCCATGCTTTTTCAGTCACAGTCCAGCTGGCCTTGGTGAGCTCCCTTTTATTTTTATTTTTTTTAATTAAAAAATCCCGCCTCTTCCTCCCCCTCCCCTCATCCCCCTTCCCTTCCCTCTCTAGTCCAAAGAGCAGTCAGGGTCCCCTGCCCTGTGGGAAGTCCAATGTCCTCCCCCCTCCATCCAGGTCTAGGAAGGTGCGCATCCAAACAGACTCGGCTCCCATAAAGCCAATACAAGCAGTAGGATCTAAATCCAGTGCCATTATTTTTGGGTTCTCAGTCAGCCCTCATTGTCTGCCAAGTTCAGAGAGTCCGGTTTGGTCCCATGCTTTTTCAGTCCCAGTCCAGCTGGCCTTGGTGAGCTCCAATTAGACCAGCCCCACTGTCTCAATGGGTGGGCACACCCCTCGCTGTCCTGATTTCCTTGCTCATGTTCTCCGTCCTACTGCTCCTCATTTGGACTTTGCGAGGTCAGTCCGATGCTCCAGTGTGGGTCTCTGTCTGTATCTCCATCCATCGCCAGATGAAGGTTCTATGGTGATATGCAAGATATTCATCAGTATGGCTATAGGATCGGGCCATTTCAGGCTTTCTTTCCTCAGCTGCCCAAGAAACTAGCTGAGGACTTTTTTGTTGTTGTTGATTTTTGCTGTGTAGTACTCCATTGTGTAAATGTGCCATTTTCCTTATCCATTTTTTGGTCGAGGGACATTTAGGTTGTTTCCAGATTCTGGCTATGACAAACAATGCTGCTATGAACATAGTTGAGCACATGTCTTTGTGGAATGATTGAGTATCCTTTGGATATACACAAAATTGGTATTACTGGGTCTTGAGGAAGGTTGTTTCCTAAGTCTCTGAGAAATCAACACACTGACATCCTAAGGGGTTGTACCAGCTTGCATTCACACCAGCAATGCAGGAGAATTCCCTCTACCCAACAACCTCTCCAGCATAAGTTGTCATCAGTGTTTTTGATCTTGGCCATTCTTATAGTTGTAAGATAAATCTCAGAGTTGTTTTGATTTGCATTTCTCTGATGACTAAGGATGTTGAACATTTCCTTAAGTGTCTTTCAGTCATTTTAGATTCCTCTGTTGAGAGTTCTCTGTTTAGGTCTATACTCCATTTTTTTTATTGGATTATGTATTCTTTTGATGACCAATTTCTTGAGTTCTTTGTATATTTTGGAGATCAGACCCCTGTCTGATGTGGGGTTAGTGAAGATCTTTTTTCCATTCTGTAGGCTATTATTTTGTCTTGTTGACCATGACCTTTGCATTACAAAAGCTTTTCAGTTTCAGGAGGTCCCATTTATTAATTGTTTCTCTCAGTGTCTGTGCTGTTGGGGTTATATTTAGGAAGTGGTCTCCTGTGTCAATGTATTCAAATGTACTTCACACTTTCTCTTCTATAAGGTTCAGTGTGGATCAATCCTGTACAATAAAAGAACTTCTGGAGGCATCACAGTCCCTGAGTTCAAACTCTACTACAGAGCTCTAGTACTGAAAACAGCTTGGTATTAGCATAAGAACAGGCAGGAGGACCAACGGAACCGAATAGAAAACCCAGATATTAATCCACACTCCTCCGAACACCTGATTTTTGACAAAGAAGCAAAAATTATCAAATGGAAAAAAGAAAGCATATTTAACAAATGGTGCTGGCATAACTAGATATCAACACGTAGGAGAATGAAAATAGACCCATATCCATCACCATGCACAAAACTCAAGTCCTAATGTATCAAAGACCTCAACATAAAGCCAGTCACACTGAATCCTTTTTAATTTTATCAGATAATTTGAGATGAATTCATACTGTCCAGATATTCTTGGATGTGTTTTCCACTGGACCAAAGCATGATCATTTTATTAGGAAAAATATCATTAAAAAACTGCTTCTTGCTCTCCCAACAGCTAACAGTGATCATTTGTTCCATATCAATAGGTGAGATTGTGTTCCCAAGTCCCCTCTCTGCCCTTGGTTTGGGTATAGTTTGGGCTCTCCATTGATTCTGTGGTTTTTAAGTTATTCGTGGCTTTGTATTTATAGGGATTTCTTGTAAATCATGTGGCATCTTACTATGCACTTTTATTCAACTAGCAATCAGGTAGTCAGAGTCTGATAGCACAACCATTTCTGTGTATTCATATTTCATTAGTTCTAAGACTTCTTTCCCAGATGCTAAAATCTTAGAATGCCCTTACACAAAATGGCACAGCATTTGCAGAAGACCTGCATCTTTCTTTCTATAAACTGTAAATCAACTCCTTATTTCTCCTCACACCTGGTACCACATAAACACCATGTGAAGAGCTGCTATTCCAGTGTAGTGCATAATGAAATGAAAGCTTGATATTATGAAGCATAGAAATGTACTTTTGAGAAAAACATCTTTTAGAAAAGGGGCAATAGCTCAGTTGGTGAAGTCTTGCTTTGCAAGCCTAAGAGCCTGAGTTTGATCCACGGAACTCACACAAAATACCCAGGTGTGCTGGTGCACGCTTCTATTCCCAGCACAAGGGAAGGTGAGACGAGAGAATCAGTGTATCTATCTAGCCACTCAGCACAGCCAGCTTGTCAATGTCCAGTCAGTGTGAGATCCTGTCTCAAAAAATGAAACGGCCTATTTCTAAAGAATGACGCCGAAGGTAGACCTCTTGCCTCCACAAGCCCATGCAGCCTCCTAAACATACACATAGCACACTTGCATGAATACACAAGCATGCAATGTGAACTCCCTCCATACACACACACACACACACACACACACACACACACACACACACACATACACGCATTCACACTAGCCCCTCCCCAGCAACTATCACAGACTTTATTTTTCATCTGCAGCTGCTGGTACACATGAAAATTCTCACAGAAGGGAAACTTCCTATCCTGAAGGTACTGATATCTTCTTACTATTTATTCTATGTTAGGTCTATTGTTTCCTGTCTGCCTTCTTCATTTTTCTTCCTTTACTGAGAAAAAAAAAATGAGAGTTTTGTGTTTTGGTCTCACCTCCTTTGGCTCTGAGTAACTGAGATCGTGTTTGTCACCCCAGAACTACAGTTTCAAGACTGTTTTAAGTTAAAGCGACCTTCCTTTAAGTGCAAAATTCATTTATTTAGAAGAAAATTCCATATTTTGACAAATAATTTTAGAACGTTTTTCATACATATAGTTTTTAAAACATGATGTTCATAATGTTATTTTTTCTTTAGGCAATAGGTATACGTAAAGAGAGTAAATAACAAGATTTATATCCATCAAAGTAATTATCATATGTACTTTGCTCTAATTCTTTACTAGAGCTTCTGTGCACAGAAATTCCTTTAACCTTTCTTATAAATCTGGGAGCCGGTAGTGGTGGCGCACGCCGGTAGGATTTGCTGAAGGAGGCAGAGGCAGGAGGATCACGAGTTCTTATAAATCTGGGATACTAACAGTAGTTTTGTCTTTACATAAGTGGTAATACTATTTTCTCCGTCACTTACGAAAGATAGTAAAATGCTCACTTTGAGTTTAAAATTTTGAGACTGACATTAGAGATGGTGGTCCACTGTGTTCCTTTCCCTCTAGGGCACTTCTGTTCTTACATTTGGCCTCATGCTCCTAGGTTCCTCTATACTCCAATCCCAGATCCCTCTCAATTTACAATTTTGAACACTTCACTTATGAGACATTGAAGGAGGCTCCCATACAACAGTGGCTCCCTCCTGGAAGGAGGATTAGGTTCAAATCACATACAAACATTTGTTTTTACTGAGAGATCCTTTGTTAAGTGGGGAAGAAAAGTTAAGGTGACTGCCTTCTGACTCAGGCAGAAAAAAAGCTGCAAATGACCCTGGAGGTGTAATTTTAGAAGAGAGAAAAAGGGAGATCTATGTTAGAGTAGGCTACGATGCAGTGGGATACCTTGATTGTGTGTATTAATTAGGTGAAACAAGAAGGGCTTTAGATTGCTGGACGTTAATACTTTTTTTTGTAATATAATTTTTTATTAAAAAAAATTTCCGCCTCCTCCCCGCCTCCCATTTCCCTCCCGGTCTCCCTTTTCCCTCCCTCTCCTCCCTCTCCTCTCCCCCTCTCCCCACTCCTCTCCCTCTCCCTCTCCAGTCTGAAGGGCAGTCAGGGTTCCCTGCCCTGTGGAAAGACCAAAGTCCTCCCCCCTCCATCCTGGTCTAGGAAGGTGAACATCCAAACTGGCTAGGCTCCCACAAAGCCTAGCTGCCCCGTTAATACTTTGTTAATTGAACTTTGGTAGTCAGCCTCATGAGGAGGAAGTGGATAAATTAAGGGAACAGACCTTGGGGGCTAGCTTTAGGTCTAACCAGCTTTTGTTTCTCTCTCTCTCTCTCTCTCTCTCTCTCTCTCTCTCTCTCTCTCTCTCTCTCTCTTTCTATCTATCTATTTTAGTAAGGCTTGCCAGAGCCATGCTTGCCCCAAGCTGGTTAGAATCATTCATTTTTACCTTTTGTTTCATTATTGAGAGGCTGCGTGTAGGGTAAATGGTTATCTTTCTTTCTGGCTTCTTCCTGCTGACATTGAGGCATTGCCATGAATAATATAGCTGGGTTGTTGGTCAAGGTTGGGAAAAGCAGACGTGTCATTGGATGTCCAAGTTCTTAGTTTGGTGAGACCACTTAAAAGCAGGAAGTGTAGTCTGTAAGGCTTGGTTAGGAGGTCGATTCCAAGGATGCAGTTGGTGTAGGTTTGAAGATTCTGAAGCAGTCTGTAACTGATTTGAAACCCATTGGAACAAATAGACTAGGGACAGAGGCAAATTTAAGGAGTGTAATTTTTTTTCTCTTCTATATACATTTCAAACTGTTAGGTTCATGATATTGGTAGTTGGTAAGGGAAGACCCAAAACCAGGTAAAGAGGGAGATATTCCAGAAAAATGGCAGAAATCCTACCCTTAGGAACAGGCAACCGTCAGGGAAAACATCAGCTTTGGTTGTCAGGAATGCTTATCTGGAATTTGGTTGAGAGTTCTTGAGAGGAGTCAGGGAAATTTAGGTTGGCAATATAACATAAGTCAAGGAACAACTCTTCTCTGAATCCAGGGTCTGGTTATATAGTGGAGAATACAATTTGAGAGGCTTCCATTATATCAAAAATAGCTTTGGGGTGTGTTCAGGTGTGTTTTGGAACTGAAATACTATAACAACATGTATGATTGGAGAAGCTCTTTGCAAATAGAAGGATAGAGTGTAACAGGATTTGGGGATTGTTGTGAAAAGGTTGAGACAACTTTGTTTTGGTTCCCAAAGGGATTTGGGTGGTCAAGGGGACAATCATTCTGAAGTTGGGTAGAACCTTGACAACTGGGGTATCAGCAGTGACAGAGAGTGTAGCCATAGAAGAACTTTGAAGAGAGGAACAAAGAAAACAATGGGATGCTTTTAAGGAGGTACCAGTAATGTTTAGGAGAAAGTTTGTTGGATGACTTTGACCCATGTGAGAACTTGTCCATTAGAGTATGTGTGTATCAGAGATGGTATGGCTTAAGTTTACTTATCATGTATTATAATTGGGAGTGTAGGATTTATTCAGAGTTTGATGTCTGTAGAGTTAATGAATTTAGGGGAGTCAGTTGGCAGTGGATGTCAGATAATCATGTGGACGAAATGAAATTAGGAGTTTGGAAAGAGATGAGAGTTTGGGAGAGCGAGGCTGAATACACTAAGTTAGGTTAGGAGAGCATTCTTTGTTGAAGGAAGTTTATGTATCTGGGATATCTTATCATCTGGGTTATATAGTTGGTTAGCTTAGAGGGAAGTGGAGTAGGCCACAAAAGTTGGTTGAATTGTGAAAATGGGCTCAATCTGATGTAGTCATCTGACAGGAAGGAGCTGCAAACTGTATAAAAAGTAGAGGCAGAAGTAGCTGGAGGACGCTCTCGTGTATGAGATGAGGTAGGAGATTTTTGAGAGTTTCGGACAGGAGTCCAGGGGCTTTAAGTTTAAGGAATTGATTGTGGATGGGAAAAAAGTGGAGAGGCAGGAGTGTCTTGGTAGAGGGAGTATAAAGAGTGAGTATTTAGGTATCCATGAACAGAGGAGGAATGAGGATGGGCACGGTGATTAAAAATAGGCTTTTACGGGTTAGTATGAGAGAGAGCCCTAGGTGACTTGGGGGAGAGGAGAATTGAACTTTCGAAGGTGAGAGCTGCTAAACTTTGGAGTTGAAGAAATCGAGAGGCAAGTATTAAATTGGCTACCAGAGAGAGAAGGATTATAAAGGAGGAATTTATCTATATTTATCTATGAACTGAAGCAGGTGGGATAGGAAAGGGAGACAACAAGCCAAGTCTGGAGAAAGTATTTGGCCAAAGAGCTGGGGCCTGTCTTTGAATCACTGTGCAAGGGAAGTCCAGGACAGTCATCATGATCGTAGAGTATCAGGGCACATCTGTGTAAAGGGAAAAAAAGTTTTGAGAGTGAACATCTAGGCATATTGAGACGAAAGCATTTTTAAGATTTAGGACTGAAAATTGAGTGGTGTTGTCAGGGATAATGATAGCCTAAGAGTTTGAGACTTAACAGGTTTAAAGGAACAGCAGTTCATGGAGTGAAGGTCCTGGACTAGGTGGAAGGTCCTGGACTAGGTCATGAATCAAATATCCTATATATCAAATATTTACATTACAATTCAGAACAGCATCAAAATTAAAGTTATGAAGAAGCAATTAAAATAATTTTATGGTTAGGGGTCACCACCACATGAGGAATTGTACTAAAGGAAGGTTGAGCCCCACTGCTATAGAGAATAAAAGGAATTCAAAACTGCAGAATTATTAAGCTGGTTTTTATCTGTGTTGAGAAATCTTTTGAAACCCAATTCTCCTAGAGTATTGAGTCTTTTTTTCATTAAGAAAAGGGACAAGGTAATTACTCTCTGCCTCTTTCTTGCGAAGTTTTGGGGAAACTACAACTCTTTGTTCCTTCTACCTTTTGTATCTTGACCGCCAAAGATAATCGTTTTGAATCATTGTTCTCACACTGCTTCTTGCACGTATGCATGCAGTTTTCAGGCTGTGTTCTCAGATATAGAGGAAGGAGGTGACTGGAATCTAAGCAAGGAAGTCCATGTCTCTCTGACAATTATGTGGCTGAGCATCTGACCTAGACACACAGAAGATCAGAGCCTTTAATGTGATTTATTGGGCTCTCCGAGATATTTTTATTGTGCTTCTCTTAGGTAAGAGTTCTGAGATCCAGGAGAAGCAAGATAGAAATTCTCGTATGTTACTATATTCTGCCCATCCTCTCTTGCGTGTTAGCATGCTGTTTTAGGGTCATGTTGCTTCGGTAGAACTACTTTTATTATGCAAATTCTAAATTTTTCTTAAATTTGCAACACATATATCAAGATAAACAAGATCATGTTTCACACTCACCAACAGTCATTGTTGTTAGTAGTTTAGAAATTAACTATCAGGATAGGACAGAGGTTTGTTCAATGCTTATTAAACACCGTATTTGCAAAGGAGTGAAGGAAATTTGATGCTGTCACTGCTAACAGAAATCCAGATTCGCTCAGCTTTTCAAAGAAATAAAAATTAACAGATTCACCTTGTTTATTCTGTGTGTGTGTGTGCATTAGTATACGTGTGAGTGTGTGTATACATGTAAACACATATATAATCCATAGTCAGAAGAGGTATGTAGGCCTGTGTTCACTTTTGCTTTTGGTTTCAAAAGCATTGCATCAAGATGTATTGATTGAGGACCTGATAGGTGCGTCTGAATTCTACACACAATGCAAAATATATAGTCATTGATCCGTCCCCAGGTGTTCAGAAGTTTACTGCTGATGGAAGTGTCTTCTTCTGAGGACCTTTGAGTAGACTATAGTTGTTTTCTTTATCATGCTTTGAAACAAAATTTCTTTACAAAAGAGATGCCCTGAAGTTTAACTTTGTTGTCAAGATGTCACTGGTGTTTAGAAAATGAATGGCAGCTGTTCTCAGGCCTGGAATCAGACACTGAAGTGCAGGGAACAAAAATAAGTGGTTTCTTGTCCCTTCTCTGTTCTTTTCTCAAGGGATATAGAACCACAGACATTAAAACCATCTTCAATCAAGTATTTTTGTCAAGGTTTGAACAAGGTCTCACTCCTAAACTTCACGACGCTCTGCTATCCATTTTTCAATTTCTGTTAATATTCTAGACATAACTTGAAATGAAAACCCCCATGGATTTCTGCAGACAGTTGAAACATAAGCATATTTATTTGTTACAATAATAAAATGTTGAAATAATTAATGCCAATTTTGAAAGCTGTTAATTTGGCATACGAAAATTATTAATAACTTTCAAACAGTTAAACAATATTAGCAGTTATTATGTGTAAGGAAGAGTGCATTAGACAGATAACATTAACAAGAACATAATATCCGTTTTGAGCCAGCAAATGTTTATAAAAATTTAAATGCTAATAAAAGGACAGGATAATAGAAATTAGATTATATCACAATGCTAGTCTTTAGGAACATTAAGAGCAATATTTAATTTTTAGTTATTTAATTCAGCTTAGGCCAGAGCCTTTCAATGAAAAAGAAAAGTCCCATTTAAGAGGAGTTCATATCACATGAACATGAATTAAAAGCAGATTTTCAACTCTGCTACTTCTAAATGTCATGAGGAGGGAAACCTGCAAAAGAGTGGAACAATATCCTTGAGAATCCTCTTTGATACTGGCTATGCAAGCTAGAAATGGTACATAGACTAAAAGGAAGGGCAGAAGGCAAATGAAATAGTTCATCTAAATTTTATGTATATTTATCCCCTTTAAAAGAACATATGAATTTGATTCTTTTATAGGCAGTCTCTTATCGTTTTCACTTGTTATCGAGCAACTTTTTTTTTAACATTTCTGAAATAGTATTCAGAGAATGTTATTTTAATATCTGAACTATGAAAAATTTTGACATTCTTAAAAGCAGGAGAAAATTCTTTAAAAATCATTATGGATTACCCTCTTAATTTACAGCTTGATGTGTATATAAATCAGTAAAGAGTAAACTTTTTTCAATAAATTAGTGACCAAGGTCGCTACTGAAAAAGTCATCTACAAAGTGCGACATCGGGAACTCGTTGCACATCCCAGGATACTAAACTCTAAACCCAACCATTCATATCTGCAACTCATAAACTGTCATGCTCATTTATGTTTTTGAAGATAAAGTGAAATTTATGATTATACAAAGTTGACAACAATGTTTTTGTTCAACCATAAGGATATACGAGTCATTTTTACCCAACAGAAGTTAACCAGCTGTTCATTTTATTTTCAAAAGTCTTTTTCACTGTGTCTTCTATCTTTGAATTCTGTATGTTTTTCTTTTTTCTAACAAATTTCTTCAGTGTTATAGGCCTGTCGAGTTTCTTCCAGATCTTTGCAGAGACAGACTCAGGCTGTCAGTGAAACTCTAAAGCTGTTGTAGTTGGTTCATATTAATCCATACCCAGAGCTTGCATTGGTAGCTCTGAGTTCCTCCACTCTATGCTTTTATATTACGCCAAAATGTTGTGCGTTTATTTTGTTGAAAGTTTCTTGGAATTTACTCAGAAATCCAGAATCTCCTAACACCCTATTTTGCACAAAACTTATACCACATCACACTTCTTGCTTCTTTGAAGGTCTACATTGTTGATCACTGTCTCTCAAATGAGTGACCAGTGAAAATTTGGAGCAAAAGTTAATCCATGAAGATAAACAAACTAGGAACAATTTATCTGTGCTATGTTGGTCCAGAAAAGAAATGCATGGGTAGGAAACAGTTAAAATTGTGTTGGCAATTAAAGGAAAAACCCATGAAAATGTGTTCAATTACATCATTTCAGTAAGCCTTCTATGTTCATCAGTGCAGAATCTGGTCCCTAGTAAACGAGTAAAAATGACAATTTTAAACAACTATTCCAATTATTTGTTCCTATATTTGAATACTTTTAATCTCTCCTCTGAGAACTGAAGTTTTTTAGGAGATGGTGGCAGGCATCACTTTCCCCATGTCATTCTTTTTTTTTTTAATTTTTATTTATTTATTAAAGATTTCTGATTCTTCCCCGCCACTGCCTCCCATTTCCCTCCCCCTCCCCCAAATAAGTCCCCCTCCCTCGTTAGCCCAAAGAGCAATCAAGTTTCCCTGCCCTGTGGGAAGTCCAAGGACCACCCACCTCCATCCAGGCCTAGTAAGGTGAGCATCCAAACTGCCTAGGCTCCCACAAAGCCAGTTCATGCAGTAGAAACAAAAACCCATTGCCATTCTAAGGAACTAAAATGCTTCCCAGCTTGACTTCATTGGGCCGATATTTTGTGGGCACTCCCAATTCCAAGAAAGTCAACATTCCACACATATAAACAGCTGACTCTGGGACAGACCCTCACACCGCCATCACACTTAATGAGTAAGTTGCCCACTAGAAAGAGTTTTCATCTTGTTAATGGAATGTAGATGGAGTATCTATGAAAATAACAGATTTGAACATTTTGTGACCCTCTGGTTTCTTCCTGCCTGGAGTAGTATCTGCACTAGCTCAACTTCAGGACAGGAAACATCACAGCTCAAAGCCTGTGATCCTGCGGAATGCACTTGCTGCCAGTGTCGCTGTCCACAGTCTTTGTATTGTCCCACCATTGTGTTGGCATCAGACATGCCAATGTCCCACATCCACAAGTATAAACTACCCTTATCAAGTACCAGTTGCTTCTTATGGTACGTTAAACATAAACGGGTTAAACAAATGTCACACGGGAATAAGTATATAGTTATGAGAAGCACAGACCAGACTTCTGTCAATCATTAATATGGAAAGGATATCATGCACAATGCAATTAATTTCTTCTTGGACAGTGGGTCATTTATATCAGAACTCTCTTTCTCAAGACAGAAAATGTTATTTTGGATCCATTTTACTTCTGAACAATTTTTAACTATTTAGTTAAAATTTACTCTCTTTAAAATTCTACCTGCATCATCTCTATATCCCACTGTATGGGTTTTCCCTTCCTGAGAGTTTGAGGTACTTAGTAACTGTTGTTTTTTCCTTATCTCCATTGTATTTTTACTTCTTTTCTCACATTTCACTCGTATTCTACACTAAAATTCCATGTGGTTCAAAGTGAAGTACACTGTGATCTTCTGACTCTATGACATATGCTGCTTAGAGTCCAACATTGTTCACCTTCCATCTGATGTTTAATGACTGGGACTGTGGGACTCTGTTTCTTGCTATGCGTATTCCCTTCTTATACATTTCTCTATAGTCCTTATGGTAAAGCAACCTGAAATCACTCAGTCTTAATATCTCCTGCAATTTTCTCATCCATGATGAATTGGGAGCTGTGCCTTTTGTCTATGTTTCTCAACATGCCTCCTTCCTGTGTTCTTCCCACCATGTAGCATCCTGAGCTTGCACAGCACTGTGGGAAAAAAAATAAGCTTTCATCTACCCAGAGACTTCTGGACTCAGCACAATGTGGAGGCTCCGTGGATGGCAGAAATGATTAAGTTCAGGACAAACAATTGAATAAACAGCTGATCTTGATCTTCACATTAAGCACTCTGAACACTGTAACCAACATTTTACATATGCAGCTCCATTTTCATTACAACGTACAAAACATTGATTCTTAAGTTTTTGAATGTGTAAGTTGTGAAGAAAGGGGTTAGTGGCATTTCAGTGTTCTGTACTGTTCTTACCAGCAAGGTCAGCTTTCCTTTGCCATTCTCAACAGTCAGCTTGACATCTTGAACCCATGATGCCTGATAGTTTTAATTTGTGTGTGTGTGTGTGTGTTTTGAGATTAGCTGCCTTACACAGCATCCTATCATTTAAGGGTCTGACAAGCAGAGTGACAGAATTAAGATATAAAAAACACCAAGAGTAAACTACATATTATGTGCTGGGTTGTCAGTTGCAGTTTCAAGTTCTCTTTGAAACTAATAGAGTGGCATCTCAGCCTGTGAGCTTGATGAGAGAAGAACAGAATCCTAAGACACAAGTTTGCAAAGGAAGGCTGGTTGGATTTGGGTAAGTGGAGAAGAGGCAAGCTCTCCTGGTCTTTCCCAAGTGGAGTTGGGAAAGAGACACAGTGGGAGACAATGAGGTGTGCATGTGGGAGAGTTCTTTCTTCTTGAGCAAGGCTGATTGATAATGTAAGAGACAACGTCAAGGTGCAACCTGCTTTGTCTCAGAGATTTCCTGTCTCTGTCTAGGATTTGTAGTAAAGAAACTGTTTTGAGGAAAGATGAGAGAGGGGGGGCAGGTGGAGCAGTAAAAGTAACATCATAATTTTTTCCTTGCCTGTATGGTATTGCCATGAACCAAATCACAGTATTTTCCATGTTCATGTAGGTGGATGAGGCCATTCTTAAAGTCAGCCTATCGAACAATCTATAAAAAACTTCTTTGTTTGGACTCCCTGGGGGAAGTGGACATGTACACAAAAGACATTAGCTGGGCATCAGAGCCAAGTATCGGACAATGTTGATGGAAACTTTTTGACTCAACCACACCCCATTCACACCAGACTGGTCCACACCTTTAATTCTCAAAGCTCACTTGGTTTCTATCTTCCAGCAAATAATAGGGAGTGAATTCTGCATCTGCAAATACAGCTCTGTCCATTAGAAACTTCTATCACAGTCAGACTACACATCAATTTACTTAAAACAGTCTTAAGTTTATGCTTGTTTTACTACTTTGGTATTTTAATTATGTTTCCTCTTAGACATACATATGGTATTGTCATTTCATAATACACCGGGACTTACACTGGCACACAGGATAAGGCATACATAGACATGTAAGGCACTGTTGAAATTAAATAATTTGAAGAGTGATACTATTATCAATGACAGTATGCTTTGTCTGCATTACCTTATAATTACAACTTAATCTTTGTATTTAAAAATTTTAAATATCAGTATTCTCTACAAGCAATAATTATTACATGCACAAATGGCTATGGTAATATGAAATAATTAGAGTTTAGCCAAGTAATCTATGAGTGAATCAATAATCATTTATAGAGCTCTTTGAACAGAAAACTTGGCTCTGTGCTGAGAGTTCAACATATCATGCTTTTTACCATTCAGCCAGTAGATTCAGGGGCCTCACCATTACAGCTATTACTGGGCAACCAAAAGGAGGGGTAAGGGTCTGTACTGAAAGGCAAGAACAGTACTTTGTGTCTGGTATTCTCTCCTGTAAATTTTAGAAGTTAAGAACAGTGCTCTGAATCTCAAAATGGGCATTTAAAAATTGATAGAGAATATCTTAAATATGGTTTGTTATAACCTGACTTTTCTCATTAAAATTTACACTTCCAACATACAGTTCTTTAAGACATATTGTTAATTTTGGTGCACAATAGTTTTACTATTTGGTAAGGACCTATAATAAAGTCTACTAAAATAAATAAATAAAAACTATGGCATTTCCAAACTAAGAAAGCTCCAAGTGCTTCAGGATATGTGAATGGCACAATCCAACACCAGAGCCAGTGTTGGTCCCCGGAAGGAGAGCCGAGAAGAGCCAATGCAGCAGCACTGAGGACAGGACTGCCTTGACTGCCCGGGAACCAGTACTATTTGTGAAAACAGGAAGCCTTGCCGTCTTCTGATTGCCAAGTGGCATCCCTTCCAAGCATTCCCATAAAATTTTGGATTCCCAATCAGCCTTGTTTTCTGGGAACTGAGCAGACAATCTAAATTTCCAGCCATGGATCTGACCTTCAGCCAAAGGACCATCTGCAGACACAATTTTGCAATACCCCTGATGGTCATCAGTGCCTCTGCCTGAAATCTCCTGCTACATGCCCTAGCAGGCAGGGCTGAGCACACTGAGACATGTATGTATGTCACTCTACATCAAGTCTGAAGTAACAGCATGCACATCTTGGACCATCAAAGTGGTTATAGGTAGCTGTGGTGTCCAAGGGCCAGTCACATAAAATCATCACAGTTTATTAAGTTTCTCCTAATACACAAATAACCCTCCTATTTGTGTATATTACTTCAAAATTTCATAGCTACTAAGTTGTGCACCAAGTTCTTAGCGTAAGAAAAAATTCTGATTAATCATTCACGCAAATTCACACCTGATGTGTAGTCAGGGCTTCAACCGCACCCCTGTCCCCCAGCCAAGAGGCTGCTGGGTGAGTTATTTCTTATCTGTTGTATTATTTACTTTCCTTTTTCTTATTTATTTTTTGAGAGTTTATGCATGTGAAAGTTCTGATTAAATCCAACCTCACTCCCTCCAATACCATTACTATCTCCCCACCATTTTCCTTTCCAGTTTCTACACACACACACAGTGCACAAGATGCTATCCATATGTGAAGTAGGTGTAGAGCGATAAACTGGATCATGGGTTCCCACCCAGGTACCAAGTCCCTGCAGAAAATTGACTTTTCATCCCCCAGATCCTCTCAGTTGCTAATAATTCTTCATCCAGGGATCAGAACATCATGAGCACCTCCACAGTCCATGCCAGGTTTTTGGCTAACTTGATGTGCAGATCCTGTGCATATAGTCACAACTTCCTTGATGTCTTATGTATAAAGAGCCTGTCTTGTCCAACAAATACTGTTTTGATGAAGACCTTCAGTACTCCTGGCTTGTACAATTTTTGTAACTGAAAGAGAGTTTCATCCTTTTCCTTTTTCTCTTTACTCCCTCTAGCCTCTCCCAGCTGTTCTTCCTCAAATCACTCTCATTCTTTCCAATCTCATGTTAATAACAACTTTTCTTTGATTATTGTTACATAAAGTGTATGTATGTGAGTTTGTATGCATGCATTTGTATATATTCACAAATATATACAAACACAAACTTCTTTTTGCTTCTGGTATATCTATGATTGCAAGCCTGATAATTTTGTACTGGAAAACCAATAATGATACTCAGTGGTGTATCTCTAAAACAATACTAAATCCAATCAAGTTGATAAATCTAGTAAGCAGATTTATAAAGAAGTTTGTTAATAAACTAGAAATCATAAGTGAATAAAATTAATATAATGCATTGAAAATAACTTTGCATTTAGAATTGCTTTTATAATAAAAGTATTTGGTTGTTTGAATTATTAAGTAAAATAATTTTCTACTTATTTAATTACCAAAATATTTTTTTTGCAAATTTTTGGTCTGAAAGTTACTTTATATGATGTTATATACCTTCTCAATTAATAAGCAGTATGATTTGAGTTTCATCCATTATATAAGATCTCTGGGTAGGTGGTAAAGGGACATGAGTGAAAGTCATACTCTAATAAGCAGGATTTCAGGAATGTACAATGGGCTGGTTTTATAGAAATGTGACTGACAAACTCTTGGCCTAACTACCTTCCTGCACCTTGGTTCTATTCTACAGTTTGATTATCCATATAAATAGGACAAGCAGTCTAGGCCATCTAAGATATGCTCAAATTACTGAGCGTGCAGCTCATGTCAGCTTTTATAGATGGATGATTTGTTGATTAGGGGAGAACGTTGAATGTCCTCGCTCTGTCCTTTCTTCCTCCATATCCATTCATACCAACCTTCTCACACACAAACTCAGAGCCTGTTTTTATTTATTTTACATATCAATCATAATTTCCCCTAACTCCTTTCTTCCCCTTCTCTCCCCACCTCCCTTCTACCCCCTTTCACTCCTCCTTTACCTCTGTTCAGAAGGGATAAGGCCTCCCATGGGAGTCAGCAAAGAATGGCATAACAAGTTGAGGCAGGACCATGCTCATTGCATAAAGGCTGGGCAAGGTGTTACACCATAGGGAATAGGTTCTACGGAACTAGCTCATGTGTAAGGACATGTCCTGGTCCCACTGCTAGGGTTCCCACAAAAGACCAAGCTACAGAACTGTCACCCACATGTAAAGGGCCTGTGTCAATGTCATGCCAACTCCCTAGCTGTCAGTCTAGAGTCATGAGCTCCTACAAGTTCAGATCAGCTGTCTCTGTGGGTTTCCCTCCCATGATCTTGATCCCCCTTGCTCATATAATCCCTCCTTCCTCTCTTCAGCTACACTACTTGAGCTTGCACCAGTGCTTAGATATGGATGCCTGCTCCTTTTTCCATCAGTTACTAGATGAATGTTCCGTGGTGATAATTAGGGTAGTCACGAGTCTGATTGCCGGGGAAAACCAGTTCAGGCACCTTCTCCACTAGTGCTAGGAGTCTTATCTGCGGGTCATCTTTGTGGATTTCTGGGAATTTTCCTGGTACAAGGTTTCTCCCTAACCCTTCTCGATCAAGATATTAACTCAACCATCCCGATCTTTCAGGTATCCATCTCTCCATCTTCTCCTCTTTACTTCCCCTGTGCCCACAGATTACCCAAGATATCTCATCTATTTCCACTTCCCAGGGAGATTCATGTGTCGCTCTTAGGGTCGTCCTTGTTACCTAGCTTCTCTGGGGCTGAGGGTTTTAGTCTGGTCATTCTTTGCTTTAATAACCACTTATGAGTGAGTACATACCCTGTTTGTCTTTCTGGGTCTGGGTTACCTCACTCAAGATGAGTTTTTCTAATTCTATCCATATGCCTTCTAATTTCATGATGTTATTGCTTTTTTCTCCATTGTGTAGATATACCACGTTTTCTTCGGTTGAAGGCATAACTATATTTTTTGAGACATAGTTTCTCTCTTTAAACATCCTGGCACTTGCTTTGTAGATCAGACTGGCCCAGAACTCACAGAGATCTGCCTGTCTCTGTGAGAGCTGGGATTAAAGGCATGCACTACCACCACCCAGACAGGGAAACTTTTCTTAAAAATTTTTCTGAGATGACTTTAAAATGAACTAATAGCCAAGAAACCTATGTGTATCAGTTACTTTTCTATTGATGTGATAAAACAATATGAGCAAGTCAAATTAATAGAAAAAAGAATAGTTTATTTGGACATATGATTTCTCTGGGCTTGAGTACATACTGTGAGGTGAACCATGACAACAAGCAGCAGACCTGACAGAACTAGGAAGCCGAAACAACACATCTTCAACCCCAAATGGTAAGTGAGGAGGGAAAACTAGAAGTGGGGTTAAGGCTGTGAAGTCCAGCTCCGATGGCATTACTACCTACTGCAAGGCCACACCATTTACCTGAACCAAGCTGCCAACCAATGACCAAAGTCTCAAATAAGTGAACCTATATGGAAATTTTCCATTTAAACAAATATCACAAATAACTGGAAATACTGGAATAAATCATTTAATAAAAAGAAGACTGTGAACATAATCACACCTGAATAACTGAATAGGAGCAAAGTTGCAAAGTTTTCATAGCTTTCATAGTCTTTCTTCATGTATGCTGCTTTTTTCTTACTTTTTTTTTTTTTGCATGTTGCTTCTTCTATCTCATCACAAAGGCTCGCTTTACTTCCACCTGAGGGCTGAAGTTGAGATAAACAGATCAGAGGACACATCAACCTATGCATTAAACCTCACAAGGCACACTCAGACATCAGTGTGTGTTCAATCATTCTACCCAGGGAAATTTTAATTGGGTGCAAAAAATAGTTGTGATGTCAAATCCAAATTAATGATAAAAACCAATAGAGCAAAATTTAGGTAAAAAAGAAAGAAATAAGTTGAATGAGTGATAGAGTTGAGATGGATGCTGAAGGTCAAATAAAGGCACAGGAGATCAAAAGACATCTGAAAACTTGAGGCCATAGCTAGGTCATGGGTCACTCTTTGAAAAAATCAGTGAAACCAGAATAGATAGGACATGCTTCAAAGCCCAATACATAGCAGTAAGAAATAAGGAGTTTAGCACATTGTCAGCAATCCAGCTTTAAATAGTGACTTCCAGGCTATCCAGAGATACATAAGACCTTGTTTCCTCTTCATTCTCCCCTCCTCCTCCTCATCAACTGCTGCTGCTTTGAAGTGAAATTATGGCTAGGCATGAATGCCCACCTTTAATCCCATACCTTGGATAGAGGTTCAGATGTGTGTCTTTGAAGAAAAGAGAAGTAAAATTCTAAGGTCATGTATTTATTTATCTTGAATCAGTTGGAATTTACTCTTTCTAAATATTTCAAGAAGAGCACAAGTGGATTCAGAATCCTGGACAAATTAAAAGCTTTGTAGAAAATGATGATGCCACCCCACCTTAAAATGTCAAAGACCATTAGAAACATACACAACAGAAGACAATGCCTCCGAGTTTCTTTTCTTTTTGCGATTTAATTACTTTGGTTTTTGAAACAGGGATTCTCGATGTTGCCCTAACTGTCCTGAAACTCTCTCTGTAAACCAGGCTTGCCTCAAACTCAAAGATTTATCTGCCTCTCTTTCCCAAGTTCTGGGATTAAAGGTGTGGGCAACCATCTCTGGCTGCCTCTGAATTTCCAAAACATGAATTTCAATGCTAATCTCTCAGCGGTATTTGTCAAATGAATGACCACATCTCCTTAATCGGCGAACATCAGAGCAGAACTCAACAGTTCTCAGGAGACGGGACATGTAGGAAGGTGCCAAGCACAAGTGGTTCATCAGCTTCAATCCTGGGGTGAATTCCAAATGGCCTACTTCTTTCTGGGCGTGGTTTCTGTGCTGAGAGGCAAATAGCATTCAAATAAATGCAGATTTGGTTACTTCTCAGGTATATTTTCTCTCACTTTATCTTGGAATTTCTGCCTAAATCTACCTTCTGTATCCACACTGTGGCAAGTCCTCAAGATAATTTGTCCTATTCAAATTCTACTCAAAGTCAGGACTTAAGAGTCCCTGAAAGGGGATATAAATAAGATATGAGCACACTATAATGAGATATGGATTCATCCTGCATGCTATTTATCTATCATTTATCTTTCATCTATGTGTTTATGTTTATGATCATGTTTGTGCACACAATCATTTCTCATGTTTTTATAGAGTGTCTATTATCTATCTTCCATTTATCTGTCTATGGCACAACTATCATCTATCTATCTATCTATCTATCTATCTATCTATCTATCTATCTATCTTTCATCCATCTATCTATCTGCCTGTCATATCTCTGTCTTACAGGAGTGTCTTCTGTATAGTCCAGGTTGGCCTTGTACTCTCCATCTGTATGCCTCAGTCCCAGAGAGCTAGGATTACAGGTTCCCTCAGTTTTTGTTTGTTTGTTTGTTTTATCATGGAAACATTAATGTTACTGCTGTTTGGCTTGTAAATAGATGAAGCTTCTTATTGATAGCCTGGAACTAGGTCTTTCACAGCACACAATACAGAAGTATGTCCCTACAAGTTCTATGGAGAAAACCTTACTTCAAATACTTTTTTTTTTTTTTAAGCAAGACTGTCTTTATTGAGCCACTGACTGCAAATCCGACTGAAACGGATGACTAACTCCACCTCACTGGGTTGGTGGTACTTTCTGTGAAACTCAGTAGCTTCATCCTTTAAATCACCCAGGAGAAGAATTGACCAGCATGAAAGAACACGTGTCCTAAGACAATGTCACATAGAGATACAGATGTGCAGCAGAATCAGAGAACAAAATCTTGTGCCTACTGTGTAGCACATGCTGCTTTTCACAAAGCACTGATGTGACACGATGGGGTGAGGATACAGTTTTAGAAAGAGAGATAATTCCAATCTCCTGACTTAAGTACCCTTGGCTGTAACGTTTATTGTTGCTGTTAATGGGTTTGCCTCTGGGTAGTTTACAAACAAAGGAAAAGACAGAAAATGCATATGCTAAATTCTTTTCTGTCTGAATATTTACAAGTTGAGAGGTGAAGAAATAATATTTCCATCTGATTTGGGATATGATTACACTACAGCCTAAATTGAAGTGTCTGCAGAAATGGATTGGGTGAGCAGCTTGCTTGTCAGTCACGTCACTTATTCTGTGTAGAGGGAGATGAGGGCCCTCTCAGAAAACAGGAGTGCTCTGTGGTGCACAGACAGGCGGGCCTTCCTTCATGTGAAGACTTCTCATTACCTCAGAAGCACTAGGTGAGGGTCAGGTGAAACTCAGGTTAGAACCACTGGGGAAACTCAATGCCTTGTGCCAGGAGAGTCTCTAATACCCCAGAACCTGAAATGAACGATGAGCAAGTGTCTGAAATGGGAATGAAGCAGGAAAGGTTTTGTACATGATGCGGCGACACTGTTATGGAACTATGATGTAAACAAGTAAGAGCTGAAGCTGTAAAAGCTTCTAACAAGTTACAGGTGGCCAAGAACAGACGTAGAGCTCCTGGAAACTTGGCAAAACAAACTTCAATAGCACTCACAAGTCTTAGTAAACAATAAAGAAGATACTTAGGTTAGCTAAGTCTCATGATCACCACCACTCATATAAGGAAAACATTTAACTTAAGGGACTCACTAACAGTTTCAGAGTTAAATCCAATATCATCATGGCAGTGAACATGGTGATATGTAGGCAGATGTGTTGCTGGAGCATTAGCTGAGAGTCCTGTATCTTGCAGGCAACAGGAAGTTGACTGAGACACTGGGTGGTATTCTGATCATGGGAAACCTCAAAACCCACCCCTACACTGATATACTTTCTACAACAAGGCCAAACTCACTCTAACAAAGCGACACCTCCTAATAATGCCATTCCCTACAAGATTACGGGGCCAATTACATCCAAACTATCACAAGAGGCATAGAGTTTTTATTTTATAGGCTTAAAATAAAATTTCTTCTATTCCCTTTTTCTTAAGGCATTTAACTGGCTGAGACCCATCCATATAATTAAGTATTTTATTAATTATCTGAATAATAATAGTAACTACAAATATCTTCATGGAAGAATCTAGACTGTTTTACATGGCTTTTAAACCCACAACCCACAGCCAAGAAAGGACACTAGGATCCTAGCCAGCATACCACGTTCAGAGGATGACATGGGCAGACACACACATATACATAGAGAGATATAGATAGACAGACAGACAGATAGATGATAGATACATACATACATAATACATGGACGGAAATATAGATACAGAGGCAGAGAGAGATAGAGAGATAGAGAGATAGATAGATGATAAATAGATAGATCATACATACAAAATAGATAGGGGGGAGACCAGGCTTGTTTAAGCTTCAAAAATTGTTTTATCTAGGACCTCAGGTGTCCTTCTTTCCTTCTTTTTTTTTTTTTTTTACATTCTTAACACTTAATTTTGTGTGGTTGATAAATATTTCCCCAAATTACTTCAATTTCCTCCATGATCTTATTTACAAAACATGCCAGGACTCATTTCTATGTTCCTTTTATGTCCACACTCTCTTTATTGGTCACAATGACAGGTTCCATGCAGTTTGAGTTTCCCCTTCATCTCTTATTTCTTCTCTGATCACGGGGTGTTCCATTCTATGGAACATGTGTTGTCCATTTTGTCTGTCATCCACAGTGTTGTTGTGTAGACTTAGTTGATTTACTTTTGGGCAGTTTCTTCATTTAAATAAAATGCACAGTTTTGTCTATGTAAGTTTAATATAAATGCTTCATATTTTGCCAAGTCTGGGCTTGTCACCTGGGATGCAACTAACTTCATAGACTTAAACATCTCCTGCAAAGTATTTGACTATCTTTTCCCTCACCAATGAGCTGCAGGGCCACAAGCATTGAACATCTCTCCATCCTCCCCTGTCCCTTACTCAGTGGCCAATGTGTTGTAACTTTTCTGATTGTACTTTAAGAGAAACCTGAATTGGAAGAAATGAAAGCAAAACAAAAATTTCAAAAAAAATGGTTTTCTATCAAGTAATTGCAAAAATCACAAATTTTAGATTTTATAGCTTAACTGATCATTAATGACCATGTTAATTTAAGTTCACCATGATTTTGGGAGGGAATGAAATTTGAAAGCATACATAGTACATTTATAAAGATGACTGGTGTGTAGGAATTTAGTGGAATTAAAATGCCCATGATCCAAGTCTTCCCTGTGAGCTTACTGCCAGCAAGAATACCTGGACACCAGTCACAAATTCTTCAACAACTTTCAATTCATTTGTTATTCTCCACCCTTCCCCCTTCTCTAGGGTTTGTTGTTACAGTGACAGAGCTGAGGACTACTTTTTCTTTCTAACACTTGATAACTCTCAGCGTTTCTCTCTCTAGAAGCTCTCTAGGTGTTACTTTAGAAAGTATTACACAGACGAAATTTCAGGAAGCCGGCGAGGGACATATGCAGATATCCAGGGATGACACTTCCTGTGTTTTTTGAATGTATGTGTTATTCCCATGCACCTTAGCCTACACTGTCTGACGCAGTGCATGTGCTGTGGGTGAGTGCATTGATTGGCCGAGGCTCCTGTAATGAACCAGCACAGACTGAAGTATTTAGCTAACAGGCATCTATTTCCTCACATTAGATCAGAGGAAGAACAAGGTTTCTGCAAGCCTTGTTGTTCCATGGCTTTGCTCTTTTGCTTACAGATGGCTTCATAATCTCCCTAGGCACGCTTTCCTCTGCTGGAGCATTTTTGGTTTCAAATTGTGTGTTTAAATTTCCTCTCCTTACATGGACAACTGTCATATTAGATTAGGGTCTGCCTTAAAGGCTTTGTTTTAGCTTAATTACCTTTTGAAAAGCCCTGCTTCCAAACATAATGACATTCTGTGGTACCGAGATTGAGAATTTCAACAAATGAATTCCATGGTAACACAATTGAACCCATACAGTTATCAAATCTCATAATCTGTTTAAGATAGTGAGAATCACATTGGATGGCAAAAGGAAGAGATATGGTACATTGTTTGGGTGGTCTACCTCTTGCCTCCTGCAGAGAGTACAATTTAATGTTTCTTCTTCCCAGGTCTGTGAGCTCTCTGTCAGACTCCCTAGCCTTTGTGACTGGAACATATGAACATTGCACTAAATGTCCTTTTTAGGTCCAAACATTTAAAAATGTTAGTCAAGCCTGTTGTTCTCCTTTGTCCTTCAGTTTTCCTGTGTGTTAGCAGTGCAGGAGAAAGCCTAGAGAGATGGCACAGTGGGTGACAGGGATTGTCACATGCACATACTGATCTCAGTCTGTATCCCAGTCCCCACTAAAGAGCCATTATGTCTGGGTGCACCTGAATCCCAAGAGTCTGAGGCTAGAGACAGGAGGATCGCTTGGATTCGCCAGCTCAGAAAAGTACCTATGATGTCCCTTTCTGCCCATCTCAAGCATGCACATCTGTACTTGTGCCTGTTCTCTCTGTCTCTCTTCTCTCCTCCAATTTGACACACATATTAGCAGAAATATTTTCTGCTTTTAATTTTGTTTAGTGACAATTCCATACATATAATGTATCATGATTACTTTCCTTGCCCCAATCCCTGTTATCTCCTTCACATCCTTTTTAACTTCTCTTCCTTTCTCAAACATACTTTCTCCCTGATTCATAATTTTGGCTCTTGTTTTGCGACAGGGCTATCTGTGTGACCATTAGATGGGAAGCGTTCACTGGAACCTGATGGAATCTATGTTGGGTCCAACGCTGAAGGTGATGATTTCCTGATCACTGAAACTATCAGTAGCACACAGTTCATCAGAGAGGGATAGAGCCTTCGCTCACTCCAGTCACCCCCTCTTACAATACCTGACTACGGATGGGCATTTTCTTTTGAAGCAGCCACAGCTGTTCTGAGTTCATGCTGCCACATGTGTGCCACGCTCAGAAGATGACATTTGGTAACTCAACCCTTATTCCTGCCTCTGATTCTTTTTGTCTCTTCTTGTAAAGGGAAGTTTCTGTCCTGCCAGGACCCACAGCCATTCAGTCCCAAGTAAACACACAGAGGCTTAAATTAATTATAATCTGTCTGGTTTATTACCTCGGTCTTATTATTAACTATCATTACAACTTAAATTAACCCATAATTCTTATCTATATTTAGTCATGTCACTTGGTACTTTTTCTTAATAAGACATGCTAATCTTGCTTCCCCTGTTTCTGGATGACAACTGTAACTCTGCCTTTTCTCTTCCCAGAATTCTCCTAGTCTGGTCACCCTGCCTATACTTCCTGCCTGGCTACTGGCCAATCAGTATGTTATTAAACCAATACAAGTGACAAATCTTTACATTTTATAAGAGCATTATTCCACAGTATTTGACCCCTTTTCCTTTTCAAACCTAGACCCTGAATCTAATCACCTTTGGTTTGCTTTTTTTCCTGACCATTATCCATAGCAACTTGTAACCAACACTCCAAACAAAGACAAACACATATAATTCATTTTTTTATAATGTGGGTGTAGGTTACTTCCTGCTGATTGGGAACACTGGTAATCTTATGGGAACCTGAAGAAAATTTAGGATTATGGTCAAGTCCTAACTGAAGTATTCTGTAAGGCTAGATCATCTCAGCTAGCAGATGTGAAGCTGTTCTGAATATAGCACTCAGAGGACACTGCAACAGAAGTGCTCTAAAATGTTGCATCATCTGAGGCATTTGCTCCTACTGGAGATTTTTCAGGGGATCTCTCATGATCAAACCTTATTTTTCTTAATCCCGAATGAATCCATAACCTCTCATTTCCTGTGGAAACAAAAGCAAAAGCTTTTCTCCAAAGTAACGTATCTTTTGACTCAGATTTTGAAGTCAAAATATATAGATTGGATTAATACCACAGCATTTAAAATCAAATATCTTTTAGCAGCTGTTGCTCTTTCCTTAGCCATCAAAGAATTGAAAGACAACACAATACCATGCAGTATACAGATTCTCTGTGTGTTTTCCATCTTTATGTAGCTTTTTTAAAAACGCTATTTCTTTTTTAAGGTCTTTTTCTATCTTTTTTTTCTTTTTCCTCCCAAGTCTACATATATCTTTAAACACACTGTAAACTGTTTGGTGTTTTTTTTTTCTTTTGTCTGAATATGTCTTTACCGTATATCTGTATTGTTTTCTGACCACATGAGTCTTTAATCTGCTAAGTGAAATGGCTTAAATTAAAGCTGTGGCTTTGAAAGCTGACTCCGTCCCTTTTCTTAGATTTTTTGAGAGTCTAGATTGATGGAGGAACTACTGGTGGGAGCCACACTTTTTGCCACAACTCTGTGTAGTTCTAGGTCCATGCCACCACCAAGAAGTATGCTGGCACCTGCGCTTTAAGTTTTTGGTGGCAGAGCCTCTTAAAAGAGCTACGAGGGTTTTGTAGCTAACTCTGAGTCAGGAAGCCTCTCTTAAAGAAGCTGTGCTTCTACGTGCAACCAGCTTCTACGTGCAGCCTGCCAGAGAAAAGAAAAGAAAAGATAACCAAGAAGATGTGCTTGACTGTCTAGAATCCTTTTTTTTTTTTTTTTGAAAAAAGCTTTCTTAGGCTTTATAAGGAAATTCTTACCAAACATTTAGTTGTTATTTGTAGACAAAAACTTCTGTCACGCTGGGTCCAACAGCCATTTAGTCTCAAGTAAACACACAGAGGCTTATATTAATTATAAATTGTTTGGCCTATTAGCTCAAGATTAAATTTTTTTTTTTTTAGTTTTTTTTTTTTTAATTGCTTTTATCCCTTGGAAGCTTGC
>NW_026067904.1:7454805-7468536 GCF_014885135.2 Alexandromys fortis | reverse complement strand
GAATAAATGGGACCTCCTGAGACTGAGAAGCTTCTGTAAAGCAAAGGACACTGTTGCTAAGACAGAAAGGCAACCCACTGACTGGGAGAAGATCTTCACCAACCCCACAACTGACAAAGGTCTGATGTCCAAAATATATAAAGAACTCAAGAAACTAGACCGTAAAAGGCTAATCAACCCAATTATAAAATAGGGCACTGAGTTGAACAGAGATCTCTCAACAGAAGAAGTTCAAATGGCCAAAAGACACCTAAGGTCATGCTCAACTTCCTTAGCAATCAGGGAAATGCAAATGAAGACAACTTTAAGATACCGTTTTTTTTAGTTTTCAAATTCTTTTTTTCCCTTTCTTTTATTAAAAAAAAATTCTGCCTCCTCCCAGCCTCCCATTTCCCTCCCCCTCCTCGCACTCTTCTCCCCCTCCCTCTCCAGTCCAAAGAGCAGTCAGGGTTCCCTGCCCTGTGTAAAGTCCCAGGTCCTCTCCCCTCCATCCAGGTCTAAGAAGGTGAACATCCAAACTGGCTAGGCTCCCACAAAGCCAGAACATGAAATAGGATCAAAATCCCGGGCCATTGTCCTTGGCTTCTCATCAGCCCTCATTGTCCGCCATGTTCAGAGAGTCAGTTTTATCCCATGCTTTTTCAGTCACAGTCCAGCTGGCCTTGGTGAGCTCCCAATAGATCAGCCCCACTGTCTCATTGGGTGGGTGCACCCCTTGTGGTCCGGACTGAGCTCCCAAGGTCCCAATGAGGAGCAGAAGGAGGGAGAATATGAGCAAGGAAGATTAAGTCTTATACAATTTTAGTCATTATCAAGTTGGGAGTATAGGCCCCTGCCTCTCGCACATATTCCAGCCCCCAGGTCTGGTCTGGACTCCAAATCCCTGCAGGCCAGGTCCTGACCCTTCCATGGGGGTGGGGTCAGGACCACTTTCCCCAGGGTATTTAAGTGACCCCCGTCCCCAAAAAGAAACACGTGGTCTCCCTTTCTTCCTCCCAGGTGTCACATTTCTGCTCTGTGGCTTCCCAGTCCCCCCTCAGGGCCACTGATCTCCAGAATGCAGATCTCCCATTACACCTGGATATTTTTTTTAATTTGGCTTGTTTTGATTTGGCTTGATTGGGAATTTTTGCTTCTGCAGGAAGCTCACCTTAGGAAATATCCCTAACAGGCATGTCACTTGATACCTTTTCTTAGTAAGGCATTCTCATTTTGCTTCCTCTGTTTCTAGATGATGACTGTGACTCTGCCTTTCCTCTTCCTGGAATTCTCCTAGTCTGGCTGTCCCACCTATACTTCCTTCTGGGCTACTGGGCCATCATTATTTTACTAAACCAATATGAATGACAAATCTTTGCAATGTACAAGGACATTATCCCATAACATTTTATTTTTATTTTATTTGTACTACAACTTCTCCTGCAGTGTTCCCTGGACCTTAGAGGGAATTCCATTGATATCTTGTTTATTCTGGATACTTCCTTGAGAAGCTCACTGAAACTTAAAGGTTTCTTGAGCACTAATGTGTTCTTTCAAGAGGAACATGAGCTCTAGATTGCTGATTACTGAAGCCAAGGTCTGAGCTACCCTTTCCTTCAAAAAAGATGACAGGATGTAAGTCCAGCTGGTTGGCTATATGCATAGTGACAGGAGTTATAAAAATAACACAAGAGCTCTGAAACCTTAACAAGAATAATTTTCTTGATTTCTCTCCTTTGCTATTCCATTTAGCATGGGTAAGTTTCAAGAAGAAACTTCCCCAGCTTCAGTATTTCACCTAGGGCTGGCTGTGAATACCAACCGAACAAAACCAGCTTTTCTCCCTGGACAATTTGCACTTCAGAAAAGCATTTGGAACTAAGTTTTCATACGGTAGAAAGTAATTTAATGTTGAAAAGGTAGAGCCAAGCATACATGAATAAATGCATATCCACTGCATATTAATAATGCAATATAATAATCTACCCTTCTCACTGTGAGAAGACTCCTCTGAGCCTTTTCCTGATCTGAAGATGGCTCTGAGCTCCAGGCCAGTTTTGACTTTTTTTCTTCTTGTTTCTAAGAAGTGTTCAGGGTAGTTACAAGCAGATGCTAGAAAATCCATTTCAGGTGGAACACTGACATAGTTCTCTGACACTTGAATATAGTGAACCAAAATCCACATAGCTAAGTCATACCTAAAATAGTGACATGAAGAATGGTTGTTTATTGTAAATAAGAGAGACTGAATAAGACCATAAGCTTTGATAATTTCAAAAGGCACACCACATGACTGCAATGGAGAAATTAAAGAAAAAATAATCTGGCTTCCATTTTGGTATTGGAACAATTGCCATCAATAGCCATGCAAGAAAATGAGAAAGGGTGTGCTGTTGGACTGTCTATAAAAGGGATTTTTGATTGGTAATTATGTATTTAACTGAATCATGACATTGACTACTGTGATCTGTAAATTTCTTTCCATACTCATTCATCATGCACACCAGTCACTGTAATACAGCTTAAGTAGCTCAAATTCTGTTAGGGGAGACAGATGAGTGACAAAAATATTTCAGGAGAGGGAAAGGCAAGTATACTGACTCATAGATAAAGAAAGGATATAAAATCTGCTGCAGTGATTACAGCAGAGTGGGTCTTTAAGAGACTGATTTTTACACTCCATGTTCTAAGAAGGGCAAAGTCGAGGGCAAGATATTAGAGATGAGAAACAGGGATTGTCCCCAATGGTAAAAGATGTGTTTAAGTGTTATGACTAGAGAAATGAAGATGTATTTTGTAGTGGGAAAGGTGAGGCCAAAAAGGCATGGAGCTTCAGGTCTCTGGGATTTCATTGTATTGGCACTGAAAAGCCATGAGAACTTTTTAATTCTAAGACAATGCTAGTAGAACATAAAAAACCACTGGAGAATCTAGTTCATTCTTGGAGCCCTGTGGTGCCCATAAATTGGAGGACTGTCCTCTGTTTTAATGTCTGCATTTGCAGAGTATTTCTCTTTTAAATTTGGAGTTGTATTTAATTCTCTTTTGGTAATCTTAATTTATATTATGTTTCCATCATTCTGGCAATGTATGGCTCTCAGTAGCACAGAAATTGTATATTTTCTATTTTGATATTTGGTTAGTGCTCATTATAAATGCTTTCCCACAACTGATATTCAACAGTGAGTGTTGCAAAAGATTCTATACATTTGACTTTGTGAAGATCTTTCTATGTCAAGGGAGAATTCCAGGATAGAAGAATAATTCACTCAGGGAAATTTATGCTTACAATGAATATTCTGTGAGCTTCAACTTAACAGAGAACTTCGAAGAAAAGATCAAACCATATGCTTACAAGCTGTCTTATATAATAGATCTGGACTTCAGTGTCCTGATAACGTATGTTAAAAAGTATGGTACTGACCTCAAAAGTCAAATTGTGAGACTCAGGAAAGAAAGTATAGTCAAAATAGAAAAATTTCAAATCTGTTTTAACACATCCACCAGTGGCAATGATGACAACAGGGGCAATAATGAAAATAGAAGCAGTAAAATTACCAGCAGCAACACACTAGAGAGATATCCTCCACTTTGCATGTTCATGACATTAGAGTATCATCCTCTTTGTTATAAGAAGAGGGCTGTGAACTATCTTAACCATGTTGTATTTGGTTACTGCTGGTGCCTCCTTGTAGAGCTTCTTTTGGGGAGGTCAATTTGCATGTTGTAGGAGGTAAAAATAAGAGTCCAGCGTTGGGTACCACTCTGGTTTCATCACTATCTTTATCATGTTCCATATTAAAGAGAGAGACAGTAACATAATTTTGATTTACTCCCCTGGATTAATTTTGTGGTTCAGTTACAAGAAGTAAAAATTTACCATCATTCTTACAGGAGCCAATATGCTGCTGTTCCCTTAGATTTCCTGCTGGGTCTGTACAATATCAAATTCACTCCGTGATTTCTTGGGACCATTTTGCCAAATGATAAAGTTGAGTTATAACCAATAAGGATACAAGTTACTGCTGCCTATCTAAACCACACCTGTACAACCAAAAATTTTATGCACAAAAGTGACTTTCTCAATCACCATGCGGATTGGAACAAGTATGCTGCCGCACTGTGGGTACAGAAAAGATCAGACACTAAAATACCAACAGCAGGAATAGCACCTTTCTAATAAATGCCCTTTGCTCAATGAGACAGTTATCAGGACATTCTTGAGAGAATAATGATTTGTTTACACTCCAAGCATGTTCTTGCAGCCCTTGAGAGGACGAGAGAGCACCTTCATCACATTTTTTCTCCCTTACATCATCTTAAAATATAGTCTCCAACCTTCTATAAATATTCATTGAATTACTCACACATTCACAGTTAATTTGTGAACACCTACTGTGTGTTGGATATATATTAGCATATGTAGTCAAATCGGTTTTTTTTATTATTATTTCCCTTTGAACTTAGAGAATATCAGTCATGAAAACAAAACACACAGTAACACAGTAAATACATTGCATGAACCATCCACAGGAGACCAACAAAGACACTTTCATCTTCTCAGGAATAAAACAAAACTTTTATGGAGAGGTGATGCTTAATGTGCTTCTTAAAATGTGAATTATTTCATAGACACACAATATGAAAAAAATGCTCCTAAGTCAGAAAAAAAATGGGAGAAATTCAAGTAGCTCAATGTCGTGACTTAGGATGGAATAGCTAGCCTAACTACTAAGTAGTAGTAGTAGTAGTATCAGGTAAAGAAAGTCTACTGTGTGAATTACAGTCCAGTAGTCAGAAACAGTACCTGCAGTAGTGTAGATAGCACTATCATCCACCATGGTGAGTGACCTACCTATGGCTTTCCAGCTGAACCTTGAGGCATACATCAGTCACTTGGGATTCAGGCACCCCCCCCCCCCTTTCTGCTATAAATGAAGAGCACCTTGGGTAGTTGGGTCTATAGAGTACTCTCTGCCCACTTTGCATAGTAAGCAGGATATACATATGGAGACACCCTAAATCTGCATGGGCCCGGGATTTGTCATTTTCCAGGCTTTTATATCTTGTCAAGATCACTGATATTGTACCCACCTACAAAATCACCTTTATGAAAACAAAAATAACAGGGTGTATGACAGGAGTTCAGACTGATTGAAGACAGTACCTAAAGGTTGAAGGACAACAAAAACCAAGAAAATAGTACTAGTTTATCCAAACACCTTGCTCCATATTAACTATGAGATACGTTATTTATCTATAATATGAGCACAACATATTATATTATCATCTGTCTTACTGTGTTTCCATGAGGCATACACCAGAAAGTAGAAATTAGTCTATCTCATCATTATTATTTTTATTATTACTCTTATTGTTATTATTTATTGTTATATAAATATCTCATGTAGCCCAGGCCTGTTTCAAACTCCCAAGTAGCTGAAAATGTTGTTAAATTTCTGATACTTTCTTCTACATCTCCAAAGAGTTGTGATTACAGGCGTCCACACCACTCCCAGTCTATGTGGGGCTAAGAATGGGAACCACTGCTTTGTGAGTGCTGAGAAAGTTCTCTAGAAACTTGATGACACACACACTTTATTTCTTATTTGGTAGGGCTGGTGGGAAATTGCTCCCTAAAAAGCAGATCACCAGAATACAGCTGGTGTTCCTGGAAGTCTCATTTACACCACCATATCTAACATTTCAGCCAATGCATTGTCAGCATACAAAAGAGACTAAGTTGAATTTTACTGATTGGTTAGCTGAGCATTTATATAAACAGTTTGACTATCATGAACTTGGAGATAAAATGAAACGATCCTTATTAAATGCTGGTCAAACTCCTTTTACACAATTGCTTAAAATTTTTCATGACATTAACATTCTTAAAATTCACATACAAAATGTAATGACCTCCCTGCTACAAGTAAATACAAGAATTCAGCATGGAATTGCATTAGCTGAAATAAGTATTTGATCCCTTCAACCAAAGCCCATTTTTTTTTCTTCCCTCCCCAAAGCCTAAAGTATATTACATCATTTGCAAATTCCCACATAGGTGGTGGATGAATAGCCTGCTTCTGTAATTAATAACTATTAAAACTGCTTGACTGATCATATCTGTGGGCTCCCGAATCTCTTCCATGCAGGTGTGTATTAATGGAATACATTAAATTCATATATTTCAGCAGATAGTAATTTATGATCTTTTGTGAGACCTGTCAGGAGAAACAGCATGGATGTAGAGCTGTCTTGGGGATTCACAGAGCAAGGTGGGCTACTGACCTTAGGAACGCACACCTGTGCATAACTGCAGCCAAATGTCAGCGTATTAGCAGTTATCTTCAGGTGCATACCCCTTTGTTTACTTCTATTATCTGAGGCAGTCTGAGTAGGCAAGAGCAGCTTTAAGAGACAATGAGGAAAAGTGTGTGGGAGTTCTAACTGCTTTATGTTGACCGTAGAACACAGAAAGGTTGAGGAACAAAATGTATAGTAAAGTCAAGACTTTTCCAGTGTTCAGTCTCCAAAACCAGAATGTGTGCCTTCTCTCAATGGTTGGCTTTCCGTTTTCACTGAAGTACCAGAACTAATGAAATACAGCCTTGAACTCATCCACATCTCTCTCTAGTAAGCCCAGACAAAAACCCTTTGTTCTCATGGATGATGTATCTCTTCAGCTGAACACATGTCTCAATTTCTATAAGAATCATTCTCCTTCCTGAAGACACATGAAAGTGGCGAGCCATGCTTAGGACATGAAATGCTAAGTGAAAAGTTTCTGTGACCAACTGAAACTACAGGAACAACAATTCTACTAACAACCATAGGAATCTCATGGAGATTGTATATCAGTTAAATCTGAGTGGACAGCAGATGGAAGCCAAGGGTGGTGAGAAGTCTGTGAATGAAGCTTGTCTTGAATGGCCCTGATGCTTTGCTGACATCACGTTAGAGAAGGTGAAAAGCAATATCAATAAATGTCCCAGCACATTTTTACACATGTCTGTTAATGGCTTTGAATGAAGAAATAGGGTAGAAATGTCTCCAAAGTCATTATAATTTTATTTTTATACATATGGTTATTTTTTCTATTTAAAGAATTCCCAAACAAAAATTAGGAAACCTCAGGATTCCCTGTTTTCTGGGAGTTCACAATCTGAACACTGGGCAGAAGCGAACTCTTGCCTAACGTATTACACTCACTTCTTTTATAGTCCTGAAAGGGTAACTGTGGAGAACTGCAAGGCATCACTTTCGAACAAAAGGGGATAGAGTTATTTTACTAATACTATGGCTGAAAATGAAATTTTGGTGGAGTGGAAAATAACAACAATAGCAAAAATCCAACTGGAACTATGCAACAGGAGGGGCTTTGAGTGAAAAATAATCTCTTTGGTGGTAGGCAAACCCAGCCTGACAAAGAAGGCCTGGTACACTCAGAAAAATTCTGGCAGGAGGAGTGAGTCAGACTGTGGCCCTAATGGATCTTCCCTTTGTCTATCTGCTCTGATATGAGCACTGATGATATCCTGCCCGAGACAGGCCAAGACAGCAGGACTGGCTCAACATAGATTGTCTCTCCAACCGCAGGGGTAAACACTTTATTGGGAGATTTAAAGTGAAATTTAGAATTACAGGCAAGTGCCGAGGAAACTGATATTTTTTTTTCTTCAGTGAACTCTTAAGAGGGCTTGTCAGTAAAGTTCAAGCAAGCAGGTGTGCTGAAAATTGCTTTAAAACCTGAGAGACAGGAGAAGAAGCTGTGCCAGGAATCCTCAAACCCACGAGAGAACCAAACCCATTCTTTAGCAGCCACAGCTGTTGGTACATCTGCAGACAGGTTGTTGTCAGGAGTGTCGAGCAGAGAGAATTTTCAGAGAACAGAGCACATGTGAAGGGAAGAGGCATGAAGTCTCTAGTGGGTAAGATCTGGCAAGACAACCTGGGCAATGGGCTGAGTGCAGGGAGGCCATTGTTAGAATTCCGGCTGTCGCCTGCGACAGGGAGGCTAAAGAACTGTGGCACTGTCTTTGTTGGAGCCTAGCCTGTTTGGATGCTCACCTTACTAGACCTGGATGGAGGTGGGTGATCCTTGGACTTCCCACAGGGCAGGGAACCCTGATTGCTCTTTGGGCTGACGAGGGAGGGGGACTTGATTGGGGGAGGGGGAGGGAAAGGGGAGGCGGTGGCAGGAAAGAGACAGAAATCTTTAATAAATAAATAAATAAATAATAAATATTAAAAAAAATGGCACTGAGACTTAGGACCGGAGTCTGTTAAATCCTAAGCAATAAAAATTGCAGTTCAGTCTAATGAAACTTCCTGGGCAGACCATTAGTATTAAACAGGGAGATGCTACCCCCTAGAAATAGCACTAAATCACAGTCACAAATAATTCTGAGTCTGACTCGGCACAAGGCAGAACATGATTGCACTTTTTAAATTAAATTCACTCTTATTGCTTTGGAGGTTACTGATTTCTAAAATTAATAGGAACCACACATGTGTGTTACGGGACCAAGGGTGGCTCAGACAGATTAGAGGGCAAGAAGGTTCAAGTGACGGAGCAAGGTAGGTGGGTAGCAATCGCAATGCAGGCATTGGCAGCACCCAGTGACCACGATTTTCTGGTAGGCACTCGTGTGATGAAAACTACTTCAATACTATCAAAATTTATAAACTAATTCCAGACATGAGGGTCAGAATGACTTCCAGAAACCATAGGCTAGTTAAATATCACAGCTGGTAAAGACAATTGCCACTAGCACTCCATAACACACATGGTGAGAGTAAAGAACCCAGCTGGATAGTTGTGCTATTATTTCTGTATGAAGGCTACCATATACACACATACATGCATACACACACACACACACGCTACATTTGAAATATATAATAGTTAAACAACTATTTCAAAATGTGAGAAACATGAGGGTTCAGATGATTTTTTTTTTTGTTCTAAGATTATTGGTTGTTAGCAAGTAAGTGTTTAACCCCTAGGAATTTGCTAAGTTCTACCTTTAAATGTCTAATAAAACATCATAAAAATTCATATATCAACTAACTTAGAAATGTAATACATGTAATAAGAAATGTAACTTAGAAATATATATACTGAACCATATATATATATATATATATATTTCTGATCTGAACTGATCAGAAAGGTCCATTTGATCCATATACATACACTTTTCTGTTCAGGGTGACAATTCTGCCTCCAAGAGTCAAAGACCACCTAACAAAAAACCCCCAAACCATACATGAGAGGTCCTAGTTTGAGTTGTTCATGAGAATTGTCCACAAACCTCTGAAAACATCCAGCCTATTGTTGTTGCTTGTGGTTGTGCTGCAGAGGTGAAGAGTAAATAGCCATTGGCGAAGACATATGCATTTCACGAACATGGTCCAGAGACCTGAGCATGAACTGACTTGAAATGACCCTTCTTAAGGACTAACATCTATGGGAACAGAAGGTGTCATGCAAATTTCCTAAAAAGGGAAAGAACCAGGAATCCTACTTGGGTATGATGCCTATGAACCACATCAGTGGTCAGCATGGTACAATAACTCTCTGTGTTTCACAGTGGCACACACAACTGGGTGGTAACCAACAGCTTTCTAAGTGGAGTTATGATCTACTCACCAAGAGTTTAAAAACACATGTAAAGACAAAAAATTCCTCAGTGCTAGTGAAGTCATGGTGGAGATCCTACAACCATTAATTTATTCAACCACCATAATCTCTAACAACAATCTATAAACATGTGTATTAAACCCATGTAAGGATAATCTTCACCTCTCATCAAGGAAGCTTCATTTGCAAGCAATGGAAACCACTAAAGTAACCTTGACAAATCAAAATGCAGAGTTGTGGAACACAGTCTCAATAGATATATCTACAATATTCCCACACGTGATGTTCAGGAAATAATGTAGTAGAGGGGGACAGAAAGATTTTGAGAGCCAGTCAATTAGGGAGTTTGTTTTTAAGACTGTGTCATGTAGGAATGTCAGAAGCTACACCCATGAAAATCTCACCAACAAGACTGTCTAAACATGATTTGAAGAAAGACAACAATAATAAACATGTCAAAATTGATAGGGGAAAGCCCAAGAAATCTCAGTTCTAGACAAAGATCTACAAGGCAACTAAGGAATGCTGAGAGTAAGAGAAATGGTTTTCTCCAGGGAAGAGCACACCAATTGGTTATCCATTAACAAAGGTCAGCCCTGAAATCATGAATACTGCTTATACTATATTGACTGAGGAAGCTATAGTTAGGAATATATTGCTACATACATTTGCATATATACATGCAATAATAATTAAAATAGAGGTCATATATTTGAAAAGTAGAGCGTAGATATATGGGAAAATCTAAAATAAAAAAGGAAGGGAGAAATATTGTTATTATTTTATGATCTCAAATTTGTTTTAAAAAGTTCAAAATTACAAGATAACATTTAAAATACATCTTTTGGGAATCTATTTATTAAGAGCATCCATCTTTACCCTACAAGCTTAAGGTGAATCATTTGCTGAATTTTAATAAGTTAATCACTTATTTATAAATTTAGCAAATATTTGCTGAGACTTCCTACTATGTACAGGTGATTATTTTTCAGATGTAGAGATTAACAGCATTTAGTTCCCAGCTTCAAGAAATTCACTTTACGATTCATGGAAGAAAAGAAAATGAGTCACCACAGCCCAGAGAAGCAGGTGCAAGGGGATCAGCATTCAAGCAACACCAAGAACACCTGAAACCTTCAGCTCAGGACTGAGCAGTCAGTCAGGATGCGAGGTGGCCTTCTGCTACTCATTTTCAAGACATTAGTGAAGCTCTACCAAGATGACAGGCTCAGATGCCATCTCCAAATGGCAAGCATGAGAATTATGCTGCTGAGAGTAGACAGAGGAACAAGGAAGAACGTTGCTCGGAGCGTTGTGTATCAAGACAAGCCTGAAGAAACAAGCTGGGACAAAGGCAAATGCTATGCTGAGCTCTATGACATTGCTTAGGTGCTACTAGAAGATTTTGAATAGTAACAATGTGAATAGCAGCACTCAGAAAGTGATTGAGCACTTTGTGTCCTCTCTCAGTCCTTTCTTTCTACTCTGTTTGTGTCCTGTTCCTTTTTAATTGTTATTATATATATATATATATGTTTATATATACTCATATGTGTACATATGATATAACATTCCAAGTCTATCTAGTGTTGCACATATTTATGTGTGCTTAGGGATGAACTCTTGGATTTGATAGCCCGCTGGGGACATGTACATTTAAAAAACTGAATCTTGTAGTGGCAGTAGCCATTAATTGCTTGTAGTTCTTTACTTACGTCTTCCAATGGTTTACTTTTCCACTATGACGTGGTAAACTGCTATTGCTATTTTTCAGGCCATCTTTAGGTATCAAATTGTTGAGATTTCCTAGGTGCAGCTTCCCTGTCATAGATAGAAGACTGTAGGAACAGATTTCCTGCTCTTTAATCTTTTCTGGATTCTATACTCTTTCTCCACCCTTTTCTTTGAAGCTTTCTTAGCCTTAAGTACAGAATAACATCACTAGCCACACTTTGGGGTGGGCACTCCTGGTCAGCTCTTACATTATGACTTGTTGTGCATTTCTCTAATAAACTCTACCAAAGCAAAGCAAGCTTCTTTGATGGATAATGAGAGCTACACTTTTCTGTGGATATAAGATCATGTATTTTGAATATGATTATGAATTATACTTATTTAGGAAACTGGAAGTACTGGGGTCTCCTATAAGGTCCATGACTTATATCCACAGGATAGTTGAATAGATTTACAGGAACAGACATGTTTTCTGCCCGACTGAATTGACCTAAACTCCAATTAGACAGATAATGGTTTCTTTCAAGATAAAATTGCCAATATTGTCAACTTGGAGATATTTTATCATAGTTTTGGTTCATAGTTTCACCGTTGTGTAAGACTACTGGCTGCTTGGATACTATGAGGAATAGAACTCAGGAAGAACTATTCTAGTTCACTCCAGTTCAATTCCTCTAGGTACTGTGTCAAAAGTGTGCTGTCTTCATAAATAGGGTGTTACTTTCAACTTCTGGGAGCAACAGAAGGCACTGGCAATAGTCTACTTTATTTTGAAAGTCTCTTCATTTCCCCTGAATGAAGAGATCTTTCCCTTTCCTGCCCCTGAAGATGTTAGAACAATGTTCCTGGTTCATGAGGAGGGCATTAACACATAAGATGGAATATCTCTATCTATAATTATATATGTATACACGTGTATAATTGATGCACTTACGTAAAAATAAAATAATTTCCCAAAATTTTGGTCCATTGCTGTTATGTATGCCCCCTTTTCCTCTCCGATTAAAGCTTCTCCATTTTCCACTTATAGTGCATGTGTCCTACTATTCTCATCTCTAGAGCCTATTATCCTCCACTTGATCCTCTGTTTTACTTTCCTAGTTCCTGCAGTTATTCCAGATTATACATTAATTATTAAAGATTTGGAGCTAGGATCCATAAATAAGAAAGCATAGGAAGACTTATCTTTTTGAGAATAGGCTATTTCACTCAAGGTAGTATTTTGTAGTATTTGCTCACAAATCTCATGAGTACTTTTTGTTTATAGCTGGAATAGGCCATTGTGTATTTGTACTATATTTACGTTATCTATTCATTAGTTGAAGGACTTGTCTGCTCTCTGCATTTCCTAGCTATTGATAAGAGAGTCACAAAGAACATGGCTGAGCAAGTATCTATGAAATAGGATGTATAATGCCAAGGAGAGGTACAGTTAGGTCATACTGTAGATTTGATTATGTGTTCCTGAGTCCTGAATCAAGGATACTGATTTCCTTATTCTTGAATTATGATTTGATTTTATATATTTCCTATTAAGGCATACCTAATATCTCTCCTAAGAAAGGTGGTCAAGATACTGAATGTATTTCATAAAATTGAAATAATTTGTTAACTTGGATTGGAGACTGTCTTAGAGTTTCTACTGCTATAAGGAGACAACATGACTTCAAAAGCTCTTATAATGGAAAACATTTAATTGGGGCTGGCTTACAGGTTAACAGGCTGAGTAAATTATTTTCACGGCAGGAAGCCTGGAAGCATTTAGGCAGACATGTTGCTGGAGAAGGAAGTGAGAGTTCTATATCTGGATCAGCAGGCAGCAGGATGAGAGAATGGCACTCGGCCTTTCTTGAGTATTTAAAACCTCAAAGTCTATTCTTGAGGATACACTTCCTCTAACAAGAACTCTCCTCCTCATAGCACTACTCTCTGGGACCCTAGAGGGGCCATTTTCATTCAAACAAGAACAATGCAAGGCACTATGGTGTCCAGTCACTGTTCTGTTACTCTGAAGAGACACCACAGCCAAGACAACTTTTATAAAAGAAAATATTTAACTGCAGGATTGCTTACATTGTCAGAGTTCATTATCATCATGGTGAGGAGCATGGTTGCAGAGATTCTGAAAGCAGACAAGAATGGTGCTGGAGAAGTACTTCAGAGCTACATACTGATCCATAGACCAAGAGAGAGTATCCGTCTGTTATGCTCTTTTGAAACCTCAGAACCCATGGTCAGTGACACACTTCCTCTAACAAGGACTCCAACAACACCTCCTAATCCTTCTAAGGTTATTAAAGGGTTTTACTCCCTGGTAATTAAACATTCAAATATATGAACCTATGTTTTTTTTTTTTTTTTTTTTTTTTTTTTTT